>NW_028275158.1:1953591-2279190 GCF_013281855.1 Momordica charantia
TTATCTGAACAAAACAAACTGAAGTTAAAGAGGTAATACAAATCTTTTCAGGATCAGAATGAAGAATAGAAGCATTAAAACTTACCTGAAAGAAGCCTAGACGAATGCAAGCTTCTCTGAGCTCTTCAATGGCTAGTGACCTTTGTGCAGAATCAGTGGATCTTAGAGAGGCCATGTCAATGATGGGAATAATGGCAGTCTCCCGGGACGAACTAGAGCGGTGCGGGGCTGGGATCACATAAGCGTTAGGGACATAGCTTAGGCCTTTCTCTTGTGCACTCTCCCCTGTGGGAAATGAGCCTGAACTCTCGCCTCCCAGCCCCATGTGTTTGAAGACTGGATTTGGAAGGAGGGAGATGAGGCAGAAGAAAGCAGAAGAATTGGTGGTTTGTGATCGATCACAGAGTTGGGTTTATATAGGAACCGCTGTGTCTGTGTTACTCTGAATGAAGACCAAAAAGGATACTCACAGAGAATGGGGTTTTTGAAGGCTTTGAACTAGGATCCAAAACACCACTTTTAGCACAAAGTTCTATCTAAGTTTACAGTTGTTCTAATTTGTCCTCGTTTGATTTTTATTTTATATTTAGGTTAAAAACACTTTTGGACCCGTAATTTATTCATTGAAATTTAATTTTAGTCCTCATATTTTTAAATCGGTGATAATTTAGTCCTTACCATTTAAAATTTATAATAGTTTAGTCCCTATAGTTTAAAAGCTCATCAAAATTGAATGTGGATTTTTATTATGCAATAATGCAGTATTTATAGTTTGTACGCATATTCGGTCTCAGTCTAAGAGCATATTTTTCGCGATAATTTGAAAGTACGTGAACTAAATCTCTGATTTAATAAAAATATTGGGACAAAAAATGCTTTTTAACCTTATATATAATTGGATTCTTACAAAAATTTACGACTCTGCTAAGAAAAGTTTAATAAGTCTTATTTAAATATTAATTTCAGGTTTTTTTCTTTGTTCAACTACGAGTAAAGTTGGAGATTTGAACTATATGTCCAAACTAGGTGAGATATGCTTAGTCCTTAGATTGACAATTTCAATTATATTTTGGAGAAAACTCATTCACTATTTAGTTACTCAATTTTTGAGATTGACTAAAAGATTAGAGAGTCAAATCTCTATCTCTATATGTTAAACAGAAAAAAAAAAGTTCTCGTAGTTAGGCAAGACGAGATTACTTATTTTTCTATGGCTGGGTCTTGTGGTCGAGTACTTGATTTTATGGTTTTTTTTTCATTATAATTAAGAAAACCAATCAACTAAATACCTAAAAAAAAAACCAAAAATCCAAACCACGAAAAAACTTAGAACTACTAAAGAATTATATCAGAAATCTTTGAAAAAACAGTAACTCAACCAATAAACTTCACTATAAATTTGGAATAATTCAAAACATTTAATAAGTTTTTGGTGCAAAAATATATAGGAAAAGACAGTAACATTTACGAGGTGAGCCCAAAATTGTGGGTAAAATTTTGCAGAATATTAATTAAAAAAAGAAGAAGAAGAAATTGTGTCATAAGAAGCAAGTTGAGAGGAAAAGGAGGGAGAGTTTTTGGGATTGAAAATATAAAATCCGCAAAAGAGAAACAGAATTTGGTTGGTTGTGTGTAATTTTAATTTTCTGAACCCCATATTGATACCTCTGTCCAGCTGCGCCGGAAACTACTTTTTCAGTATGTTATTATCAATTTTTTATGCTCCACTAGCTCCATAAAAAAAGGTTTTTTTTTTTAAATTTTAAAATACCTTTTTTTACGAGCAATTATAAAATTTTTCGTCAGGTTCATAGATCCGATAACGATATTGTAGAAATAAGATTAATAATAAAATTTTTTTACTATTTATTTGTTATTATTTTTAATTTTTATAAATTTTTCTAGAAATAACTGTCGCATCCATATTTCTATTATTTCCATAAAATCCACAGGTTTATGTGTGAGTTTTCAAAATCTACCATTTTTAGTGATAAATAACAAAATATTTTTTAAAAATTAGATTGCTTTAAAAAGTTATTTTTAAGAACCGTTTGAGAGATTTTAAGCGGTAAAGTATTTGAGTGATGTTTTAGAAGTCTTTAACTTGGTTCTTACGATTCGAGGCTAGTTTCAATTTGGTCCTTATAGTTTTAAAAGTTTCAGTTTTGTTCTTCGGATTTAGGCTTCGTTTCAACCTTAATAAAAAGCATAAACTTATTGCCATATAAATTGTCAAAGGAAGCAAATTGACATTAAGTTCAAATCTATAGGAACTATAATTATTATTTTGAAATTGTAGGGACTAAATAAAAGTAAGCTCAAATCATAGAGGTCAAATTTGTAATTTTTGAGTTTGTGAATATTAATGATTGATCTATTTGAAAGATATTTGACCGGCCAACCTAAGTATACTTCTCCTTAGAGTTTGGAAGTTTAAATCTTGTCTTTCATTTTATTTTAAAGTGACTTATTTTCACCAATGAAAAGTTTTACTGTTTAGCATTGTAATTTGGTTGAGTTGATCGGTTTCAATCTTAAAGTTTTAATTTCATTAAATTAAATTTAAAATTTAAAAAATCAAACTCCTGTTTTAGAATGAGATTGAAATTTTAATCTTAAACCAAACATTAATAAATTACTTGAAAATTGACCAACAAATCTAACAATACATTCAAACTTAAAAGAACATACTCAAATTCAACTTCAACCACAGTTAAAAGCAATAGTGAAAAATATATTTGGTCACAAATTTTAAACCAAAACTCATCGATTAAGGTATCAATTTCATATTCAAGTTTAAAATTTAATTCAATGAAATTAAATGGACTCACTTAACTTGAAAATGAAAGAGTTAATTATTATAATAGTCTAGCCACTAGATCATTTTACAAGAAAAATAGTAATGGGCTGTTTGATGAATATTTGTTTGTTACTTAATGGAGTATTTTTAAATAATCCAAGCTTTCTCGAATTCTCTTGAATTGGAACTGACGAGCTAACGTACGTAAGAAGAGCGTTGTGGAACTGACGAACTCCGACAACTATAATAAATAAAGCGTCTTACGAAATCATTTATACGTTTTTGGCAAGTTGAACACACTCTTTGACCTGATAAGGAAAGCGTTGCAATAAATGTTGATGAATTTATATCGAGAGATTATATATGATATCGATCAAATTGAAAAAGTATTCGCATGTTTGTTTATGTCAGGTGTCAAAATAAAAAGAGAATAGTGTTCGTATGTATTATCGTTGTACTAGTCTAATATTTAATCAAAATATTGATATTTTTAATAGAAAATAGTAATGTTTTTTTTAGTTCAGTAACACGTGGGTCGAGTTTCAAAATTTTAAAACAATTTTCCGCCCCACTTTTGATGTATTGCAAGTATAATTACTCATTATTTTGTGGATATTTCTATTCTTTCCCTAACATTAAAACTTTTCTTACCAGTAACTTTTTAAAAATAATAAAAATACTTTCAAAATCTAAAATAGATTACTAAAAATCTATGTGACAAGTAACAAAATATTTTTAAAAAATTTGGATTGCTTTAAAAGTTATTTTTTAAGAAACATTATGATTTTTCAACCGCGGTAAATTATTTGAGAGAGGATTATTATTAAAAAATAAGAAGTTTAAACTAAAATATATATTAAATTCACCTCAATTTGTTTTTTTTTATATAACACGTGGGGGTGAGAGATCAAACTCACACCTTCTTGATCGGAGACATATGTCAATTACATGCTCACTTTCGTCCCTAATTTGGTTCTAATTGTTTTAAAGTTTTGTTTTGTTTTTTAATAATAATTTAGGCTCCCTTTCAAACATTAACAAAAAGCACTAACTTATTGCCATATAAATGGAAAATTGGGTAACAACTTAAAAGTTAAAACGGCATAAAAAGAAAAAAAAAAACCAAACCAAACCAAAAACCAAAGGAAACAAATTTAAGTTGAAACAAATATGAGAACTAATTTCCAAATTATAGAGATTAAATTCAAACTAATATAATTTTTGAGTTCCTGAATATTAGTGACCGATCATATACTTTTGAGTTTGAAAGTTCAAATGGTCGCTTTCATTTTGCCCAAGTACATCTTTTAAAGTGACTTATTTTTACCATTGAAAATTTTTACTTTTCAATATTTTAATTTGGTTGAGTGGATCTGTTTTAATCTTAAAGTTTTAATTTCATTCCATTAAACTTTAAATTTAGAAAATCAAACTCCTCTTTTGGAACAAAATTGAAATTTTAATCTTAAACCAACCAATAAATTACCTTAAAGTTGATCAACAAATCTAACGATACATCAAAAATTCAAGAACATGCTCAAATTCAACCACAATTAAGCAAAATAGTGAAAACCATTAGTACGTGGTCACAAATTTTGAAATCAACCAAAACCTAATGAAATAACTATCAATTCCACATTTTATTCAAGTTTAAAGTTTAATTCGGTGAAATTAAAATTGACTCACTTAACTTGAAAACGGAAGAGTCGATTAGAATAGAATATTATAGTCACTTGATCATTTTACAAGAAAAATAGTAATGAGTTATTGATAAATATTTGTTTATTTATTTAATGGAGTATTTTTAAATAATCCAAGCCTTTTAGAATTCCCTCGAACTGGAATTGATGACCTGACGTACCTAAGAAGACTATTGTAGAACTAACGAGCTCCGACAACTATAATAAATAAAGTGTCGTAAGAAATCATTCATAATAAATAAAGTGTTGTAAGAAATCATTCATACGTTTCTGTCAAGCGAAACGGACTCTCTGACCTGATAAGGAAAAACGTTGCAATAAATGTTAATGAATTTATATCGAGACATTATATTTGATATCGATCAAATTGGAAAAGTATTCACGTGTCTGTTTATGTCAGGTGTCAAAATAAGAAAAGAATATTACTCGTATGCATTATTGTCGTTTCGCTAGTATAATATTTAATCAAAATGTTTATATTTTTAATTGAAAAAGTAATGTCTTTTTAGTTCAATAGGTTTAAAAATTTTCTCACTTTTACTTCCAGTGAGAAACAAAATCCAAGTGATTTTTTATTTTTTATTTTATTTTATTTTGGTGTGGAAAGGAGCGGAAAAAAATGGTAAACTAAGCACTTTTATGTATTGCAAGTATAATTACTAATTATGTAAGTTCTCTAAAATAAAGTTGAAATTATCAATAAATTTCATTTTAAATGGTAATAATAAAGTTTAGTGCCGTTATAATTAAACAACAATATGTCTTATTCAAATCTTAATATAAACTCTCAAAGACTTTTGTTATAGAAAATAATTCTAAAAATTAGATGCTTTTAATTTTATAATGACGAATTTTTACTAATGGATAGAAAGTTCGTAAAAGATAAATAAACTACATAATATATTCAGGACTATAACTCTATAAATAACCGTTATATACAAACGATAAATTAAGCTAAACAAAATTTCAATTTTGGAAAAAAAATATAAATTTTAAACATGATTTTCAATCTTTATCCTCAATTTAAATCCCCCATGAGCTTAGACACCCACGAAAAATTGCATAGGGATTCAATGAGAGCTCTCTTTCTTTGCATCCAAAGAAGAAGTCAAAATGAAAGATATAAAAAGAAAACTTTGCTTTGCCCATCCATTAGATTAAATATATTATGCCGCAATTTCTGCTTCTCCCTCCCCAATTTGACATCGCCTACTTCATCATGAACTGCACACTTGATTTGACATGGAAAATTTTGTTCTATTTTTATATATCGATATCGTTTCTCCGTAACGAATCATTGATGTATGTACGAAGTACTTCATAATAAATTTTTTATAGACTTAGACTGAATGGTTGCTATATTTTTATCTGTATAATCGTCGTATACGGATAGTTAATGTGTATACGAAATACTTTAGCAGCAAACTCTTTAAAATATTAACCTATCATGGGGTGAGTTTTTATTTGTAGTGTCGTGTATATGGATAATTATGGAATATGAATTTCGAAAGTCTTGATATATATCATTATTATATATGCTTTAATATAGACATAGTTTATATGAAATAACATGAGAGTGTGTATACTTTTATGGGTGTGGTGAGATTCGAATCTCCGACCTAAGACTACTACTGCTTTAAATTATCAATTGAGTTGGTATTTAAGTTGGCTAAATGTAATATTTCATATGGTGTAATTGAAATTAAAGTATCAAACTTGAGCATAGTTCAATTGGTTAAATAATCTATTTTTGACCAAAATATTATGAGTTTGAATCTTCGAATGTATAATTTTTTTATTGTTATATTTATTTTTTAAAATAATCATAAACTAAAATATTTGTATGCGAAATTTATGAGACATATTGACTTAATTTTAAATTTTGTTGTTTAATAAATTATGTAACAAAGAAATTTAAGAATTCCTTTCAAATGGAGATTCAATGGGGATTTAATACTTTAAATGGAATTCGAGAATTAACATTTAATTAAGTCTTTCTTAAATAAATAAATGAAAAATAATTCTTCCCACGAGTTCTCCGTGGGGAATGTTTGCCCCGACTCTGCAAAATTTTGTTAATAATTTTGTAGGAATTAAGAATAAAATGGTAGTCAGGACTGAGACGGGATACTCGATGTCACATCTAACGACAAGTGAAGGAATAGACACGTAACTACGTTGGTTGACAACTTTAGTAAAGATTTAAATTAAAACATAAATCCCTCTAAAACATAGAGATAAAATTAGCATTATTGTTAGATCATCCAATTTAAATGATAATCTAATCAATAACTTCCCGATTATCTTCTTCTAAATGGTTGTTTGAATTTGATAATTATATCAGTTTCAATATTCACAAATAATTTATCCTTAATGTTTATTTGAAATCTGACTTTGAAATTCTTTAAAAACTTGATTTTTTAAATGCAAATTTCCCGGAAAGTTTTTGCTGGGTTCCAAAGTTTGTCCAAACGAATAAGTAGAAAAAGACAATATATTTATATATATATATATATATATATTTAAATAACAATCAGTTACTTTCCTCAAAAATATTCGTTTTTTAATTGCAAGAGTAAGGTAATTATTTATGAATACAAAATTAAATAGTGTAATAAATAATTGAGTTCAAATTATAACACACCTAATGAACTATTGTATTGAATAATACGTGAACAGACGCATAAAAACTTTCATAAAGTTGAAAGGTTCGATTTTCAAACCACTCCTTGTGATATTAAAAAAGCTCATACATATTTTCTTCAATTTGAGCATAATTTAATTGGTTAATAATATATTTTATATATAATTTTCATCGATATATTGACATTTTTATTAATATTTCCATACGTTATATGTTTAACATCAACATAGGTTCAACAACGACATATTTAAATTTTTCATCAATATTTTCGTATGTTCACATGTTCAACATCATGAATCTACATTTCCATAAAAAAAATTGACCAAATATAAAAAATATCAACAAAATCTCACTAATATGATTTATTTATTTATTTATTATTATTATTTTTTAATTCTGAACACACGAGGGCTTGAACACTCCAAGCCTCTCACCAATGCACCAACGTCGGAGGGTAAATCTCACTATTATATAATAGACATAATATTAATAAATTTTAATATTATTAATAATTTCAGTTACAATAGTGGGTAGCTGTTGGCACCTCAAATTATAGGAAATCTTTTGGTTAAGTCACTTCCGAGTTATATAAAAAAAAAAGGAGTGAAATGTTTATGTGATATTTTAAATATTTATTATGAATTTTTAGTAATATCTGATATTCTCATCTACGTTTTCATAAAATTTATAAGTTTTTAGTAATCTCCAATATTATCATCGACATTTTCATAAAATTAAGGCCTCAACATTTATACAACTTCGACGTCTCTAATTTATATTTATATATATATATATATATATAGACACACACACGGTCTATTATTTAAATTATGAAATTAAAATCTAAAATTGAAAATGGGAGAAAGAGATGAGAGTACAAAAAAGGGAAAAAAAAAAGAAAAAGAAAAAAACCTTCCCTAAAATCCCAAATTCAGAAGAATTTGGTTTTGTGTATGAGAGACAGGTTTCTCAGCAACATCCTTTTTGGAACAAGATAATTCTAACACGTCTCTCTTTTTCCACAATGCTCAAATCTTTAGCCTTAGCCTTACCATTTTCTTCTTCTTCTTCTTCTTCTTCTTCTTCCACTGTTTCTTCTCTGCTTCTTCCAATTTCATCTTCTCTCTCCAAATCCAATTTCAGAATCAAACCCATCTCCCCCTTCCCTCAAACCCTAAGACTCGCCTCTCCACAGCGCCCCTCCATGAATCTCTTGAACAAGTTCGGATTCGGGACCAGAGCCACCGAGGCTTCGTCGGAGTCGTCGGCGATTGCGCAGGGCCCCGACGATGATATTCCGGCTCCGGGGCAGCAGTTCGCCCAATTTGGGGCTGGCTGCTTCTGGGGCGTCGAGTTGGTGTTTCAGAGGGTGCCCGGCGTGACCAAGACGGAGGTCGGTTACACCCAAGGCCACCTCCATAACCCCACCTATGAGGATGTTTGTTCTGGGAAGTCCTACCACTCCGAGGTCGTTCGGGTGCAGTATGATCCTAAAGAGTGCAGTTACGAGTCCCTTCTCGATGCCTTCTGGGCTCGGCATGATCCCACTACTCTTAATCGGCAGGTTCGTTGATTTTCGCCTAATTTTTATGATATGGTTCTTGCTTGAATTCTCAATTTCTACTGCTTAACCTTTATTTGGGTGGGAATTCTTGGAGTTCCTGAGTTATTGTATCGAGATTTTATAATCTTTTTTTGGATTTCAGTTTGGATGTTTGCCAATATCATGTTTGAGTTCGGTTTGTCCGTCGCAGTTTACTTAGTGATTTGGGACGGACTATTCTTATGGGGTTATTTGGTTTAGGAGGAAAGAGAAGCTAATCTTTGATTCTGAAGTATATCATAGCAGCTCATAGGGTAAACAAGAACTGTGTTAGAAGTTCATTAAGGGATTTTGTGTTTTAGGCCGAGCTTTGTCAGTCGCAGCATGATACGTTAATAATCATGGCCATACTGAAAGACCGTTCCATTTGATGCTTCGCTAGAAATGAATGAGTCATGTATTTGTTTTAGGTTTCCTGGTGAACGATGAAGGGATATAAAGGGTGACTATTTTTGTTGTATTAAACCATGAAAATATGTTCAAGCAATGTTGAGCTTATTAGAAGTAGAATGGGTTGTGGAGTCCTAGACATTCCTAAAAAATGCATGCTTGTAGTTATCGTATATGTACTTGGGTCGAATAATATATGCTGATTATTTGTTCGATATTGGATATGTTAATTTATGTTTCCATCACAGCACTCGTCTTGCATTGTGTTTGATTATTTTAATAGGAAACATAAAATTTTCAATGAAGAAACGATACCGATAAAGGAGAAAACCCTTAATTTCAAAAGAGAGTATGTTGCTTGTATATTATCTTTCTTATCCACGTTGGTGTTGGTTCTAGCATTAAGAGTAGAACATTTGATGAGGTGAGGGTGGTTTGAGGGTTGATAATTTAGTTAGTAAGAAGGTTGGTTTTTTGACTGAGTGGTTGTAGCATTTTTCCTTGGATTTTGATGCTTTTTGGCATACGATTGTGATAGAAATGCCATTGGAGTAATTATTTGGGTATTAACTATTAAGGGTATATCAGCGACTGGCCAAGGAATTGGTTATAAATTGAGAGTGGGAGGAGATGAAAGAATGCAATTGTTTGGTAGTTTTGGCTTGAGTAAGAATACCCAACGGAGGGAGGGTCCAAGTACCTTAAATTACTGTGGAGTTATTATGCTGTTCTATCTTTTATATTTCAATACTATTTTGGTTGTTTGGGCTCTATCAAATTGTTGTTAGTATGGACATCATTCCAATGGTTTGACCTCTAATCTCTATTGGGTTCCAGGGATAGACGAATTTGGTCTCTTGTAAAATCTTAAAATCTTAAGAAATTTGAGTTTTTCTCTGGGCTTATCATGCTTGGAACGATTTACAATTTAACACCATATACTTTACCTGGAGGTTTCCCAATTTAGTCCTTGGTCATAGATTCATAGTATAGTAGCGTCTTCTTTACAAAGGAAGAAGGCATTTAAGCCTTTGATTTACATTTTTGGGAGGTACCTCTTCTCTGAAGATATGGCTTAGGGTCTCGTAACTGGTAAACTTTTGAGGTTGCATTGGTTCCAAGGCATGATTCTCTTACGATGGGAGAAGTCCTTTTGCATCCTCCTTTCTGTGGCAGAGGGAGATTTTTTGGGTAGGCTCCTTTGCTTATTTTATGGAATATTGGGTTAGAAAGAAATAGGAGAGTATGCAAGTTTTGAATCACTGATTTCAGGAGATATGAGCCGCACTTGACCAAAATCTCAAATTACATCTTAGTCCTTGACCCTGAAAGACATAAAGAGGTCCTGGAAGATGGAGGTTTTGAGTTTGGGTCGCTTTAGTACATCCTTTGGATCTTCTAGACCAAGTACAAAAAGATTCTTTTATCTCTTTTATTATCGACAAATGGAACTCTTTACTGTAATTTCCTTTTTTTTTTTTGCCATTTGTTTTCCCTTCTTCCTCTTCATTTGTAATTGGTAATGAAAGTCAGATTCTTACTAATTTTGAGTCAAAGGTTCTTGGACTTGGTAATCTCCTTCCAAACGAATTAGAAAAAGAAGAAATTTGAAGAGGACTCGTGCCCTCTGATTATCTTTGAAGGACCACACCAATTAAATAAAAGTATCATTATTGTTTCTTATCTATAAATGATCATTTTGAAGCTCATTAGTGCTAGTTAGCTTCCTTTATTTTATGTATTTAATATATATGTACACATACACATATATAATTTATCCCCTTTCCACTTCTTTAAACGCAAGTAATAATATTCATAATCTTTGGATTGACAGGGGAATGATGTGGGAACACAATACAGATCTGGCATATACTTCTACACTCCTGAACAAGAGAAAGCGGCTCGCGAGTCAATGGAACGCCACCAGAAGTTATTGAACAGGAAGATCGTGACTGAGATTCTTCCTGCCAAGAAGTTCTACCGGGCAGAGGAATATCATCAGCAATATCTCGAGAAAGGTGGCCGGTTTGGCTTCAAGCAATCTGCTGCTAAAGGCTGCAATGACCCAATCCGATGCTACGGTTAGTTAAATTAGTCTTTGCAGTTAATATTATTTTCCAGCTACAAGATAATGGTATTCTGTATGCAATTATGACTAGATTAGACAAGCTCTATCTGACTTGCTTGTAATAAAAATCCCGAATGTATGTATCTATCTGTAATTGGTTCGGCTTATCAATGAACAAATTCATAGTTACAAGGATGCTTTCCCCCAATCTTTGCGTCTAAAAATATCTTGTGGAATAGTTTTAGGTACACGTAAATTGTCTTACCTTATTCATACATACCATAAACATATTTTCAGGTCTGAAACTTGAGTTTTATTCTTGTTTGTGAGAAAAGTGTGAGGTGAGAGTTTAAGAAATGCACCGTCACAAGATTCATTAGAAGTGATAGTATGACTAAAAGTGGAGAATTAGAAGTGATAGTACGACTAGAAGTGGGGAAGATCGTAAGTTTATAAATGAAATGATATTTATTAGAGTTCAAAAGCAAGTTAATATGGGTGTAAGTTCAAAATGGATGCAGAACAACATTTTTGGAGATATGGAGAATTTCTAAATCTCACAGAGATATCAATGTTATGTAGTCTTGGCTATGGATAGATAAAATCTTTAGATCCCGACTCTTGAGTAAAGGTGGAGAATCATAGATGATGTACTAATTGGGGATATTAATGGAATGGTAAGGATATGTTAGTAATTAGATAAGAAATTGGTTAGTACATAACAAATCTGAGTGAGGAAGAAGGGATGAAGTAGATAGTAGTTTCATGTGGTTTAGGCTGGAGTAAAAATACTCAAAAGGGGAGAAGGTCCAGATACCTCGAATTACTTGGTAGTTATGGTAGTTCTTCTATCTTTTATATTTCCATATATTTTTAATGGTTGGTTCTTTGAATATTTTGATTTTTGTAGACTATAAATAGATGGCTGTTGGAAAGAAAGTTTAGTTTGTAGAGATGATTACTAGATGCGTAATCTAGTACATCCCTACATTATTATGATTTTTCCATCCACAAGGGCAAAGTATTGACATGGTAGTCTGTAGTCATATGCTTTAATCCTCTAAGCTACGTGTCTCATGTCTCACTCTATATCTATCAGATCCGTGAGCCGAACAATCGATATCATGGTTTATAGTCATGTGCTCTAATCCTTTGAGTTACATGCCATACTTTTACCACATTGAGCTCTAATCTTCTAAGCTAGGTTCCACTTTGTCTCCATCGAATCTCTGTTTCGAACTAATGATATCACAGTTCATAGTAACATATTCTAATTCTCTGAGCTATTGGCTCCACTTCATCTCTACTATACCCTAAATCAGAACCACTCTCTTTCCAAGTCTTTGCTATTTTGGGTCTGGAGGATGTGAAATCACTTTCATGACAATAATGAAAACACAGTGAACTCCAAGATATGAAGTGAATGAATCCAAGTAGATTTACTTTGAATTCTACTCCATCTTTTAACAAAAATTGCATCTTTCAATTTTAAGAAGCAAGAATGAAAATTTTCAATATCATTCATATTTGGATATTTGTTTTCTTTTATTTTTGTGTGAAAAAGGGAAAGGAATAGTTAAATGTTATATGACAGTGACAAAAGAATTGGCAAAAGCATCTCTCAGATGTTTGGTGTGACAATACCCACCACTCCAATCTGGCCAATTATTGCTGTGAAAAACACAAGGGCCACATGTTTAATTTTCCTTTAAAAAATAATTTCTTCTGTCTCATTTTTATCTTATTAATACTTTTTAATCTAATAAATATGATATGGTATGCCTGACATGTAAGAATTTTATGCGGTGTCTCTTAAAAAATAATAATAAATAAATAAATAAAATTACGTGATATTATTTTGTTTAGAAAAACAAACATTTTCATTCAATTATTTAGAAATGAAAAAGATGCGATGAAAAGTTTTGGTTCCTCGTAAATTCCCTTTTTTTATTTTATATTTATTTATGCTAGTATAAGTTTTAATTATTTTCATCTATCTGAATATAGTTTAATGGGATAATTGCCTTTTAACTAATGTATAGGTTTTAAATATTGGGACTAAATAAAGCAGTAACATGATTGAAATATTTTAAAGTTAAAGGAATTGGACAAATTCAATGATCAAAGTATAATGATTAAATTTATAACTTCACCTTTTTATTTATTTATTTTTTTAAATATTCCAAATTGTTAGTATAGATAAATAGCCCCAGATTATTAAAAATATATTTTGGAAGCAAGACTGTCGGTGAATAATTAACTTCATAGAAACATATATATATATATATATATATATATATATATATATTTTTAAATAAAAGAAGAAAGGAAAGGGAAAAAAAAATCTCGACCGAGTATTATTGAAATTGAGGAAAAAAAAAGTATTATTGAAATTGAAACTTGGCCATCCCCACACCTTTCGAACATGTGAAGCACAAGCATCGCGGCCGACACATCGTTGCTTCCCTTCCCCTCCTTTCCATTTGTCGGCCTCCACGATTTTTCTAAATTTACTTACATATCAAATGATACCATATTGACTTTAGCGGTAATTGGTATATATCTCCAACCAAGAAGTTGCGAGTTCGAATCTCTTCCCTTTTCTTAGAATTAACATGGAAAATTCCAATATGGCAAAAAAACCATGACCGACAGACAAAAAATTACTTTGTGAAAAATTATTACAATTGTGTACATTGCTTCCTCCGACCTTAATTAAGGTCATAAGTTCTTTTTATAGTTGGAGCACACTCCCTCCTTATATCTTTTTTTTATGTAGAACAAACTTTAATTCTAATATTTTGTCAAATTCCACCACATTCAAATCACATTTTTTACCCTTTGCACTAATTTGTTTTAATTACATATCATAAATAATTCGAACAACTGTTTCGAATATAGTTTCTGAGAAGTATCGCTTAAATAATGTGTTTGAGAGTATTTTCTCAAGAAATGTTTTTTAAAATTTTAAAAATATTGAAACAAATAAGTGAGAGATAATATGTAAATATATAATTAGTGAGAGAGGCGAGATAAAATTGGAATAGTGCTCTCATTCATTATCAGCTAGTCAAAATTATTTAAAAACAGCGTGGAATATAGTAACGTTAGAAAATTATTTAAGAATACAAATTTGCAGGGTAAACGAAGACAATAAATACAATATAAAAATGCACAAATTAAAATTTAGTGGAAAAAAGGAACACGTGGCAGCATAGGAGCGGTGCGATTAAGGTGAAACATGAGATGGCCCTTTGTGGCAGACATGTCGGGGAGCAACTACGGTCTACGGGTGTCCATTTCCAACCTGACTTTCCAGTTTCCAATTTGGTCCTTTTATTTTAATTTCACCTTTTTTTTTTAAAAAAAGAGTTAATTTGTAATAAAAGTCACTTTTTAATTTCTAAAAGAAGATATTTGAAGCCAATGTAAAATGATTTGAGAAGGAATACTTAGGTTAAATTATAATAAATTTTTGACCATATGTTTTTGTTTGTATTTCAATTTAGATAATATTGAATAAAACTTGTCTGATATCTCTATTATAAGAAGTAATATAAATTTGACAAAAATTATTTATGGATGCATTTTGAAAGAAGTTTGAAAAAATTCAAAAAATATCGTTAGTCTCTCATCCCATTTCAGTCTAAACAATGTTTTAATTAATTAGTATTTTTTAACAACTAACAAATATTGGTCGGTCTAAATATCTATTGCAGGTTCGAAATATCCCAATGTTGTCTTGTTTTTTTTTCTTTGTGTTTTATTTACATTTTAACGTGTCTTAATAATTTCTTGATATCAAAAAATTAACTCATCTTTTAGAAAGAAAGGAAAAAAAAAGAACTCTAACTTTGTTAAGATTAGACTAAAGAAAAGTGGATAAATAGTTTTTCCACGTCTTTAAGAAAGCAAGAAATTATGGTATGGTTTGGTTTAATGGTTGGCCAAATTAATCCCTAATACCAAAGCCTATCATTTGAGAAATCTAATTCACTTTTTGGATCTTAATTTACCATTGTTAACATATAAAAATAAAATTTTTATTATAACATAAATATATTGACACACGATCAAAACAGCTGATCTATTAATAATATTAATTACTTCAAATATTTATAATTGTTTATTCCACGATTGAATTTTGTCAACTTAAAATTTAACTGAGAAGTGCATAATTTTTCTCCAAAAAATGGCGTCTCCAATTAAAGATCAAGCAGAGAGTTGGAAGGTGGCCTAACGTCTTCACCATTTGCTCGCTAGAATAAGAGATATGGAGTGATTGGGACCCTATAACAAATACTAAATATTTATGGGACCATTTTTTAAAAATAAAATGTATTAATAAAAAAAAAAGAAAATAATCTAAATTTCTTCGTAGCCTGATCTAGATCTAGAGCATTAACCATGTGACTTTGCTTCTTAACTTGGCAAAAACCAGGCTGTTCTTTTGTAATTTTTTAAATTTTTGGTCCATTAATGTTTCAAACGTATTCTTAGAAACATTGTACTTTCATTAATTGAAACCATATGCTTTTGTTATAAATAAAAAAAGAGATTCTTTGAAATTTTTAAAATACGCGAGTGTCTTGACTTTAATTACAACATCTCGACTAGATCACACTAGAATTTGAACCCATTCATTTCCTTACATTTCTTCACATTTGTCGATGAATTACTAGCTAGACTGATCTACAGTGAAGGTTTTTAAAATGACAGGAACTTAAACAAGATCACATAGTCAAATACTAATGCCTTGATGAGTGTAGGTTAAAATTTCTTCTCCACATTTGTAATAGGTTATTAAAAAGTAAAAAAAAGTAAAAAGTGACGTGGAGGAAAAAAAAAGTTAAAATTCAATGTTCTACCTACGATGAGGACTAAATTGAAGTACAACCCAAAATTTAAAAATATAACTAAAACACTTCAAGTCCCGTATGTACGCAATGTTCAAAATACCGACACATAAAATTCATAATATAAGTTATAAAGAAAAATGACAAAGTAGCTAATGATTCCAATTTCCAAAAAAGCAAAAGGGGACCCATTGATACACACACAAAACACAATACATTTCAATACAAAAAGCCAAAGAAAATGAGTTGTAGTACCACCCTTTGAACAAGCCAAGCCAGCTACTATCAATCACCACAAGAAAAAGGGAAAAAAAAGTGGCCAAATTAAAGCCCAACTCTTGGAGCAAACTCAAGCTCCAACAATGGCAGAAGATCATCAAGAAATAGCTCCCATTCCTAGAGTGATCACCTTCCTCTCCTCCCTTCTGCAGCGGGTTTCGGAGTCGAACGACGACGGGGGCCAAGCTCCGAAGATCTCGGCCTTCCACGGCCTCACCCGACCCGCCATATCGATCCATAGCTACCTACAGAGGATCTTCAAGTATGCAAATTGCAGCCCAAGTTGCTTTGTGGTGGCCTATGTGTACCTTGATCGCTTTGTTCAGCAGCACCCTTCTTTGCCTATTGATTCCTTCAATGTTCATAGGCTCCTCATTACTAGCGTTCTCCTCTCTGCCAAGTTCTTGGATGACTTGTAAGTTTTCTGTTAATTTTGTATTCTGTTTTTATATTCTTTTCCCTCGATCTGGGCCGAGCTAGAAGTTTTCAAAGGGAGAGACAAAATTTTATATTTAGGGAGAAAATTTCAATATAATTTGAATTGAGTTTCTTAAGTTCGTTTCGTAACATTTCTGTTTCTTGTTTTGATTATTACTTGAATTGAGTTTAGGATTTTGCTACTCCTTATTTATTTTTTTTCTCTTTTTGATTTTGTTTGTGTTTTCTCCACCATTTTGTTTGTTTCCTCATATTTTAGTCTCAATTTTATTTTATGAAAATGATATAGGGGCGGATTAGTTTAATTACAAGCTCAAATTTATAATTTTCAAAAAAAATTTGTTAATGTATTTATTAATTAAACATGAAAATGGGTTACCCAAATTCTTGACCCGACTTGAAAATAACTTTTGAAGTGAAAAAAAACTAGTCTATGGTAGATTTTGAAGTAGAAGGGTAAAAAAACAGAGAAGATAATGACTTATACCAATTTAAATTTATATAATTGATCTATTATTGTTTCAAAATTATTTACAGATGTACTTTCTATCAAATTTAGAAATTAACTATTTTTTGATATTATTTTTTCAGGTATTACAATAATGCCTACTATGCCAAAGTGGGTGGAATAAGCACCATGGAAATGAACCTTCTTGAAGTGGATTTCTTATTTGGTTTGGGATTCCAATTGAATGTGACACCAAACACTTTCCACACCTATTGCTCTTATCTCCAAACAGAAATGTTACTAACACAACCAAATCTTCAAACCAAAACGCTCCTAAAATTTCGTCCATTCGTCGAAGATGAAACATCTCATCAACGACAATTGACTGTCTAAATCAAATCGAAATCACTAAGAGTGATTGTCTCCAATTGAAATCATTAAAAATAATCGCTGCAATGCGACTTCCACTTTCATGATCGTTAGATACATGATCAGAAGATATCTTCTTTTGTTTCTACTATATGAATCTAACGGTTATAAAAGTGATAGTCACGTTGAATGATTTTTCAAGGATGAACTTATCTTTTGTGTTATCTCAAGTGGGTATCGAACCTTTTCAGAGGTTAATGTGAGCTTTTTATCTCAAGCTTTTTGGGGTCAAAGTAAAGAGAATGAAATTCTCCCACATGGGTTTTTGATTTATCACCCTAATTTCACTCCCTTGTAGTCTTTGGACATTTTTGCCCTCTATGTCTATTGTGTAGAATTGTTTTTTTTTTTTTTTGATTTGTAATTAGTATAGGTTACCTTGATGTTTTTACAAGTGATTTGTAAGTAATTAAGATCTTGTGTTTTGTTCCAATAGTCCACCTAAATTAGCACTTTCAAATAACAAATATATGTGATTTATTAGTGATAATTTAATTATTGATATAGTCTGGTTGATTTAAAGTACTATTATGAGTTCAAATCCTTTCGACCCGAAAAATTAGAGAAATAATTCCATGATTAGTTTTATAATTAAATAGCTTAAAAGTTGTCAGTATACAATTGCATCAATCTCTCAAATTCAAACTTATTTTCTTTTTTCAATTATATATAATATTTATTTTGATACTTTTATTGAGTTTATTAGATACATTCTCATATTAAACATTCTATATTGCTTGGTGATAAATTGTGGCATATCAGATGAATGTAAATGTTCTAGAACAAAAGGGGAAAAATTAAAGTAATGAAATATTCGTTTTGTCTTTTCTCAAAATTCATAAAACAATTTCAATGATTTTTTTAAATTTGAGATTATAGATAGATTCAAAAGGAAAAATAAATAAAAATGAAAATTTACTAATTTATTTGGTGGATGTACCCCACTTGCATTAATGATGCTATTGACAACCATAAGTATCTAAATTTCAAAACGTAATTGAAACTTTTTAAAATTGATCGACAAATACAATTCTCAAGATACAAATTCAACCCGAGTCTCACTCAACTGATTAAAGCATGTATTTTCGATCTAAAGGTCGTATTCGAACCTCATCCCATACGTTGTATTAAAAAAGATTAAATTTATAATTTAAAATCCAAACCTTTTTGATGTAATGAACAATTGCAAGCGCACCTTGGTGAAAAATCAAACTAAATTACAAGAGTTTAATTTTCATTTATCCTTGAAAGTTTCAATAAATTGAAGAGAGGAAAGAAAAAAGTAATCTAGTTGTCTAATTTTTTTGTTTAGGAAGGGAAAAGATAATAATGGCCAATGTTAATGTGGAGTAGTGTTGAAATTTGGAGGGCAGTCCAGTAAAAGATCAAGCATGGCCCATTACACAGTTGGCAAATTGGGTTGGTTGGTTAGGTCCAATTTCTGAAGTAATTTTAGAAAGAAAAAAAGCATACATATTTAAATTTCATAAGGACATCTAATAAATGATTTATTCAAATTATTGAGTTGATATCTCATAGTACATAGTCGAATTTAAATGTTCCATTTTTTTAAAAGACCACAAATTTAAAATTAGTTGTGCATTCACGAGGGGTTTGTTGGATTGGTAAACCGTGCAAACAAAGTTTCATATTGGCTAAAGTATATAGATGAGGACAATTATTTGGTACGAGGCATTTTGAGCGAAGCCAAAAGCAAGTCCGTAAAGGTTTTACTCAAAGCGGACAATATTATACCATTATGAAAATATGGAGAATCGATTGTCCCTAACATATGAGGTCCAAAAAGGGGACAAACTTATGAAGTCGAAGAATCAAAATCTCAAACTCTTTCATTTATATGTTTATGCATGGAAGGAATAGTTATATGTTTCAGGGAGGGGTCACGTGTTTTAAGAAGTTCTCTTCAAAAAAATTATAAGAATAAACCCATCTCAAATATGACGTGGTATGATATTCGTGAATCTGTTAGTGCCTGCCACTGCCTATCATATATATTTGATATTTTTCCAGTATAAATAAACGAGTATTTTTTGGAAGAGAGATTCCATTTTTACTATTTTTTTTACAAAAATGTATGTTTGAAAATTCAAAAAATAATTAATAGAAGATGCCTACTTTTTTTTTTTATTAAATTATTCATATAAACATTGGAAAATATGCTTATTACGGTAACATATTTTTTCCTTTCATCGAATTAAAAACTTAAAACGCAATTTTATCTTTAATTAGGTATTCATTTTATAAATTTTGATATGATTTCTTATAATTTTTTTTATATCACACCTCTATAAAAATAGAGTTTATCCTTGTATTAATTGTGTAGTTTTTTCCATGTATTTAATTGCATGTCGTGTAGGTTATGATCCTTGTATTAATTGCACCGTATATTTGTTACTATATATTTATCGAGCATAGTTTAGTGGTAATTGGTATAAACCTCCAACATGTATTGAACTAAAAAATAATAATAAAATAAAAGTACTATTCCTAACATACCCTTCCTTAGAATAGTACAAAGTTCCACTCCTATCATGTATTTATAGAGTATATCTTTAAGTGATTAAAAAGAAATTTACTCTAATTTTTTTCCCTCAATTGGTCGTGGATATATCTCAATTACTATAAGCTACGTTCGTTTAGACTAATTTACTCTAATTAATAATCTATATATAATTAATGCACACTAAAATAACATTATTAAGAGGCTGCTTCATATATGACAAACTTTAAGCACACCTTACAAACTATACTATATAGAGATATTAGAGCTTGCTAGGGCTAACCTTACATTCTCACATTTTCTCAACATATATAAGCTATAGTTTCATAGCATATATTATAGCTTATATATTTTTCTACCCATGTTTGCTTCTGCCGTCTTTCGTAACGGTTGACGAACGATACTCGTTGCCACCTGAACCACCATATCCGCCACCACCTGGACCACTGTATCCGCCACCGGTACCGCCTCCACAAGAATTACCGTAGCCACTTCCGAATCCATATCCACCACCACGAGCACCACCACTCCCACTTCCGTAGCCATATCCCGATCCCGACCCCGACCCCGACCCGAACCCATATCCATAACCTTTCCCAAAACCGGTCGGGGAGCGGCCGGAGCCCGATCCGAAACCCCAGCCACTCCCGGGGCTCGAACCCCAACCCCAATTGTAGTCCCAATTAGGACCATGGGCAGAGCCATAGTTCCCATTGGGATTCCCTCCCCCATTATTATTTCCCCCGCTGGGTCCCCAAGACATGTCTGGAAAATTGAGCAGTTTCCGGCCACTGGCGGCGGAGGAGAGTGTGATGAAGAAGAGAAGAAAGGAAAGGGAGAGATGAAATGTGGATGTTTTTTTCATATTTTTATTATTGGGTTTGTGAGAAAGAGAGAGAAAATTGAAATTATTGTTTGGTAGACGACGGACGGTGGTTGTATTTTTGGAGATTGTCAAAGTGCATTTATAGTGGAAGCTGTGTGTTTAGTGGATCTGATTTTTGATGATTTTGATAGCCAAAACCTGTGACATACTTTTCACTTTTTTTCTTACTTTTGACTTTTTTAATTTTCTTGTGGGTGCACTTGTCCATACTCCACAATTTTACCCCACAAAAACACCAACAAGAACAGATAAAATGAATAAACAATTGGGTTTTTTAGCAATAGTACAGGTGTAAAACATCAAAACTTAATAAATTAAAATAAAATAGAATAATCACCGAATTGAGTTGGTTTGATCGGTTTTGTTATTAATATAGATATCAATCAATTTGATTTTGTTGTAGGGTTGATGTGAGAGACCATCAACTACTATGATAATCAAAAGAACCAAAGGAAAAAGATTCATTCAGACAAGTGCAGGGCAGCTCGATAGCTAAAATCGAAACGAGCCATATCTCATCTACTGACCAATCCTTGTTAGGTACGAGCGGACCTTGGAGAGCATCGACACCACGCAATCTTAAGTGATCGGAAACAGATTTCCTAGATTTTAGTATCTGAAGTCCACACATCGTGACCCAACCTGACCATTTTCATGATCAAACAGATTTTATAAAATTTAAAACTATTTTGATCCATTCGATTTGATGGAATGGTTGGTCTCGTCAGGTTTTTTTCTCTTTTTTTTCTCTTTCTTAAAATGGCCTCATAACTTTGTTATATGGATGTATATGCTCATCTTTATCAAGTTATATGGTGGTAAGGTCAATTTTAAAAGGGGAAAATATCTCTATGGTGGAGGTTTGAGTAAAGTTGACGTAACATCAAGCTTTATATATAAAAATGTTGTGTGAATTTAACATCTATTTTACTAAATTTATGTTAGTTTCATGGAAAAAAATAATAGAAAATTAAAAAAATAGAAATGCCACTATTTTTATTGTGTTGACCCGTTGAATAATACTGAGATTGGACTTCTTTTACTCCATTTCATTTATTAAATATAATTAAGTCATATTGTGAATTTTAATTAGTAGAGAGATTAATAAGGCAAAGTAGCACCAAAAACAGTTGTATTTGCTCTAAAAAAGCTTGTATTTGCTTCCCTTTTTAAATGAAATTATGATGATTTTATTTCCTTTTTAAGCATTATATTTTCCATTTTAATCTTCTACATCATTTAAAAGAAAAAGGGTACCTACAGAAAGATCTCCAAAACAGCTCTCATACCTCCATAAAGATACAATATTGCTTCAAAAATATCTCTCTTCCATATTTATCCTTTTGTCTCCCATTCTTGTTTGTTGGAACTTGCAAAAATCCTAAGAGATTTCAATGGAAGATCATCAATATTCCCTAATGAGAGAGTCACTCCTTCATGCCCTAATTAATGTTCTATTTTTAAGTAATTAAACACACATTTGCATTAATCGTGAACTTTATCATTTCTAGCTTTAATTTATGTAAATTTTTAATTAATTAAACGTAGATAATATTTTTTTAGTACAACAACATATAGGGATGTGAGTTTGAACACACGACATTTCGGTCAGAAATACATACCTTAATCAATTGAACTAGCTAAGCTGGGCATTTGGTTTGTGGTTTGAATTTATATAATTTGTATTGGTAAAGTTGATGATTTGATCAAGAATTCTCTAATTGCCATAATTATTCATAATACCCCTTTTAACTTTTTCTTCGAGTAATTAATGTGTGTATTAATAGTTGCATTTATCACTTTAATTATATGCAACTATGTAACTATGTGAAACTAGAGACTTATTGAAAACTCATCCGAAATTAAATAAATTGAGGGGATTTGACTTTTAGAGTTGAAAATGCATGCAAAACCCACTCCAAAGTTTTAGTCAACATGTTCATTATGATATTGGAGGGGGGAAAAAAAGATCTCTCTACAATCCAATGTTTAACTTTCTTCATAGCCAGGCTTTTGTTCTAATTAGAATATGCCTTACTGATCTCAACATCTTATATTACGTATAAGTTGGAGATTTGTTATATTTGTACATATTAGAAAGGAAAAGGGTAAAAGTAGTAGATAAAATAAAATACCAAAATGGAATTATTGTTTTCACTTTGGGGAAATTCAAAGACACCAAATATTTTTTAGTACAAAAACATTTAACTTTTCATACCTAAAAGGCTATATGTCAATTTTGTTCTCATAACTATTTTTTATATTTTGTTATGGTCCAACAAATGTGAATTGATGAAGAGATTTGGATCTGAATTAGATGTCTTAACTACGGAATGTTGATATCAATATAACTAAAATTTTAAACTAAACATCTATTTTCCTTCTCTAAATTTTATGATACTTATTTTCTACATTCAATCATGAAGAATAACATAAATTTGATCCATCACATTCAATTCATGTCAAATTCTCAAGATCTTATAAGAGAGGGGTTTTTTAGGTCAAATTCGAGAGGTATTTATGAAATTGAGTTGTCAGTCCATTAGCTTTCTTAAAGCAAATATCTTGGGTAAGAATTTAGGCATTCATCAACCAAAAACGGCTGAGTTTTAGGAAAGAGAATTTTCTTCATCTCCAATGGCGAAAATGGAGACTGAACAAAAGTTTAGGATTTATTTGTAATCGAAATCCTAGGAAAGAGACTTTCATAGGTTAGGAATCATTAACTTATAGATCTATGACCAAAAATTAAAATGTCTCAAATCGACAAGAAAAAGGAATTAAAACATCTCAAAATGACAAGAAAAAAAATTGAATTTTGTTCATCCTCCAACTAAGTACTCCAAAAATTTTGGAGGACGAAAAACATTAAAATAGAGTATATAAGTTTTTTTATGAATTATATTTTATTTTATACTAACTCATTTTTCTTAATTATAATTATTTTTAATACAACAAATTTGAGGATGAATCCAACCTTCAAATTCTAAAAAATATCAAGATATTCAATTCATTGGGATGCAAAATTTAGTAAAGGTTATTTAATGTATGTATGATGGATTTTAACACCTCATTTTCAGTTAACCGACTTTAGGGGGTGGCGGTGCCCTGGTGGGCATATTTGAACTCTAACAGCCCAATCCGCTAGTGCCACGTGGAAAAGTAAGCAACCAAAACAAAATAGAATTGGACCGTGACGGGATTTATTAGGACGGCCTTTTCGGGAGGATTTGTGCCGTGATGTGCTGAGTGGAAAGAGAGATAACGACTTTGACTTCCACGTTCTTTGGTTGGACGGTTGTGATCCTCTTTAAATATTCACACTCACCCCTTAATATCTCGCCACGTGTACTCCACCACTTTCCCATTTTTATTTATTTTTATTATTCTCTCCGGTGCTTGTCTGCGAGACGTGCGGCTGTGATTCTTTTAATGAGATAAAATCTAATTTGTGTGGGACCCATTCTGATCCATCATTTATAAGATAAATAAAAATACATATTTATAAAATTATCGTTACTTTATAAGTTTACCAATTATGCTATTTTTTAGTACAATAGATATAGAGACAAAGATTGAATTATATTTTATCAGTGGTTCTAGTTGGGGGCCCACCGATCAAATATTGACGTAGTGAAAATCAAATCAATTTAAAATTAAGAGTGAAGTTGAATAAGTTAAAATTATAGAATAAAATATATAATAGAAGGTTTACAGAATTTGTGTAACTAATTATTAGATTAATTTTAACTCATTCAGATTATATTTTATACTAGCTTGTTTACTAATTAATATGCAATAATAATGACTAAATGTAATCTTAATTTTAAAAAATCAATTCAAAGACTAAAATAGATACAAATAGAAAATTGAATTTGAAATTTAACTTTAATTTGGAATATATAAAAGGGTTTTTTTATTTTTTTCTAATTTATTTGAACACCACTTGATTATGTAATGATGAGTTCTACTTATTTTTAGCTTGTTGTTTATCAAGTTGCTAGGGACAAATTTGATTAACTTTATAATGTTATAAAATTGAGAATTAGTGGATGTGTTACAGAAATCTGTTCTTTTTCTTGTTTTATTTTATTTTTTTAAAGGAAGATCGGATAGGGTTCATGAAAGATTTTGTATTTTTATATTTGTCGCATAATACAGAAAGTTATTCTGTTGATTTTTCTTTTATCAAAATGTTGATTTATCGCTCACATCGAGATGTCAAATTCAAGAACATATAAAAATTAAAAAACATATCAATGAAAATTTATAACTTATCAACATTTTAGAGTTATTTAGATCACAATTTTTAGAAATAGTTTTGAAAATTAAAAAAAAAACATTTTTAAAGTAATAATTCTCCCTACAAAGCTTAAAATTATCTTTGAGATAGCTTTTAGAGGTGGAGAAACAAGTTCTGTATAAGCATTTTTGAGGGAAAAAAATACAAATCAATACTTCTTTTAAATCGTTTTAAGTATTTTAAAAACTTTTCTTAACGTATAAACTAAATATAATGAAAAAACTTTAGAGAGTACTTTATTTTATGATAAAAACATGTTATAATGTAGACCGTAGATATCTAATCAGATTAATTAGTTTGGGTACTGTCATGTCTCCAACTCATATGTAAGAAAAGTTAAGGATTGTATGCTAGAATATTGCAATAATCTATTTGTAAATTAGCATATGCTGTTACTAAAACTGTAATGGTGTGATTTTGACAATAAAAAAAATTAATTTCTCTTTTGAAACATACGGATACTTCTTTTTATCTGAAATTATATCATATATAGAATTATTATAATTGTGAAGAAATATCCATGGATTTTTATAGATTTTATTTTTTCTTTCACATAAGATTTTGGAACTTTCAAATCTTACCTATTAAAAAATATCTTCTTACACAAGAGAGGAAGGGACAAAAGGAATAGGGCACCATAATTGTTGAGAATCTAGGGCACAATATTGGCATTTTTTGTCAGACAAAACACATGCCAAACTTTTGTTGCCCTATTCACACTTGGTCCCAACTCCCAAATTCCAAAAATATCAAAAGAAAAAGGAAAAAGGAAAAAAAAATAAATAATAAAAGGAAAAAGGAAAAAAAAAATAAGTAATATTATTTTTAAGGCTCGTTTGGTAATACTAAATTTTTCGATTTCCAATTTGTTACAAAATATAAATATAAATATTGTTTCATCATCCTTGAATCCATGGATTTAAGAATATGTAATTATTCTATTTATTTTTTCTGTTAACAAAAATAAAAAATAAAAAAAAATTATCAAATGGTCTTTAAAGAATCAATCCATAGGCGTGTGTCCTCTAAATTCATCCACCTGAGCCATTTCCCAACCCATCAAGTGGGCCCTCTACCCATTGTCAAGTTGCCCCATTTGCAAATTGAGCACATTTTAATGGGCCCAATTGACTTGAGTTCCATTATGGCCCAAATCCATGTGCAATAGCATCCCAACTATTTTTAAAAATTCATCTTTTTTTTATAAAGAAATAATAAATAAATATGTTTTTTATTATGTGGGGCAGGACGTTGATTCTTTAAACATTTGATCGATGATATAATATCTATATGTCAATTACCACTGAACTATGTTCGTTTTGACAACATCTTAACTAATTGAGTTATGCTCAAATTGACGAACTATCATTATTGGTTAACATGATTAAGATATTAAAACTGAAACTAAACCATATTTGATTAGAAATATTTCATTTAACTTCAAACTATGTAGTGTTTTTTCTATCTTACCTCTTACGGGTTAATAGTTTCAATTCTACCCTCAATATTTAAATTTTTGCTGAGTAGAAAGAATGAAAATAGGATTCAACTTTTGACGATGTTAAGTACAAAATTGAATTCAAATATACATACATCAAGAATACTTTTCTACGATTAATTAAGTTTATAAACAAATTAGTAGTTCTTACGATTATGTTGTTGCATTTTATATATTTGAGTAAGATCTCAAAAGTACTCCTATAAAATAGAGTGAAATCGTTATCAAATAAGACATAAATATTATTTTTTTTCTCGACTCGGGAAGCTTGCCATTGCTTGTCATAGAAGGTGGCTTCTTCAGCTAGCTTTCTCAAGCCCTCAGCATCCTCAGTTTGCCTAAACAGTAACACACTAATGACGGTTACAAAAAGAGCTGATTTGCATAGGAAATTACCACTTTGCCAAACTATTCCAATTCCTGTTAATGCATCTACTACGTAGGCCACGAAGAACCCTAACATTGCCGCCCTACCTACACCGATAGAAAATATTAACAATCAGGTAATACGAGGATAATTCAACTTGTTAAAATATTAATAGTTTTTTTTTTTCTAAGTCAAATGTTTGAATCCTCACCCCTTGAATGATGTAATATTAGGGAAAAAATAATAAAGAAATGATACTTTACTCAAAGTATTTATAAAACGTATATCGTCACTAGTTCCAAAAGGTTAAAAATGACGCGCTTGATTGACGTCGTGACCGGGTGTCAGAATTCATTAGTCAAAACCAAATTGTCTTGCAAATCGGAGGGTCACACAATTTCAATATACATATCCGACAGGATCGGTTTCGTTTTGGATCACGGAGACCCACACGGGCGGGACATGGAGACGTAAAAAATGAGATCCTATCAGCTTGTTCCGACGTAGGATAATAAGCTCATGAGCTTAGTCTTACTTCACCATTGAGAAACGAAAGAAGACTTCTTATTTTTGTAATTTTAGCGGCGGCTTATATAGGCGAATCCATGGAGGGTCATCGTACATAATTGAAATTTTTAAGAAAAAAAAGAGAAACTTTTTTTTTTAATAAAATAGAAGACTGAAAATTTAATAGTTATCAGTTTAATGGATGGGTAAAAGTAATTTTATAACACCTAGCCGTGTTTGGTTAAATTTTGAAAAAGCGGTCAAAAGTGTCTTTTCCGGTTGAAGAACTAATTTTCTACCAAAAGTAGTTTTATGAAAAGTGTTTTAAAGTGAAGCATTTATATTTTTAAAAATCTAATTAAATGTTTCATCCACAAGCATTTTAAGTACTTTTTATTTGTTTTTAGATTTTCTCATCATTTAATTAGTTAAAAACATTCATTAAAATTTTAACCAAAAAAACTCTTAAATTAGTACCATTAAGTAGCTCTGCCTGTGGGAGGTATGAGTTTGAGAGCCATGCCCACCATGGAATGATGGAGCTTCTGAAGAGCACTGGATGCTGATTTGTAGCTGCTTCTGGATATATTTCAAGAATCTTCCTCCTCTTTGCCTCTACATTTAAAAATTTAAGTGTAAACCCATTGCAATTTAACATAGAAAAAGAAAAAATGGTTAATTTAAAAAAATAATAAATAAATAAATAAAGACCTCGAATTTTGTGATTGGTTTAAAAAATACTCTTTTAACAAACATTGTTTCAATATTTTGAATGCAAAGTTGGTGTAGCAGAATCTGGAACAACAACGTGGAAGTTGACGTGGCATATAGGTTCTTCCACTTAATCTATTGTCAATAGAGTTTGCTTTTCGATTGTGTACCCAATTTTACGCTCATCCCCTTTTTAAAATATGATTGCTTATTGTCACGTCGTTCCAAATTCTATCATGTCAATTTTTTTGGTCAAAATATTAACAAGTGTTCACTCAAATGATATTTTTGAAAGGTCTATGAAAGGTCAATAAAAGAATAAGAACATTTTTTTAAACAAATGGATAAAGTTTAGGGATATGTTTGTAATTTAGCATATATATATATATATCCCTTTCATTTATTATCAGAAATCATAAATCTCTGCTCTTAAAAAATCACATGTTTAAATTATGATATTGATAGGTTACGATAAATTTAATCACTAAACGAAGGATTCGGTTTACATTTACCTGCAACAATGACACCTTCCCAATCCATCTTGCCATTCTTCACAAACATATTAAGATCCCATGTCCCATTTTTCCATCTCTCATCTGTGAACCTTTCTCCATGGTTCCATGCATCAGTATCTTCATTTAGCTTGTCTCTACCGTGTCGTTCAGCAGTGTCGAAACTGTCCCGACCCCCACCATCAACATTGATAGTACTAACGACTTCCGGGGCCGGGAAGGAATAGGCGGGTCTGGCTTGATAATGAGCATGCTGTTTCTTCTTGGAGACATGATGTTGTGAAGTGCATACTGTTGGCAATGAGGCTGAGATAGCAGCAGATATTGAAGCCATGTCTTTCAGATTTCTAACCTTTTTTTTTTATCTCATTTTATTTTTGGACTTCCTTTTATATTTATTTTCCTTTATCTGCTAAAGTTTGCTTTTAGATCAATAAAGACAGAAGTTGCCCATGCCTTGGACATGAGAAAGCTTATCTTGTCACAGCCATTTTGCAGGTGGAGGTTATGGGCATTTTGGAATAAGAGCATTAAATTTAAGATGTAAATAAAGTTGGTAATAACTAACAATTATTATCCTTAATGTATTTTGGTTGTGTTTATTTCATTTCAACGATGAAATTTGTCAAATGGTTCATGTAATTGCCAATAAGTAAGCATTATAAATCAAAATTATTCCTTTTTTTTTATACAACGGGTTGGATTCAAACTCATGACCTCTTGGTCAGAGATAAATGTCTTAACCACTTGAGCTATGTTCAGTTTGGCAAAATTATTCCATTTCAATTGCTCATAATCCAATAGGTTGAGACATTTTACAAACTACTATGCTGAAAAAAAAGATACTAAAGTTTGAACAATTTATGCTAATCCACATCCTGTGTATGCTTCACAAGTTGAAGAAAAATCATATAAAAACTAATAAGGTTCATCTTTGATCCACCCCTCAATGTATATAGATTATGCTTCCCAACCTCTGAGAAGCGTGGCACGTGCGACCCGGTTCACGCCCAACGTGAAAGCGCCCATCCGCAGGTTGCAGTCGTGTGACTTGCACATGTTCTTGATGTTGTGAAACGCTCTGGTCATGTACCTCTGAAGTTCATTGTTTACCTTGTCTTCATCCCACATGAAACCTTGAATGTTCTGCAAATTCAAGTACAATATTGATATAAGAGTTCAAAGCTTTGTAACTGTTTCCAATAAGATAACAATCAACATTATCAGGGAAAACAAGCCTTGTTCCTCTCTTTGTTTACCTGAACCCACTCGAAATAGCTTACGGTGACTCCACCAGCATTCGCGTATATGTCGGGTAGAATTATGACTCCCTTCTTGGATAGAATCTGCAGCAATGGAGATCAAAAGATCAGAAACTAATCCATGGTTTCTTATGATTTCCTACTACTTTTTCATGGTTTTTTGTTAACGTAGGCAATGATTTATTTAGTTTAGGCTATAGAATACTCAAGAGGGAGGTTATAAGTATCTTGGGAAGCCATTGTACTTCTTTGTCTTTTATCTTTCAATACAACTTTAATTCTTTAGTTTCTATTGAAATTCCGCTCTCGTTCTTTGGACCTACTTCGAACCGAACAAAAAAGGGTTAGTTACCTCATCTGCCTCTGGATCTGTGGGGTGGTTTGCTGCTTCAATTATGAACTTGGCTTTCACATCAGCAGCATTCTCTCTGTAAACAACACAAAACATTTATGACTATACAGATATGTACATGGTAACATTGACATTTCAGGATCAGCTTTCATGAGACTTGATCATGAAGAACAGAACACACCTGTTTAGAACTCCACCTAAGGCACATGGGATAAGAACATCACAGTCATGAACAAGTAGCTCGTTCGGATCCATACTATCTCCGCCTTCAAAGTTCACTAGGCTTCCAGTACTTTCTTTATGCCTGTGGAGTTCCGGTATGTCGATACCGTTCGGGTTCGTGACTGCACCAGTGATATCGCTTACTGCAACAACCTTTCCACCTTTCTCATGTATAAGCTTTGCTGCCCAATATCCCACATTTCCAAATCCCTGCATTTATATTTTTTGTCATTAAGCTTTCTATGGAAAAAGAGAGCATTTTGCAACCAAGAAGGCAGGAATGAACATGTTTGAAGTACCTGAATACCAAAAGTCATATTCTTGATCTGTTTTCCATGTTCAGCAAGTAAAGCCTCTGTTGCAAAAATGACACCGCGCCCAGTTGCAGCTTCTCTACCCAGTGATCCACCCAAATCCTTAAATTGCAAAAGGTACAAAGTCAGAAAAAGGAGCAAAAATAATACTTCAAGCTCAGGAACTTGTAAAATTTTGGTATCTCAGGGAATTTACTATGGGCTTTCCAGTGACAACAGCTGGCGAGTGACCATGAAACTTTGAGTATTCATCCAAAATCCATGCCATAGTCTGCAAACATCACCGAAGAACATGAGTTCAACTTCATAATGAACTAAGAGTACTAAAAAGCACTTTCTCACAAAATCACCACAGTTAGAAATAACATAAAAAATACTTTTGACTGCACTGAAAGAACTTATAGAATGCTTTCAGCTCAACGTCAAAGTGATATGTTAGAACACATCTGCTGTAGAAGCACTCTCAAACAAAACTAGTACTTTCAAACTGAATTCAAGCATTAAAGAAAAACTTGATAGAGCAGAATCCAATTAACCTGTGCATTAGTGCCCATATCTGGAGCTGGAACATCGGTATGAATTCCAATGAGATCGTGAATCTTTTGTGTAAAAACACGAGTCAACCGCTCCAGCTCACTATTACTCAACTCCCGTGGATTGCAGCCAATCCCACCCTTTGCACCACCATATGGAATATCAGCAACAGCAGTCTTCCAGGTCATTAATTGAGCCAAAGCATTCACTTCATCGGGATCAACCTTTTTAAAACAACCATTCATCTCAATAAACCAAAAGTAGCAATAATAATAAAGTTCAAGAAACTATTACGGATTCAAGTCATCAGACGTTTATTTTCTTTTTGCAAGAATAGAATTCGGTATAGGAGATTTGAACACAACAAATGTGGGGTATAAGAACTCGAACCTCTTACCTTAAAGAAAATAGTAGATATCGTTAATGCTCAACTAACTCACGTTGGCAAGGTTAAAAAAATCTAATCAAGATTGTATCCAGAAATCATATATGAAATTCTACAGGAGCCTTGACAACATGGCCATCAATTCTATAGAGCGGTTTTATTGCAATTTGCAACAGAAACCAAAAGTATATATTTACATAACTGTCAAATTATATCAAATATTTTCCTATCTAAACTGTTTTACATTTACAACAAATGTTCAACAAGCAAATCTTACAGTGAAACTTCCTCCATGGCCTTTACTTTCATATTCAAATGTAAGAAATTTTTGTATAAAAAGTAAAAACAAAACAAAAAAGGTACCTATCAATGGACATTACCATTTTACAAATTGGGTCTATACTAGCAAAGAGTGGGCCGGCCCAAATTCACTTGGTTAGAAGTCAATTCTTGAGTTTAAAAAAGAGAAACAAACAAACAACTTTTCAAGGGAAAAAGAAACAGATATGGTCAAACTATAAAAAATAATAAAAAATTTGGGCACTTTACAATAAAAGTTTTCTAAATAAAGTTTAGGTCCAATCTACCTTTCTCTTTCAAGTTTAAATGATGAATTCCTCTTCAAATGGAAAGATAAATATGTAAAATCTATTTAGAGAAGAAGAAGAAGAGAATAAAAAGTAAAAACCTCAGGATGGTATCTGATTCCTCCTTTCATGGGGCCACGCGCATTGTCGTGTTGCACTCTGAACCCGACGTACGACACCAAGCTTCCGTCGTCCTTTGGAATTGTGCACTCCACCTGTTCTCCAATGCCAAATTCAACCAGTCAATCAATCGTCTTTGATTGGCAAATGAGGAAAAGCGAGAAAGCGATTTTCCCGAGAAACAAACAGAACCCAGGCGGCCAGAAAATGAAATCAAATTAAAAATAGTTTGGAGTGGAGGAAAAAAACCTTGATCTCTCTGAACGGAATCAGAAGACTCTTCTCGAGCTTGGAGTCCAATCCGAGAATCCGAGCCGCGTGGCGGAAATTTCTGTTGGTTGCTGCGAGGGCGTTCATCGCTACTGCTGAGAGAAACTTGGAAATAGAGATTCCCGGAAAATAAATGCCGAGAAAAGAAAATTTGAGCTCAAGAGAGTGAAAACGAAGGATAATTTAGAGAGAGATTGAGAGGAAAATTTATAGGCTGCGATCTATGAATCGGAGTAGACAAAGGAATCCAAAAGGAAGAAGGAAGCCGAATGATGAGGACGAAAAAGGAATTTTCACCGTAATTTAGGGGTATTTACGTAATTGTGAATTTGTTTTCAAGACGGAAGAAAATAATCCCATCCCCGGTAATTTGGATCTTGTCCTTAAAACGTGCAAATATTCTGCTCCCCAATCCCGGGTTTTTATCCCTTTTTTTATTTTAAATTCTATTTCATTTTTATCCTAATTTTAATTTCGAAAAATTAATATTACAAAGTTGTGAAATTAATACTGATTATGTGATTTCTTTTTTTTTTTTAGATGAGATTACTTTTGTGAAGTGAGGAATGTTTTTTTTTTTAATTGAGTTTGACATATTCATCGTTGAATGATTGGATTTGGGCATTTATTTTTCTTAATATTAGTTGTTTAGTTGATTGAATTTTGTGTCATTTATTAATTTGTCCCATAATAATATTCAAACTTAGTTGTGTAGATGTATTAATTTTATTGCTTATTTAACTTTTAGTCTGAAAAGATTACAATAAAAAATGTAAAAAGGTAATTTGACGGTGTAATTTGTTGGCTATATATTACTATAAATTAATTAACACATTAGGAATCCCTTTATATTAATCAAAATAATAAAAAAAAATATATATATATATATATTGCATAATAAATAAATAAAATATATCATAAAGGAAATAAATATTATGAAAATTTCAATGGATAATAATTATGATTTTTGTTAATATGTCAATTTTTAAAAGCTTTTATAAACTTAATTGTGTGTTTTTTCTTTTTATGTAATTCCCTTTTTACTTTCATATATCACTCATTTACATCACGTGATAAATATGTCACAGAAGATTTTATCATCGATAGAGATTTTTTTTTATCAATTTATAAAGTTGATAGATGCATATCAATAATATAGTTCATCAATGATAGATATGTTCATAAGCGATCGTTACGTTTTAAATAATTGTTTTACATTTTTACTTTCTTTTATCTATACTACTAATAATTTTTCTTCTAATAAAAATGTATACAACTTTTATTAGTTGATATGATTTTATTATAAAATACTACAAATTTCTATTTAATTAATGTCAATACATTTTTTAAAATAGAATTCATCATTGTTAAATATTACAACAATAAAGTTTAATGATATTTTATATTAAACAATAGTCATTCTAATACAAAAATTATTTTAATTGATGTATTTTTGTATTTATTTTTTTGTTAATATTAAATAAATTGTTGTAATAAAAATATTTACTATTAATAACATAAATTAAAATTATATTATTTTAATGAAAAAATATTAACATAATAATGTATTTATCAGTAGTAGTTATAAATAAAAAAGAGTATACTAATAATTTACATATATCTTATTCGATCGTATAGAGAACAATATTAAAAAATGTATAATCATAATTTCAAAAGGTTTATAATTTTCACCGTAAAAATTATAAGGATGAAAAGGCTGACTTTTGGACGAACGGGTTTGGTTGGTAGCCGCCATTAAATATTTTCAAATAATGGAGTAATGGCAGCCAACAACTCAACTCCACGTGGCTTTGACACATCACCCTTGATCATTATCCAGAAAACGTCCAACACGTTTTCTGTTCGCTGCATCAAGATGAGGTGGCCAGCACCGAATCTCGAGAAAGAGGGAGGAGGATAAATTTTCAATCTTTTTACTAATTTCATATTATTATTAAGGTTAAATTAACGCTTTAGTCCATTTAGTTATTGTTTTATTTTAGTTCGCCCCCAAAGTTTTGAAGAATCACAAATTAGTCTCTATTCGTGGTTTAATCTTTTAAAATATCACTTTAATATGGCACTTCATTTTCTTTTGCACCATACTAGAGGCAATAAATTAACGTTCGATAAAAAGTATTTGCAAATATCTTGGTAGTTGATTGAATTGAGTAAGTTATGGAAGGATGACTCGAGTGAGTAGTTTAAATAACTTGAAACCTTGATACATTTCGCCGAATATAATTTGCTAACTAACTTTCCCACATATACATTACATTAAATATGAATAATGTAAGAAAATTATTCACACAAAAATGCTTAAGTGATTTCATCGAATCATACAAATTAAATTGAAATAAGTATAAATTGTAAGGACTAAATTGATAATTTAATTTACTATTATTCATAATTAGTTTTATTTATTGTAAATTAAGATTAATACGATATCTTTTCAATAATCTATTAAGTAGGTACAATCAGTCAATCTAAATCTAATTTAATTGGGTGAGACATATATCGCGAATCAAAACGATCTTGTCCATATTAATAATTTTCCAAATATTTTTCCATATAATATATATATATATTTTTCATGTTGGTGTATGTTTGAATCAAATCCAAGTCTACCTATATTTAGATTAATGGATAACGTGGTGACCCTTTGAATTTCCAAAGGCTACAAAACATTTAAAGAAAAGAAAAAGTCAAAGAACACTTTTTAAAAACTCAAAAAAAAAAATGGTGTAGAAAACAAGTCAAAATCAAAATCCAATTCCAACACTTCAAATAAATAAATAAACACATGCATATATGTATGTATAAGGGTTTGGGAAGGACAAAATATTTACTAAGAGTTAAAAGTACGTAGGATAAATTGCTTCAAAACGTTATTATTAGGGGCTATTGATTCGTTGGAAATCGCAACAAGCATTCGACATCTACATTTATTTTATAGGAACGTAGGATTCTTTGACATTTCAAGTTGATCGGTATCCTAAGTCGCCTATATTAAAGTATTTATCCAAGGAGTTTTTGGTACCGTCTTGAAACATGAATTTGTAAGATTGCATCTTCTCCCTACATTTTTTCCCTTCATTTTGTTGTTTTTATATTTCATTTATAGTTTTATAATTAAATTAAATATTGGTTCATGAATAACCAACATTTATCTATAAAATAAATTTCAACTAAATTGAATAATATCTCAATTTTTATTTAGTTGGTAAATTCTCTTAAAACTATATTAATTATATATGTAAAAAGAATCATAGAAACCAACATTATTATTTTCCTCAATATTTTTTCTAATTTGATAATGTAAAAACATAATTCAATAAAGATGTAGTCCATTATTATATTTTTTTTTTAGGAAAGTTCACACTAAAAATGAAATTAGTAGTTAATATTAAATATTTTGTAAAAAAAACACAAATTAATATAAATTAATGTGTTCTAGAAAATAGCATTTAAAATAAATATAAAATTAAATTGATAAAATAAAATAAAATATTAAATTAATAAGTCATCAAAGTTAATGTATAAGGATGCGTTTTTGAGTGATTTTAGCATGGTCAAAATCACATTTGTCATTGTCAAAATCAGTCTCGTTTCCATTGATCATATTTAGCAAATTAAAAATTGATATTTTAGGAAAGCTTAAAATCACCTTAAATTGATTTTTAAGAAAACACTTATAGTTAAATCTTTTTTTTCAAAATCACAATCAATCCCAATCACGCTCTAAATTACATGAATATTAGTAGGAATTTTTTTTTTTTTTTTTGGAACAAATGTATAATTTTTAGACATTTTAAGTACAAATTCTACAAAAAGAAATCAGAATCGACCAAAACAAAAGTAGAATATTAAAAATATTTTCCAGGTTGAAGTGTGCATGGAATTCATTCATCTCTAGGTTCACCAACATTAAATTTTTTATAGGTAAGAGATGAACATGGAAAATGAATATGTTTTTTTTTCTTAAATAGCTAATCAAAATTTTAGTAGCAGTGGGTAGGAAGATAGTTTGATCCATGCTTAAGTATTATTCTTCTGGAGGGAAAAATATAGCATGACACGTGGACCAATTATTCAACTTGGTGAGGTCAAACATGTTTAACCAGTCTAATGGAGAAGACCAACCTACCTTAAAGACCGAGCTAAAGACCAAACCAACGGAAGGAATGGCCTAAATCCTCTCCCACCAACCTTAGAACATCGACCTCAAGCCAAACAGCCAACCTCAGACTCGATAGCCCGTAACTGCTTATCGAAGCGGTGCCAACAGGCTTGCCCCTCCTCCCTCCTCCCGCTGTAAAAGGTACACCATTCCACTATTTCGAGTACACAATTTTGCTCTGAGAACAATTTTTCTGAACTTGCATCTTAATAACTTGAGCGTTAGAGTGTATGTTTCCTTTTTTACTGGTCTTATCTTGTTCAAAATTACTAACTTGTCCAATTGTTACATGATCAACCTCGGTAACTCAGTAAAATCTTGCATGAACATAAATTTTCATGGATCGAACTTTAAAAAAAATCTAAAATTTCCCTAGATTTATTATACCACACCAAATACACTCATTATTCCATTACAACTCAAAGATAAGAAGGGTATGATTTGCAACAGACACGGGACATTTCAAGCAATTTTTAGAACATTGGGTATGATTTGCAAATAACAAACTACAGAGGTGTAAATTGCAAACATTTCATAATAAAGTACACAAACCATAGCGATAGTTTGAAAAAATAGCAATATTTTTCACGAGGTTGAAATTTTGAAGATATTTGACAACATCACATGCTACGCTCTAAATAAAGAAAAACGTGGAGTTTGACAAAAGCAAATAAATGCTTTCCCAATTGTTTTTTTTTCCCCTAATATGTTTGTTTTTCCCCTAGTTAGGAATAATTATAGTTTACTATGTTTGATACATAAAATTCGATTATACATAAATTCGGCCTAATCGAATGATTAAATTAGCACCACTCTTCTAAAAGTAAAACAACAAAAAAATAATAATAAATACACTTAAATGGTTAAAGTTAGAATCGAATTTAGGTTAAGCACCATAAAAATTAAGGTTTTGTAGCACACATCTAGATTACAAAATTTTCCTCCCAGAGGAAGAAACCTAAGCAATATCTCATCTTAATGAGCCCTCAAAGGAATTAAGAGAACGGAGAACATAGGTACAGATTTGGATCTAGCTAGGGACTCGTCTTGTGAGCTCGGCTAGGTTGTTCGGCCAATGGGATCACCCCCTCATGCTTAGCTCCCTGGATTCATCCCCAAAGGCTCACCCTCTTAGATCTTATTTTAACCTAAAAGTTTTAATTGATCTGTACTGGTTTTCTAGACCTTTTTGTAGCTTGCTGTAGTTGTTGCTTTATTTTATTGGATAATTATTGAAGGAAAAATATTTGTCACTTTTTTTTTTTTTAATTTTACATTATCACGTTGGAATCAATGGAGGAAAAATAGAAAATCAATTCATCAAATTAATCTTTTGGATAAGAAACCTAATTTGTATTGCACAACTCAATCATAGTTCTTGATTTTATTGGGGTTGTGGGTGAGATAATTATATGCATGCATATCGCGACCTCGTCCTTACTTAACTAACATTGTCTTGTTAACTCCAACCATTTTAGTTCTCAAGTGTTTATGGTGGTTTGTGATCTTGTTTAGGAACTGATAAGATCGGGTATGACTGAGTTTGGTGAGGAGACCTACATAAAAGAAGCAAATACTCTGATGCTCCAGTCAGTAAAAGAGCAATCTTAGGTCACAAGCTGAGCTTAAATTGCGTATTTGAAGTCAAAATGATGCCTCTAATCAGGCAGCAAGAATGTCCGACTGTTCAATTCTACCGTCAGATCTTTAAGGTCGAAGCATGACAGTGCCTTCGACCAAGTGGAGTTATACCAAGCTTACAGATTACATTATGGCCGAGCTTCAAGATCGGTCACATCGTGTCTCCGAACTTCCGAAGAAAGATCTTATAATACTGATCTTTTCTAGCTCTCCACACAGCAAATTCATTTTGACCCTCCAACAAGGTGAGTTCATTCGCGTAGTAACTCGTCTCAAACCTAATAATATAAGAACGATACACTCAATGATATGTCACCACAATCTATATCGATCTAATACATGACATCCCACGAACATAGATATTGTCAAAGGTATAAACATATTTGGCAAACATTATACTCATATCTTCAATTAGCATTAACGGGCATAAATTTTGAACGATGATTATGTTATTCATCTCAAACCAAACACCAAAGAAAGAGCATGAAAAATATGACCATGCCCTTGCCAATTTCAAAAGTCAAATTTAATTTTGAAATCATTAAGTCTTCTCATAAGATTGCTTGGCCAAAGTCTTTTTAAGACTTTAAATATGGTTTCCCCACGTCATAGTCACACCCTATGCATTGGAGGAGATTGCATTTCGGTGGCTAAGTATCAAGGAATTTCGGTTACAACATCGTTAGTCTTTCTCGGTGGGACACATCTCATTGCCATTTTTTCTTTTTTCATTGCAAAATAACTATTCAACTAAATTAGAGACTTCTCAATATCAATTTTGGTTTTTTTTTCTCTCAATTTTCTCAAAATTAACGTCGAGAACAAAACATAGAAATTATTGGTAAACAACCCTAATTTTCAAAAAATTAAAAAATAAAAAAAGAGAGACTATTATTTTTTTTTAATCATTTACCATAAAGATTTAAATATTATTTTGGTATTCTTTTCACTTTTGACTTTGGGTTATTTTAATCGCTGTACTTTCAAAATTTTCTTTCATTTTAAAAGTACACGGACTAAATAGTATTTATACCTACAATAAAAGATCACAAAAATTACGTTTACCTAAAAATTGCATTCTTTCAGCGTGTGATGTTTTTTTTTTTTTAAACTGTATTCTTTGTTTTAAAACCACAAGCTTGTGAAAAAACTTGGAAAAAGAGCCTCCCAACATATCCAGAATTATTAATGTGTAAAAGGAGAGCAGAAGCCAAACAGTACCTACCTAAGATATAAATTGTATGTCCAAAAGAAGCCATATAATACCTGCCTGAGATATAAATTATGTCCAAAGGAGCCATATAGTACCTACGTAAGATATAAAATATATGTCCAATGAGTTTTTCGATATCAAATATTATTAAAGCTCGATAATGATCCTTCAGAACATAAGTTTTTCTATGTCATACTACAAAGGAAAAACCACCAGAACAATTGTTCTACTAAATGCTAACCTGAACATAACTCAACTGGTTAAGGCACTTATCTCCGATCAAAATATCATGAATTCGAATTCTCATCCTTACATATTGTGTCTTAAAAACACCAAATTTTACTCGGATAACTTATTGACACTAGTTTGAACTAACATGCACTTTCTCTTCTGTTGAACAAAGAAAATAATGCAAATGTATATGTAGAAGCACATACTTCCATCTCCCATGTTTTTTCTAAGTTTCCTACTAAGTTTTGATGGGATACAACACTTCTAGTAACTATCTGCAAAAGTAGCAAATTAATCTATATAGAATCAAGTTGCTGCACATGATATAGAATCGAATAAGCAAGCCTATCGACAAATTAACGTAACAGAGCAACACATCTATAATTCAACAAGTCAGCATTTACAACCAACCATTTATCAAATGAAAACTCAACGATGAAACATCCAATTCCAACCAACTGTTTTCTTTGATTCGTTAGAAGTTAGTAGAAATGTAACTACGCAATGGTTGTAGTCGAAGTCTATTATGGATTTCTGACCACATTCTTCATCATGCAACTCAACCAATATAATCAACGATCACGTGAAATAAAGCGTAACTATATCAAGAGACGTCATTGAACTATTTCTACTAAACACAACCATAACATCATTAGATTATCTAATCCAACCCTGTGGGTAACCTTTGGTTTTGTTTTTGGTTTTCCATTCAATAAAAACAGGGTTGTTTCTGACCATTCTAAAATTTTACAAAACATTTTCTTTATAAGAAACTGAGCTTCGTTAAGACAAATGAAAGAATAGAATGTACAATAGCATTAAAAGAAAGTGTTTAACCAAAGGAAGCCAGGCATTTTCAATTTTCAAATAGAACAGATTTCCATTTTTCAAGATCTCGAGTCTTTCTTCTTCCAAGATCTCGAGTCTTTCTTCTTCCAAGATCTCGAGTCTTTCTTCTTCGTTCCAATACTTTTCACATATAGCCACCCTATCTCCCTAACATTCTCTCTCTAACACATCTCTCTCCCTACTTCTCTACTCCGCTCACCAACTGCTTTCTCTGATTTGTTAGAAGTTAGCAGAAAGGTAACCATAAGGCAAGAATCAAGTGATACAACATACCTATAAGTTATAACTTGCAAGATGATGTAATGAAGCAGCTCATCAATTTAACCTGCATCCATTGCCCTCCTTACTTGGCATATCAACAACAACATATATCTGAAATAATTACTTCCCCTGCTGCAAGTTAGTTTACTAATACTCAAAATTATAGATTCATAGATTGGGCCTTAACTATAAACATTGATATAATTTATCAAAAAAAATTCACCAAAAATATAAAAGACATGTTGGTTAATGAATAACGAGCGAATGCTGGATCAGCTCTGTTATGATATCCTTACAACCACCTTGTTTTTCTTTCCTGCAGATAGAAGCAGAACCTTCCCATCTACAATGTCTGCAGCTTCAACTCTCTTGCCTTCAGAATCCACTCTACTATTATTCAAATAAAGCCCCCCTTGCTTCAGCAATCGACGGGCAGCTGACTTGCTTTCGAGCAAACCAGAAGTAACCGAAAGATCGACAATCAAAAGATTCAACACTTGATCATACCCCAATGAGCAGCACGGAACATCCTCAGCAATCCCCTCAATAGTCTTCCAGTCCAACTTTGTCTCTGCTCCTGGTTTCAATGCCTCAGTGGCCTTAAGGGCTTCACTCAAACCATCTTCTCCATGAACAAACCGGGTAACTTCTTCCGCCAGCCGCCTCTGCGCCGTATTCGGCACGTACCCGGAGCTCCCCATTTGGCTTTCCAAGTCTTGAATGTCCTTCATATCCAAAAATGTGAGGATCTTGAGAAATCTCGCCACATCAGCATCTGGGACACTGAAGAAGTACTGATAGAACTTGTATGGAGATAGCATTGACGGCGAGAGCCAGACGGCGCCGTCTTCGGATTTGCCGAATTTGGTGCCGTCGCTCTTCAGCAGAAGAGGGAACGTTAAGCCATAAACGCCATCAGCATGAGGCAAAATTTTCCTAATAAGCTCTGTCCCTGCAGTGATATTCCCCCATTGATCACTACCACCAATCTGAACAGAAACACCCTCGTTTTGAAACAGATGCAGAAAATCATAAGCCTGCAAGAGCTGGTAAGTAAACTCAGTATAGCTCATTCCTTGCTCCGATTCCAGCCTTCTCCTGACGCTCTCCTTAGCCATCATCGTCCCCACTCTCGCAAACCGACCCACTCCTTTCAAGAAATCCAGAAATCTGAACTCCTTCCACCAATCGTAATTATTTAGAATCACAAAGTTAGGGCTGAAATTCGAATCCGAGCCCGAATTCCCCAAAATTCTAGCTATGGAATTGGTAATTCCAAGAGTGTTGGCCTCCAAGGTCTTGAGGTCAAGCTCGGGCCGCTCCAGGCTCTTGCCGGAGGGGTCGCCGACTCGCGCGGTGGCGCCACCGATGAGAGCGACGGTAGCGTGGCCGCATCGGCGGAACCAAGAGAGAACGATGAGACCAAGGAGATTCCCCAAATGCAAGCTCTCGGCGGTGGGGTCGAAGCCGCAATAGACCTTGAGAGGGCTGAGAGAAGCCGAGCGGAGATTGTCGCTGGTGATGGACTCGAGAAGGCCTCTTTCTTCGAGAATTTCGACGACGTTGCGCCGAGAAGCGCTGTGGGGTTCGAGAGTGGAGGATTGGAGAGAACTTGCAGAGGAAGCGATGCAGCGGCAACTGCTTCTGACGGAGGAGAAGGAGACGGTGGACTTAGAGGAAATGTTGAAGGTGGAGAAGAAGAGGCTTCGTTGGGAGAGAAGGAAGGTTCTGGAGCCACAAGCAGAAGCAATGGCCGCCATAGTTGCAGCTCAGTTCTTGGTTTGCCGAAGCTCTGGTTAATGCAAAATCCCGTCGTGATGCCCTTCATTTGATAACATAATGTTTAGGTGTTATCGCAATTTTTGAGTTAAAATGGTATTTTCATCGCTCCCATCTAATGTCATTCTATATTAATCTCGTTAACTATTCACAAATAATTCATCAAATTCTCAACCTTTCATTCAGTATAAATTCAAGCAAACATTACCGGAGCTTGACATGTCGCAAATCCTCTTGAAAGAGAAGGGTACCTTCAAGAATGTAGATACTGGTGGCATCAACTCGCACCATAAGGTATTGAGTTAAGTCTCACAGCGAGCGCAACCGAGTATCCAATCTTTTGAACGGTTATCCAATTTTTTACTTATTTATATCCATGAATAATTTAACAAAATCCTTGAACATTAAACTTTTAACTTTTTTTTTCTGAGACGAAAAAAATATTTATTAGGTTAAGTTTTTAAATTATCACGTCCTAGCACATCACATATCTATTATTAAATTCTCGTTAATAATGATAATAGAATTATAAAGCATAAAAAAGAAAAATAAGGTTGAAGTATTCGAGTAAAAATGTAATCTAATCTCAATTAAGATATTTATCAAATCAAAAAGAATAAAGATGGCGTCTTTTATTACAAATTCTAAAAATAAATTCTCTAAAACCCTACAATTTATTAGTGTAATTACAAGCTACCTAAAAGATGCCACTTTTATTCAGGAAAAAAAACACATAGAATGATTATTGAAACTGATTTTTTCAAAATATATATATATATATATATGATAAAAACAAAAAAATATATATATATCTATTACTGTTCGTAAGATCTATTATAGATCCTCTCTACAATTGTTAGACTCAAAAATAAATAAATAAATAACACTAAACTATGGTCAAGATTGTAATTCAAATCGTTATCATGTTATCCTTGTCCTCCTTACTTGATGCGTATCTTTAATTTCATCTACTCAAATATCATGTTTTATCGACTTAATATTCAACTCCATAATCAATAAATATTTCATATATAATCGATAAATATTTTATATATGGCTGCGTAGAATTCAACAAAGTATATACTAAACCAGCATTAGATTTTTCCGTGAGAGAGGGCTCATTTAAGTATATCAATAGCATTTCATGCTGCTCCAGAAATGGTCAAGTCATGGAAACAAAAAGAAAGTTAGGAACTGCTTACCACAGATTATAGGTGGCCATAACGACACCAAACATACAGATAGAGCAACTTTTTTAAGGATTCTTTGGGAATATTTGATATTAATGGCATGCAGAGCTTCTTCCATGAACGTATTACTAACCCGTAAATGTCGAGCTTCATGTCTCTCACGTTTATGAGCTTGCAATGAAAGATATCTCGCACAACCCCGAGTGATGGAAACATTTTGGAAAGTTTATGAAAGCCATCATCTTTGAACTTTAATTTCTCACTACGTGCAGTTTACCTCAGGAGCTGCTCCAGCATCCACCCCAATTGGGCCTTATGAGACCAACTAAGTCATACTTCTTTCCTGTCAAAATACAAAAGAAATGAATTAGAATTTGAATGGTCAAACTGCTTCTAGACCTACTCATTGAGAGCACTGATCAGTTTAAAGAGACAAAAAAACAGATGATATGCGATAAATTACGTGTTGTTTTCTCTTTCGTCGATCAATTCCACCACTCTTCATGTCATTTTTTGCAAGTCCAGACCCAGGGGGAATACCATATTGCATTGGAGAAAGGGCAGGAGCACCAACAGGAGAAGCTGCCATGCCAGGGGCTGTTGCAGCGGGCACAGGTGCCTGAGGTGGAACAGAAACTGGGGGTGGTAAAGCTGCAGGTTCGGGAAGCGGTCTCGGTAAAATGTGTTTCAAACGATTGTTTCTGTAGTTCTTCCAAAAGTAAAATTGCTGCCTGTGTGACAATTCCTAAGAAATTCCAAATAGTGGAAAGTGTGTTAAAATGTTAAGAAAAGGGAAAAGGAAAAATATCTGACATAAAGAGTAAACAGTTTGTTAGGGAAATACACTAAACGAAACAAGATAACGGTATTGCAATCTCAAAAAGATGCTACAATATCGATAGCCTTTCAAGAGGGATATCTCTCTCCCAAGAACTATACTAAGTTCTCCACCTTAGACTATTCCCAACAGATGACCTCCTTCTCTCCCACCACCTCTATTATATTCCACTCACCCCTAACTAATTACCATAAGGCCCCCACTACCATACTAATAATATTCCTAAACTATCCCTAATAGGACTCTCACACAGTTCAAGTAAGCAACAAATATCTATCACAAACTGGTGGAGATCGGAGACGTTTCGAATTTGACCAGTCATGCCAAACAAGAAATAAAACATAACAGTCAAACTATACCAGAGACGTTTCCTTACAGTCCCAAACATTGATGAAGTAGATCAAAGCATAAAACTGATAGCGAATAGAGTAAATCTCTTTAAAATAATTATACATGAAAAAAAAAGGACCAATGAACAACCTCAATGTTGCACCACTTTCCCTTAAAATATTAGCTAGTTTAAAACCAATATTAGAAGAACCAGGTGGTTACTGTGATGAGGAAAGAGAAGCCTGATAACAATTGAACTGGTACTTGATAAAATCGTACCAGGGACAAGGGAGCCAAAAAAATTTACAATCAAATTAATATTGATTATCTAATATCAAGAAGGAAATCGAGCAGAAAGAAAAGGTCATAGAGATTCCATTAACCTTGTTGGCAGGATGAGCCATTGCATTTCGGAAGTTTGCATTTTGTAGAAGTTCAAGGAAAAACAAACTATGAGGATACCTAGAAAAACCATTAAAGTCAATCCCAATAGTGTCTTCAGTTTAGGGAAAAGCTCGTGTAACACAAGATGGAAAGATCTTACTCACATTATAAACTTAATATACTCTGGTCGTTGCCAATATTGAAGGTACTTCAAGTAACCAATGAAAGCTTCATCCTCAAAGTAACGATTCTGAGCCAGATCTGTATAAAAACTTGATGATCAGCTATCAGAAATGGGAGGATAAAGAGCATTTGTTCCAATATTTCAATGCCAATTTGCATATGCAGGAGTATATTCAAGTGAGTACGTGACGATAACTGCCTCAAGAAAATTAAGAAAAGGGTGATACTTCAGAAATGTACTTTAGTCGTACGAGACCATAACATATCATCAAAAGAATAGAATTCCGGGCAATACATTATATGTGGAACCACTGTATGGAGTGGTACACTGCTAAGGCAAAAAGATTGAGCACCAATCTCTGAGTTGAGAAGGCACATAAAAGATAAATTCTATGGTGAATTTGTAGTAAAAACAGTAAGATACAGGCACATAAAAGATAAAATTTTATCCAGGTGCTACACTAGTTCATGAAGCTGCAAATTTGGAAGGAACACAGGTTCTGAGTGCCCAAAATCTGATATCTCAAAGTATTTTTCTTTTTCGCACTGATAAATTTAAAATTAACACTTCACAGGGAAATGCAACTGCGAAAATTATGAATAAACAAAAACAAAATTCCTATGAGGTATTACAATAGGAAAATTTAAGCTAACAGATGAATCTACTTTGTCATTAGAAAAAAGAAGTAGAATTTGCTTTACAGATTGGTTCGTTTTTATGTCAAGCACAATGTAATGTCTGTTTAGCACAGTAGAAATCCCAAGTGAAACTGAATTCATCTAGAAAGGGTTCGGGTTTGGAAGTAATTCTTTAACTACAACAAAAAAAAAAATAGTGGACCGTTTTATCTTAAATGGGTTAGTATACAATCACATACTCATTTCAATTTGAAGTTTCAAGCATTAGAAATTATCCAACTGCCAATATAGAACCCTAAATTTTGCAACAACGTACAGTGAATGTAGGTTGGATTGGCGAGACATTGAACAAATTCCAATTCGAGCAAGAACCGCTGCCGCCCGTCATCTGGATCCTTGTATACATTCGTAGGCCTGGCAATTATTCACCAAACAGAAAATAAAATGACAGAAAGGGAAAATCGATCAATTGACAAGCAGTGCTGTAAATCAATCGGTCCAGTGGAAGATAATAACTATGCTAAAAATCATTGACATAAACTAGAGATCACTTTCTTCCGTTTACATTTCGCACCAACCAAACGGAAAAGACGAATTGGAGCTATAACCAAAACGAAAGAAGAATTGGCTAAAAAGAAATTAACAACGAGGAAAAAGTCAGTACACGAGAAAGAACAGAGAAACACACTTACGATGATGGGTTATCAGATGCTTCTTCGTTTAATCCATGATTAGAGGCCATTGAATCTGATCAGTCGAACTTTAAAGCTCGTTCAACCGAAGTCCAAAATTGAACAAAAAAAACCTAAGCAAAATTGCTAGCGAACCAATATCCTTTGAAGTTCTCCGAAAAATGGCTACATCCACAGCCCAGGGAGCGATTGAAACCGATAATATAAAGAAATTGACACAAAAAAATTGAAATATGCTCGTTCTCAGTTCTAACGATGTTTCGCGACCAACAGAAAAGAGACGAGCAGAGCCGGAGGACCAGTTTGAGCGCGCCGTGTAAATAAATTTATGCAACAAATTTGTTTCACATAATAATTTTTTCAGAAAAAATTAGAACGAGAAAATTGTAAAAAAAAATATTAATTTTTTAACTAAGAATTATTTTCGTTTACGAATTCTTTTAAAGCGATCATTTCCATTAATTTTTGTTTTTTATCTAATTTTTTATTTTCTACATAATACAAAGTACAAACAAAATAATTATAAGTAGAGAGTCTTTTATATTCCCACCATATTGGGTTTTTTTTTTTAAATTAAATTGGAACTTAATAATTTATTAATACTGTATAATACTAAAAATTATTAACAAATAAGATATGTTTAAGAGTGAGTCATTTTTTAAAATGACTCATGTATCATTGTAAAATATTACAATTTTAATGGAAGTAATTTTTGCAATAATAAAAATGATTTTAATACTAAAATCACTTTCAAATATGTCTTAATATAAAAAAGAAAATTACATTTATCTTATCATATTATTCTATTTTTAAAAGAATATTTATTCATTCATCCGAAAGTCCAAGTTTAACTATTCGAATGAAATTTTTACATTTTATACAAATTATTTCTTCTCTCAAAATTAACAAATTTGATATTGTTTTTGAAGGAAAATAAAACTTTTCCAACATTAAAATCATTTTCCTTTTCTTGAGACAAACAAATTATCTTTAATACAAAGAGATTAAACTACCCCACATATTTTTGTACTAAAAATAATAATAATTATCTGACATAAACCTTTAAAAAAAAATAAAAAATCAAGGTCCAACCCCAATCTTTGAGAAGCCGCTACTAATAAAGCAACCAAAACATATTCAAAACTTGCAAAAGATAGGGTTGTGAACTACTGTGTTGGCACCCGAAGCCACAATTTAAACCTCAAACTTTTTTTACCAAAAATATATATATCTTAACCAATTGAACTTAGATTCGCTCTAATTAGTTTTAAAGTTATAATTACTTCTTAAAAAACAAAGAAATTCTACATTACCAATTCACCACCATACACAAGGAAGGATATGTCCTTAGCATCCTTAATTTTCCTTCTTTTAAATTCCCTAAAGATTGACAACATAATTTTTTTCAGCCCTTCCAGAGCCAACTAAATGCAAACCACAAATCTTTAACCCTCAAGCTAGAAACTGCTACCAAGTTCATAGAAACTCAAGTGGTATTTCTAAGCATGAATAGAGTACAATGTCTTCCACACCCTCCAAGTTAGAGAGAGGGTAATCGAACACTTGACGAAGGAACCATAGATCCCGAACAATAGTTTTGCAGTCGTAGTACGAGCATTATATCTCCTAGTACGGTCTGTACCGCATTGGCCGCCTGAACCTTGGAACCCTTCTGCACGGAGAGAATTTAGAGATTTTAATTATAAAGCTAAAAATGGAAAGAATTCTGAGGTTCTCAGTTTGATGGATCATTCCCCAAACCACTTCTAAAAAGATAAAAGAGCATAAATGGACTGCCAATACTCTAGTCCCCTTCCAAACAATATATGAAAAGTTTGTTGTTCTAAAAGAATGGATTTTGAAAAGAAAATACAGTACAATCATGATTGAAATATCAAAAATGGAAAAACAATGGCATATTGTGCGAAAAATAGAAATCGAAATATGACGTCTCAAAATTTCTAAGATTGGCAACTATAAATAAGAACTATCTTGTCCTAATCAAATTTTTATGACTACTCAGGCTTGTCCTTAACATTTGTTTACAACCTTTTTCAGATTAGTAAAAAGTTTGTTTCCCGTTTAAAATAGTTAAAAGAATTGAATTTTTATATTTTATAACATTGTGAACAAGCAACTGCCCGATGAGAAACTCATGCGTCATTTTGTAAAGAGATGCGACAGTATCCACACGAAAAGACAAAAACTAATACAAGCAAATGTCAATTAAAAGGGCTCTTTTACAGATCTCATTTGGCCTCTCAAGCCTTTGATATCAATACAATATCATTACAGTGATTCTTGAGTCTGGCTTTATTCGAATTTATCAGTTAGGCTTTATTCTTTTGGGCTGGAAGCCCTTTCTTTAGTCTAGGCTGTTGTTTTTGTATGCCCTTGTTTCTAGCTTTTGTTTTCATTAGTCTGAATGAAAAGTTCGATTTCTTATAAAAAAAAGATTTACAGTGATTCTTGAGAGAGAGATCTGATGGTAATACATTATATTACGAGACCTCTCTAGCTGCCATATATAATCATGCTAGAAAACTAATCGTAATAACTAATAAGTGTGCATCCTACTTTTAACAAAAGTTTTGAAGACACAAAATTCATGCAATTTTTCGACTATCAGCCTATACTGCAGTTCTGAGACGAAACTGCATAAATTAGTCTAATACTGCCTTTGTATTAATCACCTTATGGCATTATGCAAATGAACCTCCCTTCTAGAAGCATCAAGTATGCTTCACCACTTGGTTATACCCATTTCAAAGTTTCCTCCATGATTTATTTTAAATTTTTAATGGTAGACTCCCAGACCCCAGTCTAGATGCGATATGGTATTTCAGCACTTACCCATAACCATATGAAGGATAAAAGGGTGCAGCAGGCATGAAGGGCCGACGACCACCTCGAAAGCCAAAAGAGCTGGGCCGCCTTCCTCGGTATTGCTTCATTCCAGGGACATTTGTCCTTTTGGCAGAGACCTGTAAAATGTACCAAAAACCTACGAGTCAGTGGTAGAACACCATATTATTCATCCAGAATGAAAGTACATGATTGGAGATGTTGTGAAAGCTCCCTCACTCTCCCAGCCTAAGAAAACTATGTATACCGAAAGCCTCCTAAGATACTTCCCTTCTCTATGTACTCTCTTCCCTCACAACTCTCCAACAGCACATCACTCGTTTACAAAATTGGGCCACCAAAGTTAACTAAAAGCACTTGTGTATGCAATTTCAAAAGACCTTTAGTTGGCGACCGTGCAACTCTGATTCATTCAACAGCAAAGCATTCTGTACGGCATCAACCTCCACAAACTCAACATAAGCAAATCCCTTAGGGTGACCGAACTTGTCTGTCAAAATTGTCACTCTATTCACTGTTCCACATGATTGAAAATGTTGTTGAACCTCCTCAGGAGTGCATGCATAATCAACCTGAAGTAAAAACCACAATAGAAATAATAAATCATTTTGTATTGGGATGTGACAAAAGGAAAACATTGTGAAATGAGAGGAGATATGAAAATTCATGTGCACAGAGAAATAACAATTCAGCATGCCATCAAAACTTAATAGGGCTTCAGATAAGAAGCATCTATTTAAGGAATAACATCTTTAGACCCAAGCTTCGAAATCTATTGATTATATATTGTTTCAGGTAACAGCTTACAATGGCTTGAAACATACTTGACAAAAAATTCACAAAAAGAAAACAATGAAACGAGAACTAACATAAAAGGTTACGCTGAATCTTCTTTTTCTTTCTGTTCTTTTTTTTTATATAACTATGGGTCAGAGCTTTGCTCCCCCATACCTAGGGGGCACCCAAGGCCCAGTCCCAAGAGTAGAAAAGTTACACTGAATTGAAGCAAACAAACAGAATATTGACACTTCCCTGAGGTCCAAGATTTTGGTCACTTCTTGAAATTGTTTCATCCAATTATTTTTTCCATCCTAATTTGATTATGGTATCTTTGTGGCAACTGGCAAATAATAATTGCAACTTTAGCCTGGTGGGTTAGGCAAAGCACAGCAACTTAAGAAAGAAAAATGTGGCACTATGGACTAGTGGTTATGGAGATTTCCAAAATACCAGTGCCATAAGGTGGTGGTTAGCATATTTGAGAAAGCGAAAAAAATGGGTGGTATACAAAGAACGGAAGTGAACAGAGTCCTTGATGGGAGTAATAGCAAACTAAAACATCACATTGATAACTTTACTACAATTGAATTTGGAGAATGGAGATGGTGGGAGAATTTCCCATTGACACGATACATGGGTGGAAATGAATTCTTTTGAATTTTAATCTGCTTACTCCATTTGGTTGCAAGGAAACTTGTAGAATTTTAAATCGTAATTGACCACCATAGTTCGAACTCAATGACCACAAGGTCAAACCATGGTGGCTGGACCCTTTCTCAGGAAATGTCAACAAGGTGATACTGGATAAATCACACAAGAAATGACGTAATATGGCAATAATTCCTAGCTGTTGTCAGCTTTTTTTGAAAGCGGACGAGAACCAAGGAATTTTTACATTTTCTCTTGTGGCAAGAATTTGTGAAAGAAGAAAAAAAGCCCTGATAGATCAACACAGCAAGAACGTTTGTTCTGGGCTATGGTAAGAAAGAAACTGGAGACGTTTCAATTGGAGGAGCATGAGTTGGGAAGAGGTCCTAGACTTAGCATCCATAGGTCTGGTTAGTGTGCACTTTCTAGTTCTGTGTAATTAAACTCCCTTCGTAATAACACATTGGAGCGGCTTCTTATAAACTCCTACAAAGAGTAGATAAATTTTGGTAGTACCTTCTATATTTCTTATCAAGTATTATTTCTCGATGAAAATTTTTAATTAAAAAAATTGTCATCTGAAGTAAAATAATTTTTAAAAGATGCTTATCAACATCTTTAATACAGTAATTTGTTTTTTATAAGAATTTTTAACACGGTAATTTAGATAATTTGAATATAACTACCATCCATGGTTGTTGACTAAAAGAAAAGGAAACCAATACTACAAATGTAATACTAGAAATGTGTACTGCAAAACTTTAACATTTAAATAACGTAGTGAACTAAAAGGGTGATAAATCTCACATTACCAACATATACAGATCGGGAATCTACTTCCTCCTTTTCAGCCTGAGTTGCAGAGGTACTGGATGAATCTTCTTACATGTTAAAAGGAATACAAGTTAATTACAAATAGACTATAAACCTTGAAATGATTGTTAATTAAAGTATGAGATAAAGCTTCCATTGATTAATATATTTCCCGTCACCAAAAAGCAGATAATGATAACAAGAAATAGAGCAGTAAATTCATCACAAAACTATCCTGTAAAGTTTCAAATCAGTAGACCTCCACACAGGATCACACGCATATTGCATACTTCACAAGCTCAAAGTTCCTAAAGTTTTGTACAGCTATAAACGTAATATACCTATAAGGCCATAACTGAAAAGGAAATAGGGGGACATTAAACAATCAAATTGATTCATTGATAAAGTGAAAAATATTATATAAAAAATGTGACAAAATTAAACCAACGTAGAGAGAACTTAACTTCCATTCCACCAAGATGAAAGACAACCATTTGAAGAAGTTTTTCAAGTATTATCAAAGCATAGAAAATCTTTAAAATTATCTAGTTGGTTTATAAACATAAAACAAAAACCTCAAGACTACAAAAAAAATCTAAGAACATTATGCACCTATTGACATAATAAGCATAAACAACGATTCGCAAAACTCAAAATTTTCAATATCTGGCAATCTCCTGTTTCCTTTTCTTTGCATGAGAAACAAAACTATAACGAAGTTTGTTGAAAAGTAAAAAGCGATTCAATTGGTGAGAAAAAAGAGACATAATGATTATAAAACTCTTTCGTTATGGACACCTAAGAGAGGTGATAAACCTCGTCGTAGACACGACACTTCCCCCAAGGTGGCTCCTAATCCATCTAAAAAGCTCTTCTATTTCGACTCTTCGATAACCTCATTTACACTCCGCTTTAGACGACACCTCTTTGTAGAATCTCTGGAACTAGAATACCAAAAACCCCGTTACATCCTTAACAGCTCCTAGAGCTTCAAACAACCTGATTCTCAATTTTGCAACTAAATTAAATTAAATTAATTAAACCCTTTAAATGTGCATACACATGATCAGGCTAAAATCTAGGTTTTCGGGTCTGTTCCCGTAGAGAAAAGCAACTGAATCGAAGTCCACGAAAGAGCCAGGGTCAAACAATGCCCGTCTTACAAATAAACTACAAAGCTCATTCAAGCAACTTAAATCCTCCTTCCCACCAAACTAAGGACCAGTTAAAGAAATTCAAGCCCAGATCAAGCACGGAATTCAACAACCACCAACTGAATTACACAGAAGAATAATGAAGATACCTTGAACAGCACCCATCTCCTTCTCAACCTTGGCCTGCATTTCCCGAAGGGCACCGGCTTCCTCCTCGATCTCCTTGAGCCTCCTTTTCATGTCCTCCAAGTCCTAGCATCGGAAGCACAGAGAATGAGACAGAAAACTCCATGGAAGAGGCTCGGAACGAACAGAGAAGAAGTGGAGAAAGGTACCTTGGAGTTGGCGTTACTGGGCTCGGCCTCGTAACCCTCTTCGTCGGCCCTACCAGAGGACATGTCGAGGTCGGCATCCATCTCTCCGTCGTCGGGAATATCGCCTCCATAGACTTCGTGTTCGTGCTCTTCGTAGTTAAAATTGTGCTCCATCTCCGTCTCCGATGGCCCCTCGATCGCTGGTTGCTATGTGTATTTTTGTCTACTGGTTCCCAATTGCTCGAGATTAGGTTTCGGATCCTGTCTGGGACTCCTCTGGTTTTCAATTTTCATATTCGTCTTGTTTATTTTTATTTATTATTATTATTTTCTTTAAAATATTATCGTATCTTTCTAATTTTATTTGTTCCCATTTAAATTTAAAGACACGATTGAACTCCAAAGTTTATTGATTCTCCTTTTTTTTTTTATTCGTGTTTTTTAAACATTGGTTATCTACCAATATTTTTTCTTCATTCTCAAATCTAATTTCAAACACCTTTTTGAAAATTATAGTCTATTTATTCTTTTAATTCCTATATGTGTTTTATATAGATTATTGGGGCACTTTTCAATTAATTAAAATTTATTAAACCAATTTATGTAGTTTGTCTTTACAGGTTGAATTTCAATGGTTGGGGATAAAGAGTTTTACCGTGATATTTTCTTAATAACTCATCATTTTACAACTCGTTATTTAACCTATGTTTTCTTTCAGATTGTACTCGAAATTCAAGCGTTACATATCGTTTTGTACGTATATGTAGTGTGTTTATAAATAATTTTGTATATACACCAAGTTTACAAAATATAATGTTTATAATGGATTTAAGAATAGTTATGTTGTAAAATATTATTGTTTTATTTTGTAAGCAGTACGAATTTGTTAGTCAAAGTGAAGGAGTTGGTTATGCACTATGTAGCTAATCAGGATATGTAGGCGTGTTCTAGGACTAATAGGTATTTTGAGATGGATTGTGTCATTTATATACTTGATATACTATTTATCTCTACTTCTTTTTATTGTGTTCAGTTTTTTCTTATTGAATTGTGTTGAGTTGTTGACCTATTTTAAATTAAATATCTATCTTTTATACCTAAAATGCATGTCTTATATATATTGCTATGTAACTTATATACATGATATTTGTTAGGTTACTAAATGAATCAATAATATTGATATGATTACAAGTGTTGATATATCTTGTTACATTGATATATAGGATTTGCGGTGTTACTAAATGTCTTATATACACTACATTTAAATAACATTTTATAAATTTGGAGAAAAAATTATAAAAATTGAACAGATTATGTACAAATCTCTCTCTCCCTCTCCAAACTTAGGCCCAAGCCCAATAGCTAAAGCCCAGCCCACAATCCAACCCGATAAGTTCCTATGCGGCGCTCCACTCCCAGTCCCATTGATCAGGAGCACAGAGCGAAGGAGCGGACTGGATATGGCATCTATTGCTCTGTCACCTTCCACTAGACTGCAGCAAATTCAACTTTCCCGTTCCAGCTTTCGCGGAAGCCCACTGCCTCCATCCGCCATTTCTCTCAGCTCAAACAAACAGGTTTGCTTCAATTTTACTTCTACCGTATAGTTTAGTTTACTCCGTTTGGATCGCCACCAAATTGCAATTGAACAACGGCGAGTCCCTAAATTTGTCCCCCTTGTTTATATATATTTCAATTTTCTCCCTGTGCATTTGATCTACTTTTTCTTATGTTGTGTTTGTCAATTGCTGTTGCTGTTATTTGCTCATTCTGTGAGTTCGAGTCTAGTGTGCTTTGACAGAACATCATTTGGATGCAATTCGGTGGTTCAATGGGCAATACTACGATAAGCGTTAAAACACGTTGATAGGTTGGAGTATATATATATATATTTTGATATATGAGAGTCAGCTTGGCTAAGGCCTGTACCCGAAAGACATCAAGGATTTTTTATATTAAGTTTGGTTAACGGTTCGAATTTGAGAATTTTAAGCCAATATGACTAGAAACTCTAAGCCCTTGCCAATTGAGGTGTCATCTAACTACACGGGCAAAAGGGTACAGCACGAGGACTTTCCAAGTGCTCATATTTTGCCATCTAACTGGGATCCATTATCTAACAGAAAACCTCACCTCACCTCCCCACTGCTCTCTTCCTCGGCCTCTCTGTCTGTCTAGAATATGCCTTTCCAATTGGGGGCTATCATTGTCACTCACTATTAATATTACTTGAGGAGGAAACGACATGGTAAAGATTTGAACGAAGCGTTAATGTCATGTTAAAACATTGGTAAACTTAAGAGGTTTAAACTGATAGATCAGATATGTAATACTAACCCAAATAGTAATTTAACATGTACCAGATAGAGTTAAAACTCTACAATTTATTTAGTGTGTTTGATTTATGTTGTTTACATGTTAGTTCTTGTGCAGTTTTAACTTCTATCTGTCGCTATCAGCTTAATATTTTCGATATAGTGTTTACTTGATGCTATTGACTCGAAAAGTTCTGAAACTACCTTTAATTTAAGTCCATTTGATGGTATATATGCAAGCGTGATTGAACTAATTTCTAACTTTGTTTTATGTGTGTGTGCAACAGAAACAACATGTTTCAAAGACTCGTGTCACCAAAATCACTGCGAAGTTTGACCTGAAGCCTCCTCCTTATCCTCTGGTATGTCTGTAATATCGTTTGGTTCATCAATTTATAAGCTCTTTAATTTCTAGAACATATAGTAGCTGTAGATGTTTAATGGCTTTCAGCCTTATACTAGCTGCTGTTTCTTTAATTATGTTCTTGAGCTTCAATTGGATTCTAGTTCTACTTCAGCATAATGTCCTTAGAGATGCCTTTTTCAAGTCTCAAGTTTTGGGTAAAACTTGATCTTGTTATTACAACTTTTAAGACCCCATTTATTTCTATTTATATATATAAATGATTAAAAATTCACCCCTAACCCAATAGCTTAAGCTTAAGCTTTCAGTTGCACAAATTAACATATTATTATAAAGAACCCTATAAGACAAACTCATAGTCTCATACACTATTTTGTTTTTATAAAAATGCCTAAAAAGTACGCTTTGAAGATCCTTCACTGTACATTTTTGGCGTGATATGAACTTAGAAAGAGGACTGCCTCACGCTTTTACAAACTGTGCTTTCACAGGATGCTCTGGAACCACATATGAGTCGTTCAACCCTCGAATATCATTGGGGAAAACACCACAGAGCTTATGTGGACAACCTGAACAAACAGATAGAAGGAACTGAGCTGGATGAATTGTCACTGGAAGATATCATACTTAGAACATATAACAAAGGCGATATCCGTCCACAATTCAACAATGCAGCACAGGTACCCCATCCGCATATTCGCGATTATCCTTCTAATTGGTTTTTGACAAGATAGTAGTTTTACAAGTATTGTAGTTTGATGGTTGATATTATTTTCTCGTTTAAACCTTATTTTAGTCCGTGAACTTTCATATCTATTTTTATTTTGTTCCTTTTCAAGCATTATGTTTTAGTTCTTGAAATTTGCATCAAAGAACATTCTGATCCTTGGCTCCTGGCCACTTATGGGCACATCTTTTGTTTATTTAGTTGATGAATAGATGCCTATATAAACCATTGTTTAAACCTCCCTCATTTCAAGAATTACATTACATCGAAGTTCTGTGACACCATCGTTACTGCAAATTGTAGATCTGGAACCATGATTTTCTGTGGGAGTCCATCAAACCTGGGGGAGGGGGAAAGCCAACAGGAGAACTTCTAGAACTGATTGAAAGAGACTTTGGTTCTTTTGAAAAATTCATGGAAGAATTCAAGTCTGCTGCAGCAACGCAGTTTGGTTCTGGTTGGGCTTGGCTTGCCTGTGAGTCATATTACTTGGTCTCTTTTCCCTCATACTTGTGTTTTAATATTTATTTTGCTTCAAATTAAGCTAAACTGCTTATTATTTTCTCTTTTTTAGATAAGGATAACACTCTTGACCATCCACGTCCAACAGAGAAGGACAAAAAGCTTGTAATTCTGAAGAGCCCTAATGCTGTCAACCCACTCGTTTGGGACTATGCTGTGAGTATCACATCATTTTTTATCCGTCACAAATAATCAAAGAGTTGATAATTAATCGCCAGCTTGAGTATATCTTAACTGCTTAAGGTATATATCCTCGACCACGAAGTCGGAGGTTTGAATCTCCACTCCTGCATATTGTTGAATTAATAAAAAAAGAAGTTCTAATCAAAGGTCCAAACGATCTCACAAATAATCCAGCTAAAGTAACAGGGAGAATTAGACCTAATTCAATTGAAATTGAAAATCTATCTACCCAGAATCTCGGGGGTGTGGTCTTAATTGGCCCTTAAAATAACAATTAGCATAATAAAGCCAAGAGAAATTTTGCTACATAGCATAAACTTTATATATATTTTAAAAAATGTCACTAACTTTTCATTTTTAAATATAGCTTAGGTATGACCTTTCTTGATGTGTTTTATATTATATTTGAGGATAAATAGTGACGATTCCATTTAATGTAGAATTTCGGTGCTCCTATAATTAATAATATGATGGGTTTTTTATTTTTAATTCATTTTATATTTCTTTGCAGCCACTCCTTACTATTGACGTTTGGGAGGTAATGGATTATATACATGATTCTTTTCTTCTGTTTTTTCTTTTTTCTTCATTGATTGCTAATATTGTGCTATTTGGATTTGATCTTAACAGCATGCTTATTACCTCGACTTCCAGGTTAGACTTAACCTTATGACTTATATATCTTCCTCTTCTTTTCTCGATCCTTAACTCAGACTGCCCTTCCTTAGTAATATCATTGATGTCATTCTTCTTGCAGAATCGGCGACCCGATTATATATCAACCTTTGTTTCGAACCTCATATCGTGGGAAGCAGCAGACTTGAGGCTGGAGAAAGCCAAGGCTCAAGCTGCTGAAAGAGCAAAGGAAAAAGAGAAGAAAAAGGAGAAGAAAAAATCCGAAGGTGGTGACGGTGAGGTGTACGTCGACAGCAGTTCGAGCGAGTCGGATTCGGATTCTGACTAAAAATGGCTCTCTGGTTTACAGTGTTCATAAAGGTGCACAACATATTTCCCTATCTCTCCATGTTTGGTTGCTCTTTCCTTTGCATCCATCACACTGTTACTGTTGATTCTGTGCTCTGAGTTTTGTTGTAATTTCAAATTTGTAGCTGTGATCAGTTTGTAGACTTTTTGAGTTGGCTGCAAAGTGAGGAAAGAGTGTGTAATTTTGTAGCTTTTTAGAGAATAAATAACTTTTACTTCCATAATCTGCATATAACGTTATGTTATGTTCTTCATTCTGGGGAGTGGGGAGAATGTTCAATAAATATATTTTTATTTTACCTCCTAACTTTTTTTTTTTTATATAATATATACTATGTTTTAGTATTTGAGCTCTCAAATCTTGGGTTTCAATTTCGGATATGGAGTTATTTTAGTATTTATCGTTATTTTTTCATTAATTATTTAACAAAACAAAATCTTAAAATTGTGCACCATCAGTTATAACTTTTAATCTTAAACTTGCTTGTGCAATTATATTTATCGCTTGATAAAAATATTTTATAAAAATGACATAAATATAGTAATCTTTACATCACTAATGTAATATATAGTTCATGTATGTTATATTGGATATGCTAGTTGTCTAACTTATCGATTTGTATTTTTTTCTTCGTGTAAAGAATTTGTAAATCTGACAACCTTACCCCTCGTTATATTTTCAATTCAAAGTATGACATCACATGTGTGGAATTAACTTTAATAAAAATTATTATTTTATAAAAAAATAGGAATACGGGTCAATATATCTAACTTTCAAATATCACAAACGAAAAGGGACAAGAAATTTACCAAATAAAAGTTGATTAGAAATATTCTACGGTGACCACTTAATATGTTTTTTTTTAATGTAGTGGGATCAACTGATCGTCTTTGTAAAATTTGTCGTGTTTGGGATATGAAAAAAAAATGATTAAAAATAGTCATGAGAAAAACATTTGCAATTAAATTAGAAACACTTACCTAACCCAACTTGTGAAGCCACCGGTGGTGTTATTATATAAAAAAGAAAGTGCATTGCTTCTTTAGTGGGACCAATAAGAGAATGGGGTTTGACCAGTCAGAGCCAACCAACCATTTTTTATAAATTGATATTTTGTTAATGTTAAATTCTTTACTTCACTCTACTCCATTAAAAAACTTAACTAGGATCAGATAAAATTTAAACAAATAAAATATTGGTTAAAAGATTTGGTTTTTGTACTTTTATTAAAGTAACAATTTAGTTCCTGAACTTTAATTTGTAACGATTTAGTCCATGTACTTTCACTAAATTAATAATTTAGTCCTTGAACTTTAGTTTATAATGATTTAGTCCATGTAACTTAAAATTTGTAACAATTTAGTCCCTATCGTAACAAAATTGATTAAAATTGAGTGTCAAATTTTAACATATAACAATTCAATCTTTCTAATTTATAAATATATTTGGTCCTTCTTTGGTCTATCAATCTATATATGTAAGAAACTTAAAAAAAAAGTTTCACGATAAGGACGAGGACTAAATTGTTACCAATTTGAAAGTATATGGGTTAAATCGTTATAAACTAAAGTTCGAGGACTAAATTGTTACTTTAACAAAAGTACAGGGACCAAAAGTATTTTTTAACCTAAAATATTGAAGAATCGTAGTGGGTGAAAAATAGTTTTTGTATGTAAATATAGCATAATGAATAAGATTTCACAAGTATTACAAATTTTTTGCGGGCTTAATCGTGTTGATGAGTTTTTTTGGAAAATCATATTACATTTTAATTTTCTTTTACTTGGTTGTAAAATTGTTATTATTTTGTCTCGGATTGCTCCTACTCCTAAAATATTGTTACAACCATACTTCATATATTATTTATTTAATAAGATACCTCTCTCACATTTTTCTTTCATTCAATGCCCCTTTTTGACTTCTACATTGTTCTTGCCACTTTGACTTTGTTTATGATATTTAGAAATTAATAGGCTCTCTAAATGAACATGCAACCACATCTATCTATATATATATATATTTTCAGTAACTAGTCTGTATTTTCTAATTCACTCAGATAAATTAATATTTTATATTGAAAAATGATGGATTACAAAAATGATATTTCAAAGTGAAAACAGAAAATTTTATAACTTGTAAATAAAAAAATTAAGATTGGTTTATCAAAAAAACTAAAGGAACAAAAGAACAAAAATCACAAACTATGAAATAAACCTTCGTTAATGTCTGCTCCTGTTGAGATCATAGATTCAACGTCTTCATATCCCACATCTATTGTATTAAAGAAAACATAAATTATGATAATTATTGGATTGACAATTTTAATTTTAATGGATACATCAGCATAACTCAACGCAATTAAAGTCAACCTAACTACCTAAGCATATATCAATTAGTTAAGACATATATTGTCGATCAAAATATCGAATCAGTAACTATAAATTATTATCGACAATTCAAACTTCTTCCACCATAATCATAACGTTATACCTATACACTATGAGTTGTTATAAATGAAACCTTAGCCTGTAGGAGCATTTTTTTCTAACAAAAAAATAATAATAATAAATAAATTGTTAACTTTCAAGGTTTAACTTCTCAACTTTTAGAATTATGCCTAATTAAACTATGGAATTTTGTAATTTTATAATAGATTCATATAGACTTATAATATTCTATCCAACAGGCATACAAACTTTAGACTTTAAAATATACACAAAGTTTACAAACTCAATTTATAATTTAATATTTTCAAATTAAATAATATTTTAGAAATCTTAATAACTATTTTGTTTTTTAAAATAAAATTTATGACTACTATTTATAAATTTGTTATCAACTTTTTTAAAACGTTCGAAATATTTGTTTTTAAGCTAAATTTTTTAAAGAAAAACTGAAAAACATACTTTAAAAAATTGCTGGAAAACAAGCCTAATATTTTAAAACAAAGAACCCACCTTAGTTTTATTTATTTATTTTTTTTTTCTTTGTCATATTTGGCGACATTGACCAAGTCCACGGTTAAGAAATCTTTTTTACTTGATTAAAAAACGCGAGAACTAGCGAACGAGCCCACGCGCTTATAATTGAAGTCAACGTCATTTCCACTCTCTCTCCTAATCAGCTTTCTGTCTCTTCTCTCCCCCTTCTTCAAATTCCAACCTCTTCTTCTTCTCTCCCAACGCTCGATCTAATTACAGATCGACAATTCCTCCACCATTTCCTCTCTCTATAAATTCTCTCACTTCCTATTACTCAGCAGAAGCTGCATTTCAACGGCCACGATGATTCTGATCAACTGCTCCCACTGCCGCACGCCACTTCAGCTGCCACCTGGCGCCAGCTCGATCCGATGTGCCATCTGCCGTGGCATCACTTTCGTCGCCGACCCCCGCAGCTTCCCTCCTCCGCCGGCGCCGGCGCCTTACTTTCCCGGCCACCACCACCCGTACCCGCCGCCGCCGTTCCCCGCCGTCCACGGCCGCAAACGGGCGGTGATTTGCGGTATATCGTACAAAAACACCGAACACGAACTTCAAGGCTGTATTAATGATGCCAAGTGTATGAAATATTTGCTGGTCAACCGATTTAACTTCCCCGATTCCTCCATTCTTATGCTCACTGGTAATTTCTTCTTCTGATCTCCATTTAATTAATTACTTTTTCGTCTTTAATTATTATTTTTTTTCTTTGGACATGTGTTCGATCCTTTGATTATGGTTCTGATTATAAATTGATAATTTTTTTTGTTTGTTATTTAGTTTGGGATATTTGATTAATGGCTATTTTGGAAGTTAATTGAGTGATTGTTTTAGATATGGAATTGATGGAGCAGTTTAAAAATTAGAAAATGGGAACTACCCATGATTTTTTTTCTTACTAGTTTGGTCTCTGTTTTTGTTACGAGGGAGGGGTGTTTTTGTAATTAAGTGGTTTCGAGTTCAAGTTCCTTACCATTGATAGTTTACTTGTTAGGTTTTGTACTAGTTAAATAATTATTCGAGTTAATGTTTAGAATGCATTGAAAAGAAAAAAAATTTAATCCATCAATTTAAATTTTTTGGAATTTGAGTTTTGTGGGCCTGTTAATAATTTTGAATCTACACGATGAAGTGACTAATAAGAACATGTGATAGATTTTTCAGGATTAAACAATACATTTTAAGAAATTATGATTAGATAAGAAAGTGTTCTGTCATTGTTTGCTACAATTGCAGACAATTGAACAATCATGGGCCTCTTTTGACTAATTAAAAGCATTTTTTAACATTTGTAATGATAAAAAAAAAAGTTTGAGCAACTCTAAAAACAGATTAAAAAAAAAAAAACCCTGAAGAGGAAGCATTTAATTAATTTTCATCTCTGAAGATGAAGCATTTAATTAATTTTCATCTAAAATTATTACAAAAGGAATTTTTTCAAAAGGCATCACACTTCAAATGCTAACCGGAAAGTAAGACTTTTTTCTCCCGCTTACATATCTTAACTCGAACTCTTGTCTCAACTGAACGATAAATAATCTAACGGATAATTCACAATAAACATTGATTGACAACTTATGATATGAAGTCATTTTGCAGATGAAGAAATAGACTTCTACAAGCGTCCAACAAAGCAAAACATCAGAATGGCACTTCAATGGCTTATGCAGGGCGTTCAATCAGGAGACTCTTTGGTGTTCCATTTCTCTGGCCATGGTTTGCAGCAGAGGAACTTCACCGGTGACGAGATCGATGGCTACGACGAAACACTCTGCCCGTTGGATTACGAGACCGAGGGAATGATCATCGATGACGAGATCAACGCAACAATAGTTAGGCCTCTCCCTCATGGTGCTAAGCTCCATGCCATCATAGATTCATGCCATAGTGGGACTATGTTGGACTTGCCATTCCTCTGCAGGATGGACAGGTTAGTACTTAGTCGTCATTCGTCATTCGTCATTCGTCATATTTCTATCGACAAAACACTAATCAAAAGAAAAACATGTTTGGATGACTGTTTCAAAGAACGACATGTTTTTTTGAACAATGTAATTAGTTGTTATTTCTACACGAAATCATAAATTTGTGAAATCATAAATTTGTGAATAGTGATTATAAACATAGGAGCTCCATATTTAGGCAAAGTTTTTTTTTAATTTCTTTTTAATTATTGGCAGAAGTGGAAGGTACTTATGGGAGGACCATAGACCTCCATCAGGTGTATATAAAGGAACAAATGGTGGAGAAGTGATCTCTTTTAGTGGCTGTGATGATGACCAAACAGCTGCAGATACTCAAGTAAATTCTCAAACTCTTTTGCTATTTATTCAACCTTAATTAATCCGAATGTTTCATGAAAAAAAGATACTAGAGTATAATCGGGTCGGTGCTCGATTTTTAGCTAAATCATAGCTACCAAACTAACTAAACAGGCTAGCCAGCGTAGGAAGTGACATGACTAAAATAGAATTAATAAACCAAACTATCTAATCATAATTAATCAAATTGGTCCAACTTTGTATTAAAAGAAAATAAAATTGGTCGAACAACTAAGAACATGTTTGGGAGTAATTTTGACATAGCAAAAACCATTTTGGCTATTTTCTAAAATCATTTGTATTTTATTATAAAAAAAATCACTTTTGTCATTGCCAAAATCACTCTCATTCAAAACCTACCTATGATGAGATCAAATTATTCCATTTTGAAATTAGAGTGGAGAAAAGAGAAGTAAACTTTTGCAACACAAGATTATATAAGACCATTGCCAAGTGATTAGAAAAAATTATATGGAATGGTTTAGAGGAGGAAATTAACTAAGATGACGCTTCATGTGGACAGGCTATGTCAAAGGTTACTACCACGGGTGCCATGACATTTTCCTTCATCAAAGCCATTGAAAGTGGACGAGCTACAACATATGGCGACATGTTAAATTCAATGAGGTCAACCATTCGAAATACTGATGTTAGTTCTGGAGGTGATATTGTCACAAATCTCATCACCATGCTTTTAACAGGAGGAAGTCTTTCAGGAAGACTCAAACAGGTATACCTTTTACTATAATTCTAAATTAAAAGATTTGGGGTAGAATTGAAGATATTTAAATGAAAAAAGGGGAAAAAGCCATCAACTCCTAATTAAAATGTTAATCCAATTCGTCCACTCGACTCTCTTTAGCATATCCTACATTTTTTGGAGATGTTTTAGCCTTTAGGAGGGGAAAAAAAGAAAAAGATAAAAATAATTAGCCATAAAACTTGATTTTTTAAAAACTGGTTTTTAGAAAAAAAGAAAACAGTAAAGAAAGAAAGGAAAATAAACAAAACTTCAAAAAAAATATAAAAATATAAAAAAATATATATAAAAACTCATTAAAAGGCGAATACACAAATAAATTCAAACAAGACTCTTTAATATCCGATGTACTTCTTACTTTCAAAATATTAGATTATAATGGAAAAAAGTAGAATCTTACTTATATATTTATTTATTTTACTGCAGGAACCTCAATTGACTGCCCATACAACATTCGATGTGTATAGAAAACCATTCTCGATATAACATAAAATTAACAAAAGTGAGTAAAGAAGAGTTTGAAGTTATGATCGTGATTAGAAAGTCAATGTCGAACTACTTGAGCGATATTCAAGTTGACTACTTTCTTTCTTATTTGGAGTCAATACAATATCATGTATTTACAGGTTTTTTGATTACATTTTGCTAATACAAAAGAAATATATTGTTACCATTGAAATTATATCATCCTCTTTGCTAATGATTATCATGAGTAATCATTTACTTAATAAGTTTTTTTTTTTAAGTACAACATATTAGGGTGGGAGTTCGAACTCCTAATCTGTTGGTTGAAGATATGTGTCTTTTACTGTTCGTTTTGGTATCTAATATGTTTGAATAATGTGTAAACTTTGGTCATCTTTTCTCTAAATAGAGGCATCAACTGTTGGGTTTCATCAAACGATGAAATTTACTATATTGCACCACAGTACCTCAAATTAAGGAGAACTATTCAAATCATTTCTTGGCCTACTAATTGTTTAAGAGTCTTTTTTGATGCGTTAGTATGTAGTAAAACTAATAATTAATAAAATAAATAGTGTCCTTCAATGAAATGGTTTGAAGGGTATATCTGGGATGTAAATCCTCTATGAAATGATAGATCAATGATTTAAATCGAATAACTTAAATTTAATAATTTATATCAATGATAATAATGGATATTATAAAAGTAAAGAGGTGTAAATTGAATTGATATTTGAGGGAAATAATATAGTGATTAAGTTTTCAATTTTAAAACAAGTATATATATATATTAATACGAAATATATGTAAATTAGTGCTGAACTATACTCGCTTAGACCAATTTAAGTGAATAGATCCATAAACAAAATCATATAGAGTTCACTTGCTTATCCATGTATACGTTTTGATTACAACAAAATATTACTTAAAAAAACTTAATTTTTTTCGCAAGTTATAGGGACTAAATAACTAAAAAAGTACAATAAGAAAACGTTATATTAGCCAAAGGATCAGACCAAAAACGTGTTCAAATAAAAACTCTATATTGCTAACTGTTATTAAATTATAGCAAATACAATACAATTAGCAAAAGTATTAATAATTTTTAAAAGTTTTACGTTTCAAATCTCTACCTTATTAAAGGAGGAACAATTTTTAAAATTTTTTCTTTTTTTGTGCTCAAGTTGACGGAGAGAATTTAATAACATTAAATGCTTTTTTTAGTAGAACAAGTTGCTGATGAAAGATTCAAACTCATGACTTTTTAGTAAGAAACATGTGTTAATTATCGCACAGTTAAACTGAATAATATTTAATGATTCAGGGGAAGAGAGGAAAAGGGCAAGAAGATATTAGATTTTTTTTTAGACTTCATAAACACTTCTTAAATGAATTAATTAATAATAAAAACGAATAATCGGACCATTAAGATTAGCTAAAACATTGTCTACAACAAATTCTCTCAAAATATGCCATCTCCCTAATAATTGATAATATACGGCCCAGCCCAGTCAGATTTAAAGATTGGGCCAGCCCAAGTATGGGATTAACCTAGGGTTTCTACAAATATATGAGGGTTCCCGCTAGACGCGAGACAGTGGCTGGAAGTCGAAGAGAAAGGTCACTCTGCTCCGCCGCGTTGTAAGTTTTCGTCGCCTCCAATTTCTTCATATCTCTGATCAGCTTCGCCGTTTCTTTCTGAATGAATGTGGATATACAAATGGTTGCGCATCACTGTATTTCGATCAGCGTTGTGAATATTTTGGATACAAATTGTGGTGCAACCGCTTTTCTGCTTCTCGGATAGCGATTTCGTTGATTTTTTGCAAGTTCATCTTGATTCTCTTTCTGCAACTGGGATCCATGATTCAAGTATTTTTCTTAACATTTTAATCTCTTGTGAAAATTTTCTCGATAGTCGATGTGCCATGTATCTTCGAGATTTTTTTTTAATCAGGCGGCTGATTTATTTATGTGTTGTTTCTGTTGAGCATTTTCATTGCAGTAATCATATTCATGTCTTTCTTTTTTGAGTGTCTGTTTTGAGTTTTTGGATTTCCACTTCTCTCTCGTTTTAAGGTTTTATACCTCTCTTTCCTTTTGCTTTCTACTACTGTTTGTCAATAAGTTTTTACCGTTGCTTTGCTGGATTAGAAAAGGCTCCTGGTTCTGATTTATGCTGTGTTGAAAAGATCGTAAAAAGCTTTTTATTTTCCTCCCAATGTCTAATGTATCTGGAAGAGTCCGAGTTTGGTTTGATGAAAATGATTTTGTTTGAGTTGTTCTGTGCTTTCTTAGTCGTTGTAGTTTTTTTTGTTGATATGTTTACTCTAAACTGTACGCATTGGAAGATACTCCAGTTTCTGTTCGATATAATATCGGTGTTTTAGCATTCTGTATGAGTGGATCCAAGTTTTGGTTCAGCTGCTGCTATTATTTTCAGGAGAACGGCATCGCTTTGAAAACCTTTTTATGAGTACTATTATTGAATTCGTTTCCACACTATCTTTTAGAAACTGTTAAAATTGGATGATATTATGATATATATATATATATATTAATTATTGAGCCAATTAGGTGAATGCCTTAGATTCCTGGCTATTCCCCTTGCATTTTTATTGATACTGCTTCTTATTTCTGGTTTGTTAGAGGTAAACAATGAAGCACAACAATGTTATCCCGAGTGGGCACTTCCGGAAGCACTGGCAGAACTATGTCAGAACCTGGTTCAATCAGCCTGCCAGGAAGACCAGAAGAAGAAATGGTCAGTGTTGTTTGTGTTTTGAATGTTTTTTAATTGGGGTCTGTTCATCTCTCCAGCTTAAAATATTGGAATCTGACTATTGACTTTGCTGAATCTACAATCAGCTCGTCAGGAGAAGGCTGTGAAGAATTTTCCCCGACCAACCGCTGGACCACTTCGACCCATTGTTCATGGGCAGACATTGAAGTACAACATGAAAGTGAGGGCCGGTAGGGGCTTTTCTCTGGAGGAGTTGAAGGTATACAGTTCTTTTTGTTTTCTTTTTCCTCTATTTTTAGTTTTTAGGCCCGAGTTGCGTGACCCCATCCTCCTTTCATTAAGATCTTTGTGGTCGGGTTCTATGGTAGCCGATAATTGTTAGTTAGTTTATTAAGATCACTCAAATCAAAATGTTATTCCTCTCTACTTTCAGCTTACAAACTGAATCTTCTACTTAGCTGTATATTTGTATGGATCCTGTTATTGTGTCACTAGGATGGTTTTATTGTCATTTAGATTAAGAATTGTGGTTCTGGATCACCTATATGGCATCTTGACCATTGTGAGTTTGCTCTCCAGGCTGCTGGTATTCCCAAGAAACTGGCACCGACAATTGGAATAGCAGTCGACCATCGCAGAAGGAACCGCTCTCTTGAAAGTCTACAAGCCAATGTGCAGAGGCTGAAGACTTACAGGGCTAAAGTGGTCGTCTTCCCAAGACGTGCCCGCAAATTCAAGGTTCGTTTATCTAATATAGTAAGGCTTTGGTTGAATGTTATCGAATGTACGTGATGCCTTATCTGAACATTCTGGTTGTAGGCTGGTGATTCTACTCCGGAGGAGTTGGCAAATGCCACCCAAGTCCAAGGACCATACCTGCCCATTGGACGTGAGAAACCAGGCGTTGAGCTTGTGAAGGTCACCGAGGACATGAAATCATTCAAGGCATACGACAAGCTACGTTTGGAGAGGACCAACGAACGACACGTTGGTGCTAGATTGAAGAGGGCAGCAGAGGCCGAGAAGGAAGAGAAGAAGTAAGCCTGCTAGAACAACTGCTTAGGGGGGTCTTTCTATTTTCCTAATTTTGGTATTTTTTTTGACCTTCTGGATTTGACATATCTTCTGGACTTGGTTAAATTTGGGAGATTAAAGTTCTTGAGTTAATGGATTCTACTGTTATTGTCGTTGGTTTTGTGTTAATCTGTACCACATTGTTGTTTATTGTTTCTTAATAGCTTTGCAATCGTTGCATATTATTTGGTAGTCGATAATACTTTTGGGCACGAAACTGCGGGTAGAATTTGCTTGTTTTGTTTTTCGTTTTTAATTTCAACAACGGGATTGAACTTTCAATTTCAAGGAGGGGAGTAATAGGGCATGGCAACGATGGGAAGGTTAGGTGTTTAGAATTCTCGTGTTTTCGTTAGTAATTTTAAAACTTTTATTAGTTGAAGAAAGGAAGTAAGTACTTAATCTCTTCATTATGCATTATCAATGTGTAGTGGGAATTGAAAAAGAATTGACAACAAAATTCACCCAATTCCTACTCCGGAGTACCGTATTCTTTTTTTCGCATTACGTTGGTTGAAAGAATATCCATACTCCTATAATATCAACAATTTTCTCCAACTCCCGGAGCAAGAGTAACGTTTGTTCTGTGCTTTAGCTTATTTTTTTCTCCGGCTTTTCTTACATTTTTGGTGACAAAAATTATCCAATTGCTCACATTTTTGTGACAAATTATCCAATTGTTTCTTTTTCCTCATTTTTTTTATAGAAGATCCAATCTAATCACAATTAGCTTATAAGCTTTTAAAAAATATAATATTAAATAAAATATTGATTTGTTTATTAGAGACGTAACGAATTAATGCCCCTTAAAATATTTTAGGATTACATTATAATTGTTGGATATTTGTTAGACAATAACGCTAATTTTTGATATCAAGTACTCATTTTACAGGTAAAGGTATTCAAAAAGGAATTCAGTTACTCACCATCTGATTGGGTAAACTGAATTATTGGAACTAATTGTAGTTATTTCAAAATCTAACTGGTTATTCGATAAAACAAAGCTCTTTTTCTTGGCAATCAATGTTTTGTTTGTCATTAGTAGATATCTGAGATTATTACATGAACAAATTCATTTTTTTACTACATATTATATATAAAATGGACAGTACTAAAAGATTTTTATGAATGAATTAGTATAAGGGTGTTAAAAAAATCCGACAACCCGATGAATACAATTAAATCTCGATATGGGTTGGGTTTTTGGTCGACCCTTAAAAAATTTGAGTCGACCAAACCCAACCTGAATACTACCTTATTTATATATTTTTTTAAATAATAAGTATATAATATTTTTTTATCTTCAATCTCAACCGTGAGTTCAATTTTAATCTCATCCTTCATTTAATTTTTAGGATTTTCTTCTCATCTTCCTCCCTCATTTCGATTTTGATATTCAAAATCAAAATTTCTCTCCTGTTGTCTCCTCACTCAAGCTCCTCTGCACCTGTTGTCGCCCACCGCACCTGCAGTTCTGTCGTCGCTCGCTGCCCGTCACCACCAATTGTCGCCCTGCAGTTCCGTCGCAAATCGCTGTCCTGCACCTGTCACAAATCACTGCCCGCTACATGGCCCTGCAGTCCAGTCGATGATCGTCGCCCGCCTGCGCAACAGCTCCAATCGCCGCCCATCACTGTTGCCATCTACGTTGCAGCAGCTTCGGGTATTTTTTTTTCCTCTTTTGCAGTTTTTTTCTTCCGCAACAGAATTTTTTTGCTTTGAAAAAAGGGCAATCCGACCCGACTCGAATTTTTTGGTTGGGTTGGGTTGGCCAGCGATTTTTAGCCCGATGGTTCCCGCATAACGCAAAGGTCCCAAAAATTAAATTTAACTCGATCCAACTAAACCCATAACACCCTAAGTGAGAAGAGGTATGTCGTATATACAAAAACTATTGAGTATGTCCTTTACAACACCATTATGCCCCGCTACGGTTTGGTTTATCAAAATTTCTCCCAGTTTGAGAGAGAAATTCGGTTAATTAAAACTAATTCACCAGAGAAACAATTAATTGACCAAAAGAGATTACAAAAAAACCTAATTGACCAAAAGCGTTACGAAATTATAAGTTCTGTTGAGAGAGGCGAGGAGTATAAATAGGATTTAAAAGGAGATAAAATCAAACCATAGAAATTGGTGGGGAGACTGAGTCACAGAGAGTGAGAGAGGGAACGAAGTAGCAGCAGCAACAGGTAGATTACCGGACGGCGAACGGCGAACGGCGGAGTTGTACTCTTTGCAGCTTTCGTCTTCCGACTTCCAGGTTAGGGCGGCGAACTTCAACCATTTCAGCAATTCTGTAACATCTCTCTCTCTGTTTCTATGTTGCAAACTTTCTGGAATCAGCTATGAAGGAGTTTCCATTTTCATTTAAGTAAATCAAATCGTTATCCGGTGAAATCGTCTCCTTATAACTGTTCTTCTTCCTGCTTCGAGGTTACAGCCGCAGCATTATTCATCCGCTTCAGCGAATCGTTAAGCTCCCTCTCTGCTGTCGCTTTGAAATCAGCTGCGAAGGAATGACAAGAAACTGGAGGTCCATTTTCATTTTGAAGTAAATGAAATCACTGTCCGGCGGAATCGTCTTGTTACTTCCAGGTTACGGCCGCGTAGTTCAACTATTTCTGCAACTCTGTGAGCTCTCTCTCCGATGTGGCAGAGTTTTTTGGAATCAGCTGTGAAGTAATAACAAAGTATGAATCTCAACTCTTGTAGAGGACTTAATTTCAGGTTTCGGTTTATGCTATTTACTTGCAACGGTTGCTTTGCATTTTTTTGGAGAATGTTTGTTGAGTTCGGATGCATATCAACCGAAGGTGCTACGAGCTATAGAGTATGCTGATACCAGAGTATGTTTCTTTGCTCAATTGCTCAAACTTTCTGAATCATTTTTTATAATAATAAGCATCTTTATCTATTTGAATCCGCTCTCACTTTTGATATTATCGAGTATGCTGATTGAGTGAGTATGTTTCTTTGCTCAATCACTTAATCTTTCTGAGATATTTTTCTAGTAAAAGAAACTTTATCTTTCCAAATCCTCTCTCTCTCTCTCCCGATAAGAAACTTTATCTTTCTGACTATTTCTCAATAGAACTAGTTTGACTAATTTTCTGTTAAGATTTTCGACTGTTTGATGTACCATGCTCGACACGCTGTTGGTGCTGCAAGGAGAAGGCAGATTAAATTAGCATTACTCCAACGTATATGGCTTGAAACTCTGAAAGGGAGATTATCAAGAGAGATTGGCCACTATTATCTTTACATAAAGCAATTAAATTGGTGCTTATATATCAGTAATCTTGAAACTGATCATTAGACTTGAGTGATGGGTGGATTTGGTATTTATTTTCTTAGGAGGTAGTATTTCTGATGTAGAAATGAGATGTACGAGCTACGGTGCTTAGGAGATTTGTTAAAAAATTCCTAGGAGTAAAAGAAACTGTTAGTCGATTAAACCAGCTTTAAATTGTCTATGCACATGTCATTACAACGTACAGCTTATAAATGAGTGGAACAAAACTAAAACTATAATGCGGTGATGTTTTAATTGGGTTCTAATCTAACTTTTTACCTCGTCCCTTTGTCATTCACAAGCTTGTATTTTTTGTCTGCAGCATAAAGATGCAATCTGTTTTCTTGCCGAAGCCACTAATCATATCTTCAATTGGTGGAATATTTTCTGGCTTTTTGTTGCGTCCAAGTTTTATTAGAAGTGATGGAAGGTACATGTTTTACGATGCCATATCGCAGTTATTTAGGAAAAAATGCGTAAAAAAGGCCAGCAAAGCAGCTTTATATGATAAATTTATGATTAGCACGGGGCGGTATGGATGTGAAAATCAAGAAGAACCATCTAGTGACTTCTGTAACTGTTTGATTCGTGACTATTGTAAGGTTGGGAATGTTGATGCAGCCATGTCTGTTCTTGCTCATATGGAGGCTGTAGGTCTCCGTTCCTCAGTAGCATCTTATGCTTATGTGATTGAAGCTCTTGGAAATGTAGGCAGGACTTTGGAAGCTGATATCATATTTCAAGAAATGATTAGTCTTGGTTGTAAGCCAAGAGCAAGTGTCTGCAATGCATTACTAAGAGGATTTTTGAGAAAGGGCCTTTTAGATCTTGCGTCTGGGGTTCTTGTTTTAATGAGTGATTTAGATATTCAGAGAAATCAAGAAACTTACGAACTACTCCTGGATTACCATTCCAATGCTGGACGGTTGGAAGATACTTGGTCTATTATTAATGAGATGAAACTAAAAGGTTTTCAGCTGAACTCATTTGTGTATAGTAAGGTTATTGTTATATATCAGAACAATGGGATGTGGAAGAAAGCAGTGGGCATTGTCGATGAGATAAGAAAATCAGGGATTTCTATGGACATCCACATTTATAACAGCATCATAGATACATTTGGGAAATATGGTCAATTATCTGAGGCCTTAGAAGTGTTCAGAAGAATGCAACAAGATGGTGTAATTCCTGACATAACAACTTGGAATTCACTGATCCAATGGAACTTTAAAGCTGGGAATCTTGCTACCGCCCTTGAGTTATTCACTGAGATGCAAGAACAGGGGATGCATCCAGATCCTAAGATCTTCATTACTCTAATTAGCTCCTTGGGTGAGCAGGGAAAGTGGGATGTGATAAAGAAGAATCTTGATAGTATGAAACTCAGAGGACATAAGAATAGTGGCCTAGTTTATGAAATCCTAGTTGATATTTATGGGCAGTACGGTCAATTTCAGGATGCTGAGAAGTGTATATCTGCTCTCAAGTATGAAGGTCTTCTACCATCAGCCAGCATTTTTTGCATTATGGCAAATGCTTATGCTCAACAGGTTTGATGCCTGTCTTTACTCATTTTTTTCCATTACGCAAGTCCTCTAGCTGCAAAGGCTAACTAAATTTTTTATAGCCATGGTTTCTTGTTAATCATACGCTTTGCATAGAGATGTTGGATGTTTTCATTTCAATAGAATAAGTAATGATGTTGGCCATGATTACTATTTAATGATATGAAAACTTTCTTTTATTATGGTAATCAAATGCACAGGGGTTGTGCGAAGAGACAGTAAAAGTGCTTCAGCTCATGGAGGAAGAAGGAATCGAACCAAATCTTGTAATGCTGAATGTACTGATCAATGCGTTTGCTGTTGCTGGTAGGCATTTAGAGGCGTTGGCCATTTATCATCATATAATTGAAGTTGTAAGTCTTGATGAGAATCATTAGATGAAGCCACATGCAATCAAATTTCCTCCCTTTTTGTATTATCAAGATAATTTTACAATTCATCCTTATTATTTTTGCCATATTGGTGAAGGGTATCAGTCCGGATGTTATTACCTACACCACCCTTATGAAGGCATTTATTCGAGCAAAGAAGTTTCGTAAGGTGCTTACTATCCTCTGACCACTTTAATTTTTCGGCTTGATGTAAACCTTTAGTTTTAGTTGCCAACTAGTTATGCGTACTTATTAACTTTCTTTAGTTCCGATGAGTTCTCTGATTTTTTTGGATGAATTTCTTCATTTATTGTCTATGCATTAACTGAATGAGATCTCGAAACCCTGCTGGTACCCTCTAAGTGTAATCATATATTGTCCAGGTCCCTGAAATATATAAAGAAATGGAAAAGGCTGGTTGCACACCAGATAGGAAGGCCAGAGAGATGTTAAAGTCCGTAACAATGGTTCTTGAACAGAGACATGGTAAGTTCCACCTTTTTGAACCCCCCCTTCTGGTCACTAAATAGTTGCACGTACTTCTCTTTTTTGCAGATTTAATATCGGTAATGTTATATTTCTTGTTGAATGTTTTTATGATATTAATATGGCCCAAATATATTTCCATTATGAGTCTTTAAGCTGTTCATATAAACTTTTCAAAGTACCTCAGCCAGAGCAGTCCTTGCATGATTGTTGTATAATTGTTCACCACTCAGCCTCTTACGCGATGGTAAATTTAGAATGTCAAGTCATAATTTGAAAATTCATATCCGGAGAGTGGTGCACAGGCATCTAACAGAACGATCCTTCTTGAAAAATGTTGCATCTTTAGATTACAAATTTTACTGACCAGTATATTATTTTAATGGACACCAAAAGGATGGTCTTAGGAAGATGTGTGGTTTTAGTGGTGAATAAAGTTCCATGCATCCGTGTAAACCTACCAAAGTGAGAGTAAATCTTGTACATGTATTGATGCCTTTATTTTGGAAATGATGCACACTCTTTTACTGTATAGATTATCAAGTAAAAACCAATTAAAAACACCAGGAGGTTATTGCATCTTCAGCCTTCTTACCTACTACTTGAGCTTTTGAGGAATCAGGAATTGATCTACAATCAACATCAAGAAAACCGATCCTAATTTTGCTGATCCTAATGCCAGGTAAAAACTGATCCTAGTGCCTTATATATACTTCATTTGCTGTATAACTCTTGGACATATCCCCATCAATTAGTATCTATTGTATGTCTTAACAGTTTCTGACTACATGAATGACAGGCCAACCTTCAATGAACCCTGGCCCTGGGGACTACTGGAATAGACAGTTGCTGGCAATAAGTTTGGAGATGCAACGAGGTCCGTACCATAATTATACCATAAATCCTTTTATTTTTCTTAATGTTGTCTGGGGATGAGAATCTTATCCTCCAAACTGGTATAAAATATTAGTATGTTTGTTCCTCAATTTTTTGCTTGAATATTAAATTAAGTGAAAATTATATTTCACCTTATCATTTGTTTTTATGGATTTTTTTTATAAAAACAATGGTCTGTAGGTAAAATGTAGATTAACAAAAAACGACAAGGCATATGCAAAGAATAACAACAATTCAAACAAAGGAAGAATAAGCAAAGTTCAATTTTACTAACATTGACTTGTCTTAGAAGTTAGTTTGTTTCTTTCTAACCAAATCGAACTTTTTGGAATCCACAATTGCCTTAGTAATCCCATCAAGGAAGATCTGGTACTTCATTATGGAAGTGGATTATGTAAAATTAAGAACTCTTAACCATTTTGCTTGGTATTATTCTTTTTTTTTTCTTTTTAAAAAACCAGAACTTTAATTAAGAAGAATGAAACAATACAAAAGAGCATAAAAAAACGGCCCAACAAAAGGGAGCCAAACTACAAAAACGGGCTCCAATATAGCAAAATCAAACCTATTGAGTAATTACAAAAGGCTTTTGACACTGAAGCTCAAAGGGAACACAAAACTGGATAAGAGCCTAAACGTCCTTCCAAAATCTTTCGTCTCCTCTAAAAGTCCTGTTATTTCTCCGAGTCCACAAGCCTCATAGAACAACAAAAAACCTGCCTGCCACAAGAACCGACCCTTGTCCTTATACAGAGTGTGATGAAGAACCTCATTTGGTATTATTCTTCTTTACCTGCATTTGGTAAGTACTCAGCAAATTTGATTTATATAGAACTTTAGGTTTGCCAGGTCAAAACTGTTAACTGAATTGCATGTTTATAAATGCATTATGACTGGTTGCCTTGAAAAATATGAAATACTTTGTATTACATATGCTTGTGTTTGTGTGTATCATCCATTCCTCAGAAAGCCTATGCAATGTATCAGAAAGTTTCGAGGCAGACGCCTTTGGTTAAAATAGGGAAAGAAAGCTTTAGGGTCCATTTGGTAATGTTCTTGTTTTTTGTTTCTCGTTTCCAATTTTATTAAGAAATCTAAATATTTGACAACTATTTATATTTCTTGTTTCTTATTTTTAAAAAAACATTCTCAAAATTGTATAGAGAATTTTGGAAACCGCAAAAACAAGTTTTTTGTTCCTATTTCTATTTTGTTCCAACATAAATAAAGATCTCGTTTTATCGTCGTGAACTTATAGGTGTCGAGGACCATGCAATTTTATTTTCTTTATTAAAAAGAAGGAAACATAAATAAGAATCGGAAACGTTACCGTACTAGATGGGCTCTTATCAGTTACATATATATTGAAAAAGTTTTATGAGCAAAATGTCATCATTTTAATAAGGTATCAGTCAGGTAAAGCAAGTGAGGTCTGATGTTGAGGTGGAGAGGAATTTTCATGCTCAGCCAGATTTGATCTTGGGCAGCCGCAAAGGTACCAAAAACTATTCTTCTCTCAATGATAAGAACCTAGCACTTCTCACCGACATTTAAATTCTCTGTGCCATTTCCTTCCATAACCATTGCATTCTTTTTATACATGGAATTTGACTTCTCCCTCTCTTTGCTACAACAAACTGAATTTTGTACCGCTAACTTGAATATAGCTCAATGGAAAACATATATTTTCGACCAAAATTCGAGTGTTTTTATCTCCCACCAAAATTGAATTTTTTACCGTTGTTTCAAATAATTATATTTTGAATCATTACGCATGTATCTTCTCTTTGGGCCCGGAACAGGCATTTTTCTTCTTCAATATTCTATCTGATCTGATTTTGAAATTCCTTAATAGTTTACTGTACTCGCTACTCTGAGTGGGTTTCTTTCTTTTTTTTTTTCTTTAATTATTTATATTATTATTGTTAATATTATAGTTTTCAAAGACTGATAGGATTCAATATTAGTACTTAAGCACAATATTTTCGGAAGATTTAGTGCTCTCATTTTTTCTATCCCACTTGTACTTATTCATTTTGAAAAATAAAATAAAATAAGGCATAAATATTTCTAGGTGTAGATAACTTCATCTTGATTTTTTATTGGTAAGTATTTTACTCCCCACAAATTCCTTCTAAATTCTTCGCCCTCTTCCTCTTCCTTGACAGCATCATTTTCTTTTCATCATTACTTATTGTTTGTTAGCTTCCTTCCTAGTTGGGTTCCAACGAATTTTGTGAATAGTGAGTTTTTTAAAATTAAAATTTCCAATTTTTTATGATATATGTAGTACGTTTGTTATCAAAGGAAGTTTAAGATGACCATCTAAAAAACATAACATAACAAAGCATATTTTGTTGGATTTTCTGTAGGAGAGAAACTTAACAAAAACTTACTCAAGGAAGATTTAGGACGATTTTGTTACAAATTCAACAAAATTTGCGAACAATCTCCTTAGAAAAAGATTTATTTGGTGATTGAACTCTCATATTTCTTCATTTTTAGTTTTGATTAGATCATCTTCTTATTATTATTTTTTTTAATTTTTAGGTTTCTACCCTATGTAAAAAGAAACCATATGCTTTCAAGAGATGTGAAAAACTTACCAATGAATTTTTACATAAACAAGCATAATTTTTTTAAAAATAAATAACAAAAAACAAAATAGTTTTGGATAGAGAAATAGTTATAAAACCACGCCATTATGCATAGTCAAACGGGAGGAAGAAAATATCCAACACCAACGCCCTGCTAAAGTTTCTAAACCATATAACAAGAAGCTCAGCCAAAGCATTGCTTCAGCCTCAGCCGACACAAAACTCCGAATACTTACTACAACAGAAATAACCATCTTATTTATTTAGTACCTTTGGCTGGCTTGATTTGGCTACTTGTTGTCTAATGTCCCATGGCCAAAAGAGTACAACAATGCCAATGCCAATACCAATATTTAGTGCCCGTGGGGCTTCTCGGAATCCTCTAGACTGGTAGGTCGGAACCAAGCCTTCTCCTCCTCCACCGCGTAGCTGCCACCATTGGCTGCTTTTGCAGCAGCGGCAGTAGGGTGGTCGGTGACCGGCCCAAAGACGCCGGTTTGAGGATGAGGAGCCCAGTATTTATCAGGTTGAGGCTGAATCACCTCATCTGGGACTATGCTTGGCCGAGCTTGCTCGTCTGGGTTCTTGTCATACACTGAGGTGTGGGCAGCCCTCCTGTTTCAGGTTTCAATTCTCTATCCCATAAATATTCCATACAAAATAAAATAAAATAAAAACAATATGATATAGATATACTAACAAAATAGTGGCGCAACCCAATGTAAATATATGGTTTTTGATGTTTTATGACATACCTAACACTTAAATTTTATTTTGAATCTTAAATTTTTTAGTTCTTGAGATTTATTTCTAAAAACTATTAAAAAGAAACCTAATATAGACCTGTGTATTGGTTAACTTGTGTAATTATATACATAAATAAATAATAGCAGACAGGCCTTAGCTTCTAGAATAGATTTAAATTTATGAGTAATAATTATTGATAGATTAATCAGAGAACAAATAATTCTTAAATAAAGCTTGATGGCGTAAACGAGAGTATTGGAAAGTTAAACCAAAATGGATTTACATTTATGAGAAATAATTAATGAAAAGGACTAAAATAGTGTATAGATAAAGTTTAAAGATTGAAATAAAACCCTTTTCAAAAAGTAAAAACATCGAAGCAAAACAGGTTTAAGTTTATAAAAGTAACAAGAAAGAGTAAAGTAATTCTTAAAGATTGAACAAAAATACTAAAAGATCAAGAGAGTAAACTGAATTTTCAATAGTTTTAAAGTACGAAATACAAATAAAGTTTTAGGATAAAATAAGATCTAATTTTATAATTTAATAATAATATGATTGACATTGCAATAATAACCAACAGTTCCAAATGATAAAAACAGCAGAGTCCCACCTACCACGTGGTGGTTCGTATTCCACCCAGCAACTTGATGAAAGTCGCATCAAAAATGCTTTTCAAGTTATTTCCTTTCCCAATAAATAAATAAAAGCACTAAGATTTAAGATTGGGGAGCATGAATTTTGTAATTTATTTAATACGACAACAATATTTTTAGTCAGGTTTTCATTGAATCTCTGACTTTTTTGTTAACATCTATATTTAAAAATTGTTTGGAAGGCACACTAAATATCAACTAAATATGGTTAATTATTGTTCAACTTCCTTTTATTTTTCTCTCTCTTTTTGAGAAGAATATTGTTCAACTTCTGGTATGTATACTGCTTATAAAGTATCTTGTTATCAATGAAATATTCAGTTTTACTCTTAAAAAATAAAAAGTTTCCAATCAGATCTTTGTTTAATATTTCCTTTAAGAATAAATAAAGAAATGACGACGTGGAATCCATTCAGCTAATGTTATTTAAATGATAAAAATCTGATCACTTACCTGCTCTAGAAACTATTGGTTAAAAAGTACACTTCTTGTTTTTAACTCTTGGATCGGATAGGGTTGATTGAATTTTCTTGATCCAATAGTGTAAAATAAATATTTAATATTTGAAACAGATCAATTCAAAGAAAATGGTATTTAAAAATACCAAACCACTATCTTTTTGTTAAATTTCAAGAATTTTCTTCTTTGAAAAATAAAATTTCAAGAACATTGTTAAAAAAGGACTCGTTTGAAAAATATTGACACTATTAGAATGCTAACCAAACTTTCAAAAAACATTAAGCACAAATTATGAGAAATGGTATATAAACCTAAAAGAAAAAAAAAGTGACGTATTGAGCCGTAAATATAAACAAATTTGCAGAAGAAACCAATAATAGTAACAATCACTCTCAATAATTCAAGACAAATATCACATCATTTGGACCCACTTCAACCAAATAAGAGTAGTCTAGAGATGTTAACTTCCAAGGCAAAATTTATCAGACAAAGCTAACGTGAAAAGGAATCATGCTTATTCAATACAGCGAAGGCAATAAGAGATATTTTGAAGACTTACTAGAGAGAGATGTTTGAGAAAGTTGTGGAAAGAAATGACGGAGATTATCAAGGATCCCACATTAACAAGAAAAAGCATCTTACAATTGTTTATAATAAACATGGATTACTACTTTCATTTCTATGTATATTGATATGATAGCATAGTCCAAAAATTTAGTTTTAAGATGAAACACTGTAAATATTGATAGGGATGAGTGTGGAATATCCATAAATCAAGGAAGAAAGCTGCCATAATATGGTTGATAAGAAGGAAACTAGCAATACTTCAAATCTATATCAAATGATTATTTAAGAATTGAATATTATTTTTTTAACATGAATCCAATTGATTATTAGGAGGTAGCTATGATGCAACAGCCTTTTATATATATAATAATTTTTCGTAGGATATCTAGTGATCAACGAATTCCTATCCCATATATCTGGGGATCAACCAGTGGACCTTACTGGATAAGTAAGATAAGAGCCAGCTAGCTCCCTTGATGCAAACAAATTTGATTATGTTACACATGTTCCACTTTGACATGAAAGCAGCAGACATAAAATAGACAAGGAAGTATTCCAGCACTACTCTAAATGGGGAATTTTTCTTATATATGTTATTACAACCCATTTTTAGCGAAATCAGATGATTTCATTCTATGCAGGATTTTTAAATAAAGTAAAAAAATAAAGAGTGGCGTGATTAAGTGTGAACAAATGTATAATTAAAATATTTTAAATTTATATTATAAATTTTCTAAAGACAAAGCCTATGGATTGTTCGAAAATAAAGTCCAGAGATAGTTTTCCTTTTCAAAAAGTGAAAAACACAATTATGCACAGAAGTTACATAAGGCAGAATTATTCACTTATAATTATTTTCAGTTTTGTACTTAATTTAAATGTAATATTTTGAAATTAATACAGAGAAGAAATAAATGAAAGCGCACAGCAAAAAAAAAATTGTTCAACAATTTTTTAAATAAAATCAGAGCAGAAATCAATTCTAGAAAATTAGTTTGAAAAACAACTTTGAAAATACAACAAAACAAACTAAACCAAACAACCTATGACTTACGAGGTTAAAGATACCACATTGAAAAAATAAGAAACCTAACAACAATTTATATTATAAATTAATTACCCTCTCATTACCATTTAATTTTAAAATATAACTTCATCAATATTAATATTTAACTATACAATAAATTTTTTAATACGAATAACTACTTATCGTCGTTTGAATCTTTTTTGGTTTGTTTATATTGGCCTTTAAGTTTACTAGATGTGGGATTTTGAAAAAGCCACGTGGTATCGGATGTACATGAAAAATATCTCAATAGGGATGATGTAGGAGACCAGATGTGTGAAGCTAAGGCTATCCTATCCCATCACAGGCCCTATTGTTTTCTATTAAAGTCAAACCGTCCCGAGCCACCGTGGGAGGGGACACAAAAGGCTCTCTCTCTCTCTCTCTCTCTCTCTCTCTCTCTCTCTCTCTCTCTCTCTCTCTCTCTCTATTATTTGAATTAACTTAGAACTTTTAACTCTAATGTTTATAGCCATATACATCATTAAAATAATTAATTATTATTTCTTTCTTTTTAAATATCAAAACTATGTCAAGTAATTAACAGGAAATCTGGCGACTAATTGTTTTATTTGATTTATAAATAAGCATAATTGATATAAAATTGATTAACCTAATTATTAAGCTTAATTCAAATTAATTAACATTAAAATTATTAACCCACAAAATATCAAATATAGACATTTACTATTTGGGTATCTTTTTTTTAAATGGAATTTAGGTATCATATTTACATAACTTGTAAACAAGCGACTTCTTTTAAGGTAATTTAATGTGAATATATTTAATAAGGAAGATGTAGAATGGAAATAGTTTGAGTGAGCTAAAGTCACCTAATATATATTTATTAAGTTTTGTTTTTAAGTATATATATTTACTAAAGTCAGCAGAACTTGATAACTTGTACTATCTTGAAATTAAAAAGAATTCAAATTTGGACAAATGGCGCCAATCTAACTATTTGACGGCCCAAACGTCCACAAAACAAAGTAATGTTTTTATTATCCAGTCAACAAAGAAGTTATGAGGTTTCCAAATAAATATGGATTCAAACCAGACGTGTCTTACTTTTCTTTTTTTAAAAAATTAATAGTCTAAAGTTGAATGGAGTAACAATCGGCTAATTAATATAAACTAAACTTTATCCTCAAGGAAATTAGCAAAATAAGTTTTGAACCATCTTATAATAAAATTTGATATTTATCATAAAAAATTTAAGAATTTTGATATTTAGCTCTACCATTACACAGAGAATATACAACTGAAATGCAGGGAGTTTAACCTTGTAGGCTTTTAGTGTATAATCTGGCTACTGCATCAATAAAGATCCTACTGCACATGTGTGAAAACTAAAGGAGGATTTGAAGTTCGGAATTATTTCTTTCAAAAAAAAAAAAAAAGAAAAGAAAAACCTACATTTGGAATTTTGTAGTACCGTGATAGGGATAGGTATGAGATTCAAATGACCTTTTAAAGCAAGAATGAAAAAAAGCTTAGAATATCAAATGTTTTTGTTTGTGATATAGGTTCAAATTTTCAAGATTCGTCTTTCGAATATTTTACTATGTTGACTTTCGAATTAAATAATATTTCAAACCATAGTTAATTATAATTAATGAATGTTAAAATCTTCATATTGTTGAATTTTTGCTACAATTAAACTGAAATAATTATAAAGCCAAAAGGCATTGAATATATGATAGGTATAGCACTCCAAAGTCTTTTCACCAAAATTTTACAACTCTTTCTATAAGAGGTCATTTGTTTCTGCATAACAGAAAGTACTATTATGTCTCAGTTTAATTTTTTAAACATAGACATATAATAGTAACTAAATTCAGAAAGCAAGATTACTAAGTAAAATTTAAAAAATCATTCTAATAAACAGAGAATTTGAAATCAAGTAGAGTAAATTAGTAAAATAATAATAATATTAATGAAAATTAAGTACAATAAGTTAATAAATTAATTAAATATGAAGAAAAATAAATTAGTTATTTAATTTTAATATTAATGACTTTTTAATTTTCGCTGTCATATAATCTAAAAGCAATCAAAACAATTACCTAAAGAGCACAAAATAGGCGTACGCCAGATCACCTCCACCTCTTCTCCAAATTTTATCAGAGGAATAGGAATTGACCTTCTCTAATTCCAAGTTATCTTAAGCGGTATCGACTTATGAACAGCGTGAATGAAATGAACAAACACTGTATAAAAAAATTTGACAAAACTTCCAAATTTTTTTAACAAAAAGCAAAGAAAAAAAAAGAAGCATATATAGAATGATGGAGAATATATTTTCTAAGCGAGTTAAGCGAAATATAGGCTAAATAGCATACGGCCGGAAGATCGGATGACGAATTAGAATCCTGAAACCTTTTCTGGAGAAGATTAAAGCCGAAATCAGAAGGAACCGAGAAAAGTCATATGTTCAAAAGAAGAGCAGGGAGCGACGGAAGAGAAAACCTAATCTCACATATTGAAGAAGTTCATCTGATATATTTGTCAGTGTGAAGTCGTTAAAAAAGCAATCAGCGTGAAGACGAAGAAATGCAACAACACAGAACAACTTTTCAGAGAAAATTTCCGCAACAAGAATGCAATCAGCTATCTACCAGAAGATAACGAAACAAAAAAAGAAGCAGCAGCATCTAGATAAACGAACATTCGCACAAGAACAAAACGAATTAAGAGAAGAAGAAAAAGTACCTGAACTTGGGAGCAGAGGAAGAGATCGCGGAGTTGCGAAGTGGATCGCTGGTCCAGATCTGGTTCGTGATTCGTTTCCCCAAGCCGGCGATCGCTCCTGCGCTCCTCGAATTAGCGGCCATACAATTCACGCTTGAAGAGAGCGAATAAAACGATGAAACCAGAAAAATCCCGAAGCAGAGAAAAAGCGTGAGAGATAATGAAGAAGAAGAAAACGGGGAATTAATTGCTTTTTGATTCTCAGCTTCGAATCATTCCTGGCATATCCACTTCTTTTATAGTGCAGCAGTACGGCGTCGTCTTGATCAGCCAAAAGCCGACAAAAGCCTTCGCTTTTTTTAACGCAACTTGCATTCTCCGTCCGTTCCGTCCGCACCTACTTCGCATCCCGCGTACGGAATTTCCCCCTCGTTTTTTATTGGACCACGTGGCGGCCGTTTATTCACGGTCGTTGCATTTTCTTTTTTATTGTTTTTGCAAAGTGGTCGTCGCATCTACCTCCACTGCAACCACCTCCGATGCCGTCATTTAACGGGTTCCGTCTTTTCTATTTTAATTATATATTTTGTTTCTTTCGCTAAAATAATGTCACGTGATAAGATTTGAGACTGCTGAATATCGAATATTTAAATCTTATATTATTTTAATAACCATAATGTACTTGTACTGTTTGAAATAATTACTAAATTTCCCATTTCTTCACTTTATTTAATTTTGTGTTGTCCGCTTTTGTTATTGAAAAAAAGAAATCCCATTTCTTAAAAAAGTTATCGAATATAATTATACAGTTTGATCTTTTTAAATATAAAATTTATTATTATAATTAATAAAGAAACTCGTTTTAAATGTGATAAAGTAGATTGAATTTTGAATTACATGTGGTTTACTGATTTCTTAATTATATGGGAAAAATGATAAAGAGGTGTGGATTTGAAGCATTACTGAGATATTAATAATTTTTATATATCATGACGAACTACTGTTAATTAATTGACTTAGAGTTAACTTATTCGGAATATTTAAAAGTTAATGAAAAAACAACCATTTTTAATTGCATTTTCTATTTTCCACTCATTTGTGATAATTCAATGAATATTGTTTGTACAACAAATGTTATTCATGGTATACCTAGAAAGCTGGTTGGTTGAGCGAGCTAGATGAATAAGAGCCCGTTGAAAAATTACTTGAAAGAAGGACCAGTATAAGAAGACAAACACTCCGACGTTTAAGTTTAGTTTTAGAGTTCAATTTTAATATTGAAATCAAATTAGAATGCGTGGGAACGAGTATCTAGGACGATATGGCGGTATGTCCACTCTCTGCACGTAGTAGGGTCGTTTGACGCTTCCAACAAATATATATCAAACTGTGTATTAAAGAACTATATTCAAATAGTTTTACCCGTTTTATTTGTAAATTGCAATGAGTATGTAACTTTCATTTTTTTTTGAAGAAAAATACGTTTTTAACTTGTTCAAGAAAACAAATAGGATATTTGTATTATAATTATAATTTTTAAGAATAATAATTCAAATAATCAAATTAATCCAATCCATAGTGTACGAATCCTAATTTTTGTATTAAAAAATTTAAAATGAATGGACTATGGAATGGGCCGCAATAATGGGCTAAAGATGGATATAGCACTCATAAGTCATAAGAGTGTCCAACACTTGAGATTTTTTTTATTTTTTTTATTTAGTAATTGTTTTTGGGATTTTACATATATCCTGTAAAATTGAAAAATATTTGTAAGTTTTTAACTTTAAAAAAGGTCTAAAGACAAAATTGATAATTCCTAAAACTTGTCTAAAACGCTGGATGCTTATGGTATTTTTGCGGTTTCCATTTATGCCCTTCATCATTATTATCAAACACAAAATTAACACAACTTTACAATAATGCAATTCACTGGTCCCAACTAAAAGATTAAAGCATTTCAAGTCAATCATAATCGTGTCATAGCCGTAAGGGGCATAAAAGGAAGGAAAATACTTGACTTCTTAACCGTAAGGAGCAACCTTATCCTCACAACTATTAAATATTTGACAACTAAGAATTATAAATGAAAAAAATCCTCGACCTTTCTAGAAAAGATTGAGTAGTTATCAATTTTTCAACCGTGGTCAGGAGAAGATTTGGTAAAAGGAACAGCAAAAAGAATATAATTTGAAGCCACCATATGAAGGGTAATATTGACATATTGATTATAAATTGACTTGAAAATGATAATATTTTCTAATTTTGTCCACTCAATTGAGTTTAAGACCATGGTGTATTTTAAGTATTTTTGCTTTCTTCAATTTCTATGGTCATTTGGTTGAGTGATTTTTAAAATGTAGTAAAACAAATTTCACGATGAAATCTTGAACTTCTTACCTATGGAAAAAGAAGTAGGATGTGTGTTAACCATTGAATTTAAACTCACGTTGGCTACTATTGTATCATACAGTGTACTGAATAATGGTTTCTTGATGAAAGTATTATAAACTACGCTCTCTAAATATTAGATGTTTAATTTCTCATTTTTTTAGTTCAACATGTTGGGGAGGAGATTCGAACTCACAACCTCTTAATTTGAGTATATGTCAATTATCGTTGAGTTATGCTTATTTTGACGATGTTCAAATTCTTATTCCACTCGCTAGAATAAAAAAATATAATATACACCAACCTCACCTTATTTCTGTATATTTTCAGATACAAACAAATAAACAAACTTTTGTTTAAACAATAAATTTCTACAGTTAACATTACCAAAACACAGCCCTTCTTTCCTTCTATACAATTGCATGTCTCTCTCCCTCTCATGCACATACAACAACTCAAAGAAATAAAAAGCCATGCAATTATTTTTTTCATCTCTCTCTCAACTCTCCCATGGCATCCTCCATATTTCTCATATTTCTCACACTACTTTCCATCACCCACAAATCCGCCGGCACCGGCGGTCTGAGCCTGGAACTAATCCGCAACGACTCTCCAAAATCCGCCTTCTTCCGCCGCCGCCCCTCCTCCCAAGCTTGCCCGGAGACCGCCCAGTCGACAATAACGCCGGATAACAGCCAGTTTCTGGTGAAACTGGCCGTCGGAACACCGCCGAGAGACGTGTTCGCAATTCTCGACACCGGCAGCGATCTCTTCTGGACTCAATGCCTCCCCTGTGCGAATTGCTACCCACAAACAAATCCCATTTTCGATCCCTCGAGATCGGAGAGCTTCCGGGAGCTGCCGTGCCCAGCGGCGCTGTGCCACCTGCAGGGCTCCGGGGCGGTGTGCTCCGGCGGCGGCGCGTGTGGGTACAGCTACGGGTACGGAGGGGGGCTGACGGAGGGGAATTTGGCGACGGAAACGGTGGCCGTGAGTTCGAGACTTGGAGAGAGGGTTTGGCCGTTTCAGAACGTCGTGTTTGGTTGTGGTCATAATAACAGCGGCGGTTTTAATCAGAATGAAATGGGATTGATTGGCTTTGGTAGAGGACCCGTTTCCTTCATTTCTCAGGTAAATTTTTTGTTTTTGTTTTTGTTTTTGTTTTTTCTTTTAATCACTACGATTTCTAGCAAAACAAAGAATAAAATTTGATGCTTTTTAATTTTTTCTGAAAAATAGAAAAAATAGTAACCTAAGTTTTCTTTTTATTTTATTTTATTTTTTTTTGCAAAACTAATAAGAAAAATAGCGGGTATAAAATTTAATAAGAAAAATTTCATTCCATAGCATAATTTTAATAAGTAATTTTTTTAAATATCTTTTTTAACGTAACGTAATATTGATTTTTAACGTGTTTTCATTTAAATTTTACTATTTTGTTTTGGTTCTAAACTTTTTGATATATTTGAAAATAAATGTTTATTTTATGATATTTATGTAATTTTCAAAAAAAAAAATAATAATAAAATGAATTACTGTCTATGGAATTGGTAGGGTGTATCAGTTTGTATGAGACTTCTGATTTCATCAAATTAGAATTAAATTTGGATGAGACTTTATCTTAAAGTTTAATGAATGTTGAAATTTTTACTTGCTTTGGTTTGAAGAATGGTTAAGAGAAAAAAGTATTTCGATGGTGTTTAATGAATTTTAAAGCATTTTTTTTTTGTAAGATTAAATTGATGGATCCAGGGAAATATAACTCTAGAGCTATTTTTTTTGAGAGATTTGTTCAATGGTTCGTCTGGTATATTTTGGTCATGCTTAATTTTGTACCATGTTTATTTGTTTGTTTTTTTTAACCTAATTAAGTGAAAATTGCAATACATTTGTCTAAGTATAGGTATCAATTTGAAATTGATACACTTTGTGAATTTCATCCATATAAATTGGTTTTTTCTTTAAATTAATTATATTATAAATTATGATTAGTAAATACATAAAAATATATATATATATATATATACTTGTTATTAATTTTTAAAATATTTTTTAATATTTATAATTATTTTTTTTAAAATAACAGTATGAATTTCTTAAAATTATTCAACTTAAAGTGAAGTGATAACTAACAATAATTCTACGATAACTATTTCTTATAATTCCATGATTTTTTCCTCTAAATGTATTCATAATATTTGGATTTGGAATTCTCACCCTTGTGCTGATTGAATCAAAGTTCATAACATGTTATTTATTTTCCTTTTTTTAGTACATGATATTCGAACTCACGTTATTCTGGTTGAACAAAGGTATTTTTATTTTTATTTGTTGAACTATATTCATAGGTTGGCAATAGCTATGTTATTTATTTTTTCTAAATTTGTTTTTTTAATGAGAACTATGTTACTTGTCAATAATAATAACAATAATGATGATGGATGAATAAAAACAAACCTAGTTTAAAGTTTATAAAAGTAATTGAAATTTTGTATATATTGAGAAATTAATAATTATGTACTGTTTATTTAGTCTTTATAAGTTATTGTTAATCTAAACATATTATATATGTACCAAAAAGATTAGATGTTGGAAGCACCACTTCTTGAAATTAACAAAAAAGAAAAAAGAAAAGAAAAAGTAGATAATTTTAAGAAATACTGTCTATTAAAATGACGAGTTTATTATATTCTTATTGAAATAATTGTTTTATTTAATCATAATTTTCAAAATCCAAATTAAAGTCCACGTATTCACAGATAGGCCCATCCATAGGCGGCAGAAAGTTCTCCCACTGCCTGATGCCATTCAACACCGACCCGAGAATTTCAAGCAGCCTCCAACTGGGGTCGGGTTCGGAAGTTCGGGGCCCCGGAGTCATCACGATCCAACTGGTTCCCACGCCCGACCCGACGTTCTACGCTCTCACCCTCACCGGAATCAGCGTCGGAAAAACCTTCCTCCCGTACAGTTCGTCGGGACCGGCGGCGCAGGGGAACGTGATTCTCGATTCCGGCACGCCGCCAACTCTCCTCCCGGAGGATTTTTACAGCCGTTTCGCCGCCGAGGTGCGGCGGCGGATCCGGTGGCGGCCGGTCGGAGCGGGTCTTTGCTACAGAAATGTGAGGAGGTTCGCGGCGCCGCCGGTGACTCTGCACTTCGACGGCGGAGTGGAGTTGCCGCTGAGTACGGTTCAGACGTTCATCCGGAATCGAGATGGGTCGTTTTGCTTCGCTGTGGCAGGAATTTCCGGCACCGGCGGGATCATCGGAAACTTTATGCTGGCGAATTTTTTGGTTGGGTATGATATTGACGAGATGACGGTCTCGTTTAAGAAAGCTGATTGCACTAAAATTGGTTGACAAAATTTAAGCTTGTTTTTTGCTTTATATATGTACTAACATTTTGGGCAATTTTCTATGAAAATAATGCACATTATTGTTTAAGTCTTGTGGTTGACTTATGACTTATTGGTATATATACACCTTGCTCCAACTTCATTAGTCCATACAATTAGGGTTCTTCTTTCTTCAGAATATTGATAAATTGATTCAAACAAAAGAGAATGAATTTGATAATTTTTTTTTCTCTCGAAACATTTAGTCCACTGATATATTAACATCACTGACATGTCAATCAAATAAATTTGAGTAGAAAAAATTGTAATTGATTTATTGATTTCTATTCATATTTTATATCAAGAAGAAATCCAAAAAAATCTATAAAACTAATAAATATTAGGCAGAAATCAATTTATACCCCCATAGACTATAAAACAATATTTGTATTAATCAAAACTTAAACTTTCATAAGGAAAAATAAATTATTTATACTATCTTGGGTTATGATTGAAAATAGTTAATAAACAATTCTCACATAAGTATAGGCTTTTTAAAGGTGAGATTAACGAAATAATAAAAAGAAATGCTAAAATCAAGTGGAGAAAGAAAAAAACGGTAAACATGTGCGAAAATGTCTTCTGAACATGCTATATTAATAAAGAATAGGTGGACATTATTTATTTTCTTTTTCCAAACTCAACTTTGATGTATAAAATAAAAAAATAAAAAAAGAAGAAGAAAGAGGAAGTTTTGTAAATGGTAAATTAGTTGGGATAAAAACATATTCATTCTTTTTTTAACTCACAAACTTTTTACATTAATCAGTTAAGTTATGTTGGATTTGGTGAGTTAAAACTTGTTTGAAGCAAACATGGGGATTAATTTCAACATGCTGAAGTTGCAGTAAATAGTACAGCAAAACAAGTTCAATTTGTTGCAAACATTACATAAACATTCTAAATTTGTAGATATAGTTAACAAATTGAAAATAATGAAATAATCTTGATAGATATATTAATCTATTAGTGACTATGCCACTAATAATAGTATATCAATACTTGATAGACTGTATCAATATAGTCTATTAATAGTATAATATATTCGCTGAAATATTTAATTCCACGTCACATCCAAATTATCTATCTCACCATCTACCATGTCTCTTACGACTACCTTTGGTTCTATGGTTTCTCAAGAGAAGCGATAACAATTTATGATGGTGACAAAGAACTAATTTTTTGATCGAAAATGTATACGATTTATATTTGGATTTGTAAATCTTCACTTAAATTGTGGAATAGTAAATATAATTCTGTGTGCAAGTTTTTTTTTATTTTTAGGACAACAATATGTATAAACGAAGGTTTAAATGTATGATAATAAATTCTTAACCAATTGAGTTATGTTTAGATTATGTCAGTTAAAAATATAGATTGTATTTTTTAAAAAAATATGGTAAGTGCCCGTACCAACTTAAAAAGAGATTGAATGGATTGAAAAACTATTCTAAATGGAATGAAATAAATTAATGTTAGATATTATTTTGTTAAGCGAATACGAGTGTTTCAGAATATTATCTCCCCCTAAAATCTAGAAGTTTGAATCCTAATTCCTACCTTTGATTGAATTAAAAAAATACATATATATATTATATATTTTTTTTTGAAATAGATTGAACTAAAAAAAAAATGTACTAAAAAAAAAACTAAAAAAATATGATTTAGTTTCAATTTAAATCCAGACGAGGGCAACTATTCATCTCCAGAAGCCTGAAAATATTTCCTTTTCTGATTCGCCAAAGACTTATTTTTCTTCTTTCTCAAGTTCTCAACCAAAAAACAATTGTCAGCGACAGCGGGAAAAGGAAAGAAGAAGAAGAAGAAGAACTTTTTTCTGCGTTTGATGGCAAACCACGCAAGCGAAGGGCGGCGGAGTGGTCTCCGGCGCCGGAATCTTCCTTCACCGGCGAGAACGAACCGGCCGTCGCATTTTTTCAGGATAATATTCCCCTCTTCCATTCGGGACAAAAAGCTGGTAATGGTGATTTTCCCCTCATTTTATTTCATCGAAATCCTTAGTTTCCTGTTTGGTTCCAGAGAAAGTTTCCGTTTTCATTGTTTCAAAACATCTTTTGATCGCTTTGGTATTTTGTTTAGGCTCTGTTTCGATTGCTTTAACTTTTTCTGTTTCTTTTTTTTTTTCACTCTCTCACAAACGATGCAGAAATCAGGGCGGAGACAGAAAATTTTCAAAGGGAGGGACAAGATTTTATGTTCTAACTTTTTTTTTTAAATGATTTTTCTCAATGAAAAGTTGGGTTCCTCATTAACAAAAAAAAAAAAAATAAATAAAAAAATCCTTCTTTGCTCTGCCCCTGTAGTCTGTATAATGTGGATTTTGTTGCTCTTATTACTCATGACATGATGACTTGGTTTCATAGAACAATGTAGGTAAGTTTTAGGCTTGATTTGAGGATTTCTTAAGTAACCTTTTGACTTGTCTCACAAGCAATTCGATTTTTTTTTTCTTTTTATACCTGGGAGTCAACTCACCTACTCGGGGATCCACGCCCGCCACTAGGTTCGGACCTGAGAAACACCAAAGACTTTTGGTATTAAGCTCATTGGAAGATTTGAACCTTGAGATCTCTAAATTCTGAACTCTTGCCAACTGGACTGACCCTCAGAACCTCAGACAATTTGATTCTGGAAACAAAGCAATTTGATTTACAGTTTTTTGTTTTCAAATAAAATCTGAATATGAATCTCTCTTCCTACAGGAGATGCCCAAAAATTTTGTTATGATGTTTGGCCAAGAATTATCTTCCAATGCTTTAATAACTGTGCCAAATGGTGGTGTTTGGCAAGTGGGGTTGGAGAAAGCCAATGGCCAAATATGGTTTTGTGATGGTTGGAGCAAGTTTATTGATTATTACTCCATAGATTGTGGCTTCTTGTTGGTCTTCAGATATGGGGGACATTCCACCTTTCAAGTTCTTATTTTTGACACAACTACTTCTGAGATCCAATATCCACATGATGATGGAATGGATCTTGGAGATGCAGTTCAAATATCTGGTGATTCTGTGGCTCCAATCTCTTCTTCTTGTGGCTATTCCGATCGACACATCGAGGATGGAAGTTCGTATCGGGAACATGCTCCAAAGAAAACTTCTTGTAGTTCGAGGCTTGAGAATGATGTGTCTGAAAATTCATTGGAGTCATATGATGTAGGAACTCGAAAGAAATCGAAAAGAAAGTTGGAAATTCTTAGCTGTGGGATCAAGAGAAAGAGCAAAAGGTGTAAAGTTGAGGAGCATGACAAGGTGGAAGATTTTGATGTGAAGAAAAATGATTCGAGGTAAGTTCTACATTCAACTTACATATAACTTTTTTTGTTGTTTAGCTAAGTGGTTTCAGCTCAGAGAGTGATTCAAAGTTCTTATGGCATGGAATGACACGAGATAGATCCTTCAAAGAAATTAGTCAATTCTCATTTAGAATCCTTCCGATCTACTCTTTTTCTTATTTTAAGATTAGTCTTTTGTCTCTGTATTTTTACAAAAGATGTCAGAGTGGCTACTTATTCCCTAAACAGATCTTCCTACATCTATATATAAGCTTTGGTTTATAAAATATATGCAAGAAGCACTTCAGAGATGACTTAGAACCTTAGTTTCATTATCTAATGATTTTTTTCCATTGGTTTAATTTGATTTGGTATCCGACGAAAATTGATGGTTAAACTAGCATATCAGTTTATAAAAGAGTATAATACTCGAACGAAACTCGAATGCTAATGAGAAATCTTTATTCGTTTACAGACAAAAGCTGCCTTCTCAAACCCGAATCAAAACATCCGATGGACAGGAGATGGCGATACGTGCAGCCACCAAGAAGCTCAAGACCAAGAATCCTTCATTCATGGTGATCATGCAGAAGAGAAACATAGAGAAAACTTATGTGGTGAAGCTTCTATACTCTTTCTCTGCAGTTAGTACATTGGCAAATGAATTTTGCTCAATATCAGTTTGGCCAATCTTTCAAACTTGCTTTCTGTGCAGTACATTCCTTCCAGTTTTTCCAACAAGTATTTGAGTAGCAAGGACGAAATCATCGAACTTCAGGCCGGTTTCGAGGGGCGAAAATGGGAGATTTACTGCTACGGTACGGGAAGGACGTCGAAGAGAATGGGAAGAGGATGGAGGGAGTTTTCAAGGGAAAACAATCTGAGAGCTGGAGATGTGATTGTGTTTGAGCTTGTTGAGAGGAGCAGGATCAATGTGCTGGATTTTACTGTGTTTTCTTCAGCTGAAAAATGAAGCAAACCAAGTGACTTGAACTTGTGGTGTACTGATTTTGTAGTTTTGGCTGTAAATACTTGAACAAACCACATGGTCTGATCTGGAGGCATAGTTTTGGGGAGGGTATTTAGGGTATTTTGCTCCGATGAGGCTGCATTTGCTTGTCGAGAATTGGTATCATCCTCTCTCGTTTCTATTGTTGACTTTTAGAACTCGCGGACACAGTAGTACGACCTATAGTGCTCAAGATGGTTATTGTTGGCATTTTATCACGAACAAGAATCAGATGACAGATTCTTACAAGGAAAAAGGTAAATAATTCTATTTTGAATTTTTTATAATTACTTTCTTGTATGATCTCATATGTAATTCAAATGGAGTGACGTTTAAAGGAGTGAGTAGATCAAACAAAAATAAATATCAAACTTGAACATAATTCAACTAATTAAGATATATAACTTTGACTAAAAAACAAGAGACAAACTCTCACTTCCACATGTTAAAAAAATTAATCAAATGAAATTCTAATATACCTTTTTTTTATGATTTCAAAATAACTTTAGTATACTTATTTGATTGATTTAAAAAATGATGGATCATTAACATCTTAAATTCAATCAACAAAATCAATTTCAGTTTAGTTATAAAAATGTTCAAATGCCACCTACAAAATAAAATTTACTAGAAAAAGTGCATAAATTTGGCCAAAACAAAATTTAGAGCCGTTTTTATTTTGGAAATACATGAGAAAGACATTAAAATTTGAATAATTTTTTTGCTTACAACTAATGCTGATACTAAAAACTTTAATTAACGGGAAAAAGAAAAACTTACCCTTAAATACCATTAAATATTCGAAAACTCATTATTTTTTTGATTAAATATTTCTCTCTTAATGGTTAAATATTTAATGGAATTAAGAAAAAGTTCCTCCTTAATTTTAAGGAGCTCAAAGTTTAATAGTATTTGACAAATTCTTCTTTAATACTATTAAATATGTGACAAATTTATTATTATTTTTGTTTATACCTCAATGCATATCTCCCCAGTATAATTCAACAAATATAGTTATTTCTCTAAATATTGTAATTATTTAATAAAATTAAAATTTTGAAGGACGAATATTATTAGGACTATATTGTAATTTTGTCCTAGTTAGTTGGGTATTAGTTGTACAGTTTATTCCTACACTTGTATATATATTGGCTACGTGTTATTGAATAAAAATAAGCCAAATATTATTTACTCTCAGTTTCAATATGGTATCAGATTTTCTCTGAGAGGTTCCACTTCCCACCGCCATGGTTGACGAAACCATTGTTCCTCCGCTTGATACTTCTTCGACAGATGCAGGAAATTCTTCGTCTACAAATGTCGGTGACGGTATTTCTGTTCTTGAGAATTATTCCAATCCATATTATCTTCATCACTCGGATAATACCAGTCTTGTTCTTGTTTCTGATCTTTTAAATGAGAACAATTATACCTCATGGAGTCGGTCTATGCTGATTGCACTCACTGTGAAGAACAAGTTAGGTTTCGTCGATGGATCGCTTCCTCGTCCTTCTGGTGCTCAACTCAATTCTTGGAAGATCTGCAACAATGTTGTAATTGCTTGGCTCCTTAATTCTCTTTCTAAAGAAATTTCTGCGAGCGTATTGTTTTCCGATTCGGCTAGGGAGATCTGGCTTGATCTTCAAGAGCGCTATCAACGCAAGAATAGGCCTCGAATTTTTCAATTGCGGCGTGAATTATCCAATCTGTCTCAAGATCAACTATCTCTGAGCGCGTATTACACGAAATTGAAGACGCTGTGGAACGAACTTGATTCATATCGTCCTTGTTCATGTGGACGGTGTACTTGCGGCGGCGTCAAACATTTGATCAATTACTTTCAAACCGAGTATGTCATGGCTTTCTTGATGGGCTTAAATGAGTCGTTTAATCAGGTTCGTGCTCAACTCTTGCTCATGGAGCCTGAACCGACTATTAATCGTGCTTTTTCGTTGGTTGCTCAAGAGGTTGAACAACGAACTTCTCTTGCTACTGCTTCATCTGCTTTTGCTTCTTCAATTCCTGCAGCCTTTTTGGCGCGCACCTCAGCCTCTTCGAACAATACTCGTGCTTCGTCACAACCTCGCCGAAAAGAGAGGCCTTATTGTACTCACTGTCATCTCCAGGGTCACACAGTTGATAGATGTTATAAACTACATGGTTATCCTCCCGGTTTTCGTTCTACTTCGAAGAGTACCAATTCTTCTTCGAAATCGCCCATCGATGCCACAAATCAGTCGGCAACTACTTCTTCAGTTGCTTCTTCGTCCAATGCTGATTCGTTGAGTAATTACAATGCTGATCAATTCCAAGGGCTTTTGACTTTTCTGCAGTCTCATTTGGCATCCATGAAGCCAACATCCGATTCTGGTGCCTCTTCTTCCAGTCATGTGGCAGGTACTTGCTCCCTTGTTAATCAAGTTCCTTGGTCTTATTGTTGGGTTCTTGACTCAGGGGCATCATCGCATATCTGTTTTTCTCGTGATATGTTTACTTCTCTGCTGCCTATATCTAGTATTTCAGTCACTTTGCCAAATAATTCTCGGATTAATGTTGAGTTTATTGGAGATATTCAGATTAATCAACACATTACTCTTAAGAGAGTGTTGTATATACCTTCTTTTCGGTTCAACCTGCTCTCTGTGAGTGCCTTGGCTGCTAACTTGGATGTTAATGTTCAGTTTAATGCTAATACATGTCTCATCCAGGCCAAGTCCTCTTTGAAGACGATTGGCAAGGCTGAGCTCTGGAATGGTTTATATCTTCTGCGTGCAGATGCTTCTCGGTTTGCTCATTCCAATTTGCTACAACATGATTTGTTGCCTGTCTGTAGTGTAAATTCTGTTTCTGATTTTAGTAAGTGGCATGATAGACTTGGCCACCCTTCTGATAATCACATGTTAGCATTAAAGGATATCTTACCTATTGATGCTTCTCGTGTTTCTTCTCTGCGATCATGTGTTATTTGTCCTTTATCAAAGCAGAAACAGTTATCTTTTCATGCTCACAATCATATAGCTGATATGCCTTTTGATTTACTTCATTGTGATATTTGGGGGCCATTTCGTGAGCCTACATATTCTGGTTATAAGTATTTTCTCACCTTAGTTGATGATCATTCTCGATACACATGGATTTTTATGTTGAGGCAAAAGTCTGACGTTCTTAGGCTCATTCCCCAGTTTTTTAAATATGTTGAAAATCAATTTGGTGCTACTATCAAGCAGTTTCGGTCGGATAATGCTCCAGAACTTTCGTTTACTGAGTTTTTTGCTTCTAAGGACGTCATACATCAATTTTCTTGTGTTGCTCGCCCTGAACAGAACTCGGTTGTTGAAAGAAAACATCAGCACTTGCTCAATGTGGCTCGATCATTGTATTTTCAGTCTAGAGTGCCTCTTTCTTTTTGGGGTGATTGTATTTTGACAGCAGCTTTTTTAATCAATCGGACTCCATCACCTTTTATTTCTTGGCAGACTCCTTATCATCGTCTATTTCATAAAGATCCTGATTATTCTCATCTTCGAGTGTTTGGATCCTTATGTTTTGCTTCCACACTCTCGTCAGGACATTCTAAGTTTTGTCCACGAGCCACTCCTGCTATATTTGTTGGTTATCCTCCAGGGATGAAGGCTTTCCGTTTATTTGATATAGTTCAGAAGAAGTTTTTTATCTCAAGGGATGTCACTTTATATGAACATATTTTCCCTTTCCATGAAGTTAATCTTCATACTGACATAGAGGACCCTTTTCCTCACTTGGTTCTTCCCAAGTCGTTTGATTTTTCTGGGCAAGGTCCTATAACCTCGGTTGGTTCTTCATCTGATGCATCTCCTGTTATCCCTGATGTTTCTCCTGATATTGGTGTTTGTGATGGTGGTACTGGTGTTTTATCACCGAATGGTTCTGCTCCAATCGAGGCCTCCACTGTTGATGTTGTTAATACAGGAGAATCGTCTATTGTAGCTACTGATTTGCCTTCCATCCCTGGTGCTAATGTCCCGGTTTCTTCCAGTTTAGTTGTGCCTCGTCGGTCTTCAAGATCTATCAAGCCGCCAACATACTTGAAAGACTATCATTGTAGTCTTCTTAATGCTGAGCCTATACCACAGTCTTCTACTAGCCATCCTCTACACCATTTTATTTCATATAATAGCCTTTCTCCTACCTATAGGTCTTTTGCCCTGAATGTTTCCTTACATACTGAACCCCAATTTTATCATCAAGCGGTTCCTCATGCTCATTGGCGTGAGGCTATGCATGCTGAATTGCAAGCTATGGAAGCAAACAAAACATGGACTGTTGTTCCATTGCCTTCTCATTCTCATAATATTGGCTGTAAATGGGTGTATAAGATAAAGCATAAATCTGATGGGACTATTGAACGGTATAAGGCGCGCCTTGTCGCAAAAGGATATACTCAACAGGAAGGGTTGGATTATATCGAAACTTTCTCTCCGGTTGCCAAATTGGTTACTGTAAAAGTTATTTTGACAATGGCTATTTCTTTTAATTGGCCCCTAGTTCAACTTGATGTTAACAATGCGTTTCTACATGGAGATCTTTTTGAAGATGTTTACATGGATATCCCTCTCGGTTATAAGCATTCTATGGTTGCTTCTCAGGGGGAGCGCCTTGTTTGTAAACTTCACAAATCCATATATGGATTAAAACATGCCTCTCGTCAATGGTTTGATAAGTTTTCACATGCTTTGCTTGTTTTGGGTTTTGTTCAAACAAAGTCTGATTATTCTTTGTTTGTTCGTGGTCAAGGTCGTCGTTTTATCGCGCTTCTAGTTTATGTGGATGATATAATCATTACTGAAGCTTCCGCATCTGATATTGTTGTTCTTAAGAAGCATCTTGATGCTACCTTTCGGTTAAAGGATCTGGGATCCCTTCGATATTTCCTCGGATTGGAATTAGCGCGTTCTGCTCAAGGCATTTTTCTTTCTCAGCGCAACTATGTTCTTCATATTCTTGAAGACACTGGTTTCCTCGGTTGTAGGCATGCTTTGGTCCCTATGGATCCGAATGTTCGTTTATGTGCTGATGATGGTGCTGTGCTTGCTGATTCTACTTCTTATCGTCGTTTAATTGGGCGACTTCTTTATCTTACAGTATCTCGGCCTGACATTACTTTTGCTGTGCATAAATTGAGTCAATATGTGGCTCGTCCTTGTCAGTCACACTTGAATGCTGCTTACTATCTGTTGCGTTATTTGAAAGGAACTTCTGGTCAAGGCATTTTGCTTCAACCTACTACCTCTTTTCATATACGTGCGTTCACTGATTCTGACTGGGGTGCTTGTTTAGACTCCCGTCGTTCTGTTTCAGGTTTTTGTATATTTCTTGGTACTTCTCTTATCTCTTGGAAGTCCAAAAAGCAGGCTACTGTTGCTCGTTCTTCAGCTGAGGCGGAGTACAGGGCTATGGCTGTTGCTGCTAGTGAAATCGTGTGGGTGCAGTCTTTACTTCGTGACTTGCAGATTCGTGAGTCTTCGCCTGCTGTTCTTTTCTGTGATAATACTGCTGCTGTACATATTGCCACCAACCCGATTTTTCATGAACGTACAAAACACATTGAGCTGGATTGCCACTTTGTGCGGGACAAGGTTCTTGATGGTTCGCTTAAACTTCTACCCATCAGAACTCATCTCCAGCTTGTTGATATATTCACTAAGGCCTTACCTTTCTCATCGTTTTCTGTTTTGTTGTCCAAGATGGGCATTGTTAATCTTCATTGTCCATCTTGAGGGGAGTATTAGGACTATATTGTAATTTTGTCCTAGTTAGTTGGGTATTAGTTGTACAGTTTATTCCTCTGTACATAGACTTGTATATATATTGACTACGTGTTATTGAATAAAAATAAGCCAAATATTATTTACTCTCAGTTTCAATAAATATGACTTTTCCATCTACAAAATGGTAATGGCTGATGACTGCTTGGTAGGTTGATTCTGAGGACCCATTAAGAATAAATAAGTCACTTTCAAATGTGAGAATTTAAATAGGTTGATATTGAGGACCCACTAAGAACGAATAAGTCACTTTCGAATGTGGGAATTTAAATAGAGCTTTTATTTTTTAAATAATGCTTCTTTTTTTTAAGCAGTATAATACGTTAAAATAGAGATGTAATTTAAGCAGTTGAGATAAATTTTTTTTACAAAGTAAATATATTAAAAAAAAAAGAAAAAAGAGAGGATCTCATAACAAAGCACATGATTCAAAAGGAGAAAACAAATTCAATAAGTTTTTTTTTCTTTACTACAAATTCAATAAGTTTAGACAATAACAATTAACTCTTTATTATTATAAAAATGACTAGCATCTCTAAATTATTTTTAATTATTTATTCTATGTGAAAAGAAATGATGGAGTAAAATTAGATTTTTTTTTAAAATACATTATAAGAAAGAAATATTTACTATTTAAAAAAATGAACATCCACATTAAATAGAAATGAGAGTTAGACTTACATTACATGTTATAAAAATCGATTAAATATTTTTCTATAGACTATAGAATGACTTTGACTAGTTATATCTCAAACCAAGAGATTATGAATTCAAATCCCCTACCCAACATATTGTTGTAAAAAAAAGACTTTGACTAGCTTAGCAATTTTGACAAAATCAAATTATTTAAGTTTTTTTTTTTTTCAATATTAAATTTTTCTCAACCGCAAGTGAAAACATGAATGTTAGAGATTACTCTTTTTTTTTTTTTTAAGAATAAATGTTAGAGAGTACTCTTGTGGCATGTTCTCAATTGTTATGTTAGCGCAGCCATAAAATTAATTTTATAGATGTATAAGATTAGCACTTTATTAATTATATTAACCACATAAAATAAATCAAGTACAATTTATCTAAAAGAGTCACTGATAAGGAGACGCCGCATAGCGGCATATGAAAATATCTTGCGAGAACACGTCAATATTTAAAGTAGGTGGTCAAAGAGCATCAGATTAGTGTGGAGCGCACGGGAAGAGGAAGGCTGAGCACACCGACCACTCACAATGCAAACAGAGGTGTCTCTTCTTTCTCCTCACAAAGACCATACTTTTTTTTTGTCTGGGGCACCTGAAATCCTGGTTCTACAATCAGTTCTACGTACAATAATGTGTTGAACTACTTCAACAAGTCTGCGAGAACTTCGTGTCATGGCTGCTCCACTTCATTGCAGTCTCATGAAACTTTGTTGCCTTCCTACGCGGGAAAAGAATTGGTGATGTGCGACTATAAACTGAAGAGGAGCAAGATCCGAACTCGATGGCTGCTACTAACAACATGATGGTCACGCATGAGACCACTTCGATGTTGAGTTGGGGGATCGACAAACTCACCCAGTAGGCGTTTGAAACGAAATATCGAGAGGGATCCCATGCCCCCGATTGGTTGTCTTTCCTCTTTGTCTCTCTCCCTCTCCTCCTTACATAAAGGGAAAAGAAACCTGAATCGAGTTAAGTCAATTTTCATAATTATTTGTGAGAATTTGACACGCACTCCCAAGCAAAAATATATCATCGAGATTATTGCTCTCTTACTCTACTTGATTCATACATGTTTGCTTTCAAATTAAGTTTTAAAGTATTAGAATGCATTCGACATGGTATCATGCTGGACTTCTATGTTTAAGTTATCCAGAATAAGATATACGAAATATTTCCATGACATCTCAGGAAATCAGCATCAATCGTCACAATCGCTCTATAGATTTGTTAGCTAGGATCATTTGGTTGGTTAAATCATTTACGAATTCAGATTAAAAAAAAAAACAAATTTATAATCCAACCAAAATTTGGGGCTAAAATTGATTCCTACTGAACGAATTTGTTTTTTTTTTTCCGTTTCCTTTTGGTATTAATTTTGAATAACAATTAATTTAAAACAACTCTTTTTAGGGCAAAACAACAATTTATTTAAGAAGGTAAAATGATTACCTAGTACTTCCTTTTATTTATTTAATTGAAATTTTTATTTTTTTGAAGTCAAATGTCAATTTTGATTTCGCAATCGACTTGGACTTCTCGTCCCATCAGCGGCTCAGCGCAGCCATCAAGGCAAATACGACGTCGTATGACCGCCACATCATCCCGATTCCCGATCGAGTCCAAAGCCCTTCTCAGACGCGACGTCAAATTTCAGCACCTGCCATTTTCTTCACAACTAACTTCTTTACGACTGTACCACGGTTTCCTCGCCCACCGAAATCTCGACCTTAACCTCGAAGTTTCATCAAATCTCGACGGTTCTTTCTCCCCGAGAATCGTCAGAGGCCGTCGACGGCGGCGAAGATGGAGAGGAAGGCTGTGGCGGTCTGCTCTGTGGTTGCTTTTTTGGGGCTTTTGGTGGTCGCCACTGGATTCGCCGCTGAGGGCACGCGGATCAAGGTGAAGATGCTTCTTCTTTACTTAGATTTATGTTCGTTTTTCTGAGATTGATTGTCTGATATTTCTTCGGTTGATTTTCTGTTTGGTTGATGAGAAAATTTGTGTAAAAGAAAGTGAAGGAAAAGGTTGCTGAAAGTTGTGCTTATGAACAGAGATTTTTATGGTGTAATTTGAAGTTCTGATTGAAAAAAGTTGTTGGTGAATTAAAAACACAGATTTATGGCTTTGTTTTTTTTGGCCGCTTCTTTTTATCTTTACTTGTTTCCCAAGCTCTACTCTGAATCGATCTTCTTCTTCCTTTTTAAATTTTTTTTTTCTCATTTATATCAGAAAACAAATGAGAATGCTGATTTGACTGATGTATTGGGGGAAATTATGTCAAATTTTGTTCTACTGTTTTTTTTTATTAATTTATTTAATTAGCAATAATTGAGAATGCTGATTTGGATCAAATAAAGCAAATTATTTTTGCTTTTGTCTTTTTGTTTTTTCCTGCAAGTGATCCAAACTTCCAATTACATGCAAGTGATCCAAGTAATAACTAGAGTCGGTTTGATAATGATTTTGTTTTTTATTTTTTATTTTAAATAATTAAACAAATTTACTGATAATTTTGGTTAAAATATAGTCTTTGTTCTCTTAAACTTTCCTCATTTTAAATATGGTCCCTACAACTAAAAGAAAAGAAAAAGTTCGTTTAATCCCACACATTTTATTAAGTTACCAATTCTGTTCATGTCATTAAGAGAATTAAGCCTAACTGGTCTTATGATTATGAATCCCAACCTTTTTTTTTTAATCTTATCATTAGATGAGAACCTTGCAGTTTAGACTTAGTTTCTAATCTAATGATCTTAATCATCATTGGCTTTTTTCTTCTTTCCTTGATCTATGTTGATGTTGATTTCAAATTCTTCTGGACGAGAGACTCTGTTTCTAGGTGGTGTCCTTTAGTTGGGCTGTTTTTTTTTATGCCTCATATATTTTGTTCATTTCTCTAAATGAAATAGCGGTTTCTCATTAGAAAAAACATTTCTTTCGAATGCTACGATCCCACGGACAAAGTTTGATAAGTTGGCTTTTCATTTGGCAGCTTAGTCAAGTTATTCAAGTCACTCCTAATACGTGCACATATCCCCGGAGTCCAGCGTTGGGGCTTGGTTTGGCAGCAGCTCTATCACTTTTGGTTGCTCAGTTAACGATAAATGTTTCGACAGGTTGCATTTGTTGCATACGGGGGCCTCGGCCTCCCGCTTCTAAATGGAGAACAACCGTGGTCTGCTTCGTGATTTCCTGGTAATTTTCGGCCCTTTTCTCCTCATCAGAGTTTGCATTTAGTTGATGGTTTGATGCTTTCTATTACATCATGAGAGATATTATATGAATTTGAAGGAACCTTACTCTTGGTCGAATTGAAGGTTGCATTACTGTCAAATACTATCTGCTCTTGTATTGGGGTTGACTTAATTAGTTATTTCGAATTCTCGTCAGGTTCTCTATGGTCTGAATTTCTGTTATGACATTGTTCGTTATTACATAACCTTCTTTATGTTAGCTTTTAGACGGTTCCGCTGTTTTTGTTCTCTGCATTGTTAAAATTATGAAAGTTATGACCGTTAGGTTTATCGAAAATCTTGGCCTGGAGAAGAGACTTCCCTAACCTCAATCATCACAGAGGAAAGGATTGAACCATTGTTCTTGGCAAAATCTTTTGATTGATTTAATCCAACAACTAAAAGAAAGATCGATACCTTAAGTTCCTTTCTTGAAATTGAATGAACAGAGATTTTCCTTGTACTGTGTACTCCTCCATTGTGGATTCGTGTTTGTGGGAAAACTCAAGTTTGAGGCTTTGAGCAACCAGATACTTCCTTCTCTGTACCATTAACTTAATTTTTTCTGCAGGTTTACGTTCATCATAGCATTCCTCCTGTTGCTCACCGGTGCTGCGCTGAATGACCGACGCGGTGAAGAAAGCTACTATTTCGGTTACTACGAGTGCTACGTTCTGAAACCGGGGGTTTTTGCTGTCGCGACCATTTTGGCCACTGCAAGTATAGTGCTGGGACTGTTCTATTACCTCATATTGAACTCTGCAAAAAATAATCCTACAGTGTGGGGCAATCCTTCAGTTCCTCCTCAAGCAAACATTGCAATGGGGCAGCCTCAATTCCCTCCCCCTCCTCCTCCTCAACAGAGATCTGGAGACCCCGTTTTCGTTCACGAAGACACGTATATGAGACGACAGTACACATGACCAGTACGCACCCGTTCGGGCAAACCATGTAACTCATATTGCTGGATTACTGTATTTTTGAAACCACGCATTGAAGGTGATCAAATATGTTGGGTCTTATAGAAAGTAGCCGTTTGAACATGTATAGGCTCTCTCATAGAGGAACTGAATTGAAATTTGTTTCCCTTTCATCCGACGGAAGCAAATTAGTTGTAATGTAATAAAATGTATATCCACCGTTGATTTGATTTGATTTTTTTTTTACTTTTCTTTTTTGGCTTTACTCGAATAAAACCTTCGACTTGATTACTGAGATGAGGCCCACATGACTTGCAGAGTAGTTGAAGAATGTCGGATTTTTTTTTTTTTGAGTATAGAAGAATGTTGGATTTGATTATTGGGATAAAATATTTATATATTTTTTCTATAATGAAACATACTGATAATACTCTTTACATGTAAATATATATTTTTTATTTTCTATAATTATAATTTTAGAAAATCATACTATTAGAAAATGTATTGATACTTGATCCCTTAGACAGAATAAAATCATACCTACTGAAAAAAAGAAATCATAAATTTTTGTCCCGCTCAAGTCACTTTTGGTGATACAATTAATAGATTTTATTTTAAAAAATTTGCATATTTGCATTGCAACATCCGTTGGATTTTCAAAGAAGAAATAGAGGAGAGTAAGATTTTTTTCCTTCGAATTTGCATATTCGGGTTTGCAAGATTTGTTGGATTTCAAAGATGAAGATAGAAAGGAGAAAAAGTTTTCTTTTTTTTTTTTTAAATTTGTATATTTGGGTTTGCAACATCTACCAGTAGATTTTCAAATAAAGAAAGTATTTTTTCTTCAAACTGGCATGGTTCAAGATTTGTTGATAGATTCTAGAGTTTAGATTTTCAAAGAAGAATAAAAAAGGAGAAAAAAAAACCCGACCAGCATGAACATAAACTGACTAATTTTGAGTCGGGTCGGTTTTCGTACAAACGAACCGAGTTACACCCCTAGGATTAATACATAAGTTAATTCTAGGAAATTTTCTAAAATGCAAGGATTTGTGAAATATTTCACCAGAGTGACGTAAGAGTATTAATTGTATAAATGTTATTTGAAAAAAATGTTTGATGACATAAGTAATTTCTTTGCAGAAGTAATTTAGGGGCTACTCATTTTAAGATAATTAGGACTTTTGAAATTAATCAACTAAAATTTATTTAAGCTATATAAAATATAAAATAAAACTATTTGTATCTAAAAAAAATAGTTTTTTTAGTTCAACAATACATGGCAAAATTTTCCAACATTTCAATGGAATTGATAACGTACCTTGATTACTAGAACTATGTTCATATTGGAAAAAAAGGCTAGTCGAAGATAAATGTACAAATTTTTTTTACCGATAATCTTCCAAATCTGTTTTCATCTAGTATATCAAATATTGCACATTTCCTCGTAAATCAAAATTTAAATGCTAGTGTTCATAGTCTCTCATAAAAATCTTTTACCTTTCACTTCTTTATGCTGATTTGACTTCTTTATATATATATATATATATATATATATATATATATATATATATATATATTTTGCATAATTATGAATTTGATGTAAATTCTTAATACATAACATTAATGTAGATTATATTTACTGAAACTAAATAATTGAGATTATCATTAAAATAATAATTCAAAATAAAAATAAATAATATAAGTAGGATGAAGCAATTAGCTCAATTATGTCTACATGAACCTAACTAAATAGTTAAGGCATTTAAATTTTCTTAAAAAGTCGTGTATTTTCACCCCTATATTTGGAACCTAATATTCTGAAAAAGAAAACTTCTAATTTTCTCCTTTCAAGAGTATCCACCTTCCATCCACTAAAATTTTTACTTAAAATAAAGGAGATTCTATACATCAATAGTATTCAATATGCAAAGAAAATGGCTGCATGAGGAATAATTAGAAAGAGGGGCATAACCATTCAAATAGATATGCCAAAGCGAGTATAGCTCAACGATAATTGACATACCTCAAGTTTGAAGTTTAACGTTTTTAGTCTATGAAGTTTTAAAATAGACGTTTTTAGTCTCCATAGTTTGAAAATTTGTTCTAAATGATTGTAAGAATTTTTTGACAAAAAAATGTTCATTTTAAAATCTCATGGATAAAAAATATTCATTTTGAAATTTCAGATACCAAATTGACACCTACTCAAAAAATTAGAGATTAGAAGTGTATTTTTTCAAAGAAGTAAAGGTTTATATAAACAAATAAATGACATCTTGATATGTTTGGGGGTAATTACCTTGGACACGTGGAGGACACTCATTGGAATTCAACGAATAAATTATCCCAGGTCCACCTCGAACCTGCCGAGGTGATCGGGTTCGCCCATCCAAAAAGGCTAAGTATAGATGCCAAGGTTCGACCTGGTTGGGGTTCGATCTGTTTAGAGCCCGACAGGTCCGACATGAGAAAAAACATATAACCGCCGGTCGTGAGTACTGTCGGATCCACCACCTATAAATAGAAGACCTCATTTTACGTTCAGGTATCGAACCTCACCTCGAACTAAATACGGAGTCCGACCTATACTGACTTGGACGTCGGAGTGTTCTACCCTCTGATGCAGGTCCACTCTAGATGTTCAGGTCGAGACCGGAGATCGGGTTCGAGCTTAGTTCGTGAAGAACCGTTGTGCAAACTTATGCATAAACATGATATAATGATGTTTCTTTTCCCACCAAAATGCAGTATATCGCATGAAAGAATGTAAATAAAAATGTTGTGACCACAATCTTATGGAAATATCATTGGAAGCATCAATGAAACTTCGGTGGATAGTTAAAATTATAAAAATAAAAGAATTAATAACAGATAAACTTTTTATTATTTTTAAATAAGTTAAAAATTATTGATATTATATTATATCTCGATAGTAATGTTTTGTTAATATTTTGTTGATTTACTTGTGATACTATAAAAATGTGGATGTCGAATTGTAGATGTATGAAATGTTGATCTTGAATCATAGATATATTAAAATGTCGACATGTGGATTAAAATTTTAGTGTTCTTTTAGTGGGTGAGGAGTAGGCATGTCAAATAGTGAAACAAGTTGATAGTAATGGCTTCAAATTCATGACTAAAAAATAATAAAAATACTTAACACATTTTTTTATTAGTTTAAACATTTAATATTATGTAATCGTAAGTAACTAAAAAAATTTATATATATGCCAACAAAAACATAGTTTAGTGGTAATCCTTGGAGACGATGTTCAACCCTTTATACTCCAATTTATTGTATATATACATAATCTTTTTACATTTATTAAAATATATATTATTATGCGTAACACAGAAAAAATATGTAAATTATTGTTCAAGAGTAGCTCCATTGATCAAAATATTATCTACCTCTAAGATTGAAGTTTAAATCTTGTTCGATTAACCAATAAAATTTTACTATCTAGATAGGGCCACATCCAACAACAATTTGTTTTTTTTTTCTTTTTTCTTATAGCCCCATCCTCAATTATCTCCATTAGAGGTAACCCTAGTTTAAAAAATCCACTAAATAATTAACAATATTATTACACCAATCTAATTCATTAGGTTACTAAAGAAGTAATATTGGGAGTGAATTTTCACACCAACTATAGAAACATATCCAACAAAACCAAGCTTAATTCTGTGGTTTTCTACAAATTTGTATCAAATTTACTCACATTTTGAATCTCTTACCATATTTATAAACAAAAAACCATTGACTTCTCCAAAACAATATCCCCATAAAAAGAAAACTAACAATAATAATTAATAAAAATGAATCGACCAATTTATTAATCATCAATTTTAGAAAAATCTACCCATTTTTGGCTTCATTTTAGGCATAATAATACATTTCACCAAATCCTAAATACTAAAAATTTGATTGCTTCTTTCAAGCCCATAATTTAATCAAATTCTTCTAATCCTATCCAATTAATATTTTCCCTTTATAATTTCCAATGCTTCGAAAACATTTAAGGAAAAAAAAATTTACTATTCCCATTTGATCACCCCTTTGTCGTCTATATATTCTTGCAATTTATCCTCATTTCTTCACCATCCTTCAGATTTTAACTGATTCGTCTTCCTTTTTCTCATTCAAATCGGCCATTTTAGCTTAGCAAATGAAGCTCCATCTTGCCTTAGTTTTCATTTTCTCCATTCATCTTTTAAGCTCATGGGTTGTATCAACTTCGCCCAATTTCAATGTTCTTGATTATGGAGCCATTGGAAATGGCCAAACTGATGATTCACAAGTAAGTAATTTGAGCTATATTCTATTCTCTTTTTCTCCCTTCCAACCTACTGACTCAAATGAAAATCGAACACTTTCGGGTCAAGTCGGTTTTGTCTGAAAATTGAACCGAACCGACTAAATTACACCCCTAACAAAAGTTTTTTTTCTTCGTCTATCTTTGATCAGGCATTTTTGAGAGCTTGGAAGGATGCATGTGGAGCAACGGAAGGAATTCCAGCCTTACATGCACCAGTTGGAAAAATTTATATGTTGAATCCTCTCAAATTTCAGGGTCCTTGCAAGTCCAAACAAGTCATTTTCCATGTAATTATTCTTACCCCATTTCTTAATTATAATTTGCCCTTTTCTTACATTTTAAAATTTTTCAATCATTTTTTGTCATATATATATATATTTTTTATTTTTTATTATATGATCCAATATATTATAAGGTAAGAACATGTTTTCACATGATTTTGTTTTTTTGTTTCTTTTAGCTTGGAGGAACGGTAGTGGCTCCAACAAAGGATTCATGGCCAAGTGACGATAGAGATAGATGGATCCAATTTTCAGATATAGACGGTCTCATGGTCAATGGATCAGGACAATTTGATGGCCAAGGTTCTTCTTGGTGGAAAGATTGTGATAAACATTGCACACGCCCAACTGTAAGTCTTATTCGATCATCTTTTATATACTTTCTTGTTTCGTTAGAATTTGATTTTGATTGTTGAATTTATTAATGTGAATATTAATTATAATATATGGTTTTGCAGGCATTATTTTTACACAATTGCAATGGCCTCCAACTTAGAGAAATGAAGCACATTAATAGTGGCAGAAACCATATCTCCATAAATGCTTGTAATGATGCCATTATCTCGGACCTTCACATTATGGCTCCAGAAGATAGCCCTAACACAGATGGAATTGACATTTCTGGATCAAATAATGTTCTTATCCAAAATTCTTTTATGGGAACTGGTAATTAATTAATTAATTAGAAATTTTCAATATTGGACATTTTTATCTTTTGTTGAATTATTTTTATTATTTTTCAAATACTAAACTATATATTATACCAATCGAGTTTACATCAATTCTTTTTTAAATTAAATGTAGGTGACGATTGTATTGCTCTTAACAACGGATCTACCAATATCAACATTGTAGGCGTAACATGTGGCCCCGGCCATGGAATAAGGTAAAAATTAAAGACGTTCTTTTAGTAACTATTTATTGAACAAATATATGTAACATCTAATATTTTTACTTGTAACTTTTATCCATTATCATCTCCTCATAGTCTATCAATTTCAAAAACAAAAAATTAACCATTTTTTTTATCTCCCATTCCAATAAATAAATATTGATTGTTTTGTTTTGTTTGTGAACAGCATTGGGAGCTTAGGAGAAAATGGACAATATAATGTAGTTGAAGACATCCACGTAAAAAATTGTCTCTTAAAGGGCACTCAAAATGGAGTGAGAATCAAGACTTGGCAGGTGATAATTTATTTTCAATATTTATTCATGTACAATAGTATATATAAATATTTATTTAGTATATGTTTTTCTAGCACATAATTATATATCTCTTTTACAGAATGGGTACGGATATGCAAGGGGCATCACATTCGAACAAATAACACTAATAGATGTGAAAAACCCGATCATTATTGATCAGTATTACAGCGATCTTGCAAAAGCCCAAAAAAACAGGGTAAAACTTTTTTTAGTCCCATTATTTTATAGGTCTTTATCTACTATTATGCGTGTGTTTATAAATAATTTATTTGTTTTTTTTGTTGATTTTTTAGTTATTGCCCATAAAAGTGAGCGATGTGACGTATCGTGAAGTTCATGGAACATCAGCAAATGAGAATGCAATTATTTTGAACTGCTCTCGAAGTCGTTGCAGTAATATTATTATGGAAAATGTGAGCATAAAGAACATAGATCCTGGAAAAGAAGCAAAAATTCTTTGTCAAAATGTTGATGGAAGATCTACCTCAGCAATCCCAAGTGTGCCTTGTTTATCAAAGCAGAACTGAATTTTTTATATAATATTATGAGTTGTAATATTGGAGAAAAGGATTTAATGTTCCATCTCCTAATTTATAGTAGGTCTATCTAACAAAGTTTTGGCCTCATTCTAAAAGTCTATTTCTTTTCCATTTTTTATTTCGTATGTTTTTCTTACTCTATTTTATGACTCATTAATTCTTGAGACAATCTCTCAACTAATTGATGAGATTTAAAGATTTGTTGGATCATTATTTTTAAAATTGGAAAAAAAAATTTAGAAATTAAAAGTGTTAGAAAATACACCGGACGACAAGCTAAATCTTTCTACCAAAAATTCGAACATAACTTTTACATTTCAAAGGGGTTTTCAGGAAAGATTAGAGTAGATTTTTAAAATAATTCATAAAATAAGAATTTTTTTTTGAAGTGAAGTATTTATAATATTTAAGAAATTAAAATAGTTCGTCTATATTCATTCAAATAGATCTTTGTTTCAAAATTGTTGCTGTTTTTGCTTTTCAAAAAAAAAAAAAAAGATATTTGTCTCTAAAATGGAAAAAACATTAAAAAGACAAAATACAAACTTCCAAATCAAAAAGTGGCTGAAATGCGAAAAAAATGATTAATGATTAGAAAACACAATTATTATTACAGAAAATACAAAAGTGAAAAAAAAAATCGAAGAAATAATCTTTGAAAAATAAAGAAAAGTTCATATGAAATAAAAACTGATTGTATTTTTTTTATTTAATATCATACACCAATATAATTTGAAACAGGATTGAAATTTTAATTTCAAAATTATATTTAAATTACCATAAATAACATGCTTTTTTTTACAACTAAATAAAATGTTTTCAAATATGGTTCGAAATTAAAAAAATATATATCTATTAATAATTTAATCTTATAAAAATTAAAAGGTCAAATTTATTGTCATGGAGATTCATTTAAGGAAAACATATATTATAATTAGGGGTAGAGTAGGAATTATGTAAAAAAAGTCAAACCCATGATTTTATTGTCAATCCATTTCTGTAAATTTTATAAATTAGTGACATTTATGGAAAATTGGTATAAATTATAGCTAATTGGACACAATCTCTCTCCTATGTCTGAAGTCTGATTATCAAATGTAATATTCTAAAAGAAAACCTCAAATTTCTTTTCCATGTATAACCAGATTCTATCCATCAAATTCATTACTATAAAATAAAGAGATTCTATTCATCAATTGTATTATTTAATATCCAAATAAAATGGATGCATGATGAATAATACTCATAAAAAAAGGGTAAATAAGTAATTCTCATAATATGGATATTTAATATCTAACTTTTTGTAACAAAATCAAGAGATTCACGTGTGATTTTTCTTTCCATTAAAAAATTTGACTTATTTTTCTTATTATTATTTTATAGTAAAATAGATGGGGTAAAAATTTTAACTTATCATCTTCGAAGATAGATATCGGACAAAATTTGACTTATTTGAAGACAAACAGATAACTAAATTAATTAATACATTATTTTTGTTAGTTTAAGCCTCTAGTATTGAGCAACGAACACAAATTTCTTAAAATATAAATTATTACGTAATACAAAGAAAATGTTAATTCTTGCTTAGATGAGCCATAAGACATTTCTTTGATAAAAAAAAAAATAAGTTAATTAAAATAATGTTAATTATTAACTAACATAATTGAATGAGAGATACAGACGAACTAACATTTTTCGTTTCTGTTTTGTCTTTTGTCTTCTTTTTTTTTTTTTCCATCTCCATATTCTCAATTATTCATTTCAGATAACTCTAGTTCTTGAGGAAGAAAAAAACATATCCACTCAACAACATTATAATAATTTTATTACACAATCTAATTCATCAATATTAAGTTACCCAAAAAACTATTGAAACACATCCAACAAAATCAAGCTTGAATTTCCATAAATTTGTGGCAGATTGACTCACGGTTTGACATCACTTACCATATTTATGCACAAAAACCATTAATTTCTCCGAAACAAAATCTCCCATAAAAACAAAAAAAAACTGATAATAATGATTAAAATAATATGCTTGACCCATTAATTAATAATAGATTTGAGAAAAATCCTCCATTTTTTATGCATACCAATATGGACACATTGCTTCTTTCAAGCCTTATAATTATATATCTGATTAATATTTTCCTTTCTAATCTTCAATACTTACAAAATATTAAAAAAGAAAAACAATTTTACAATTCCCATTTCACCCCTTCATCCTCTATATAAGCATGCCATTTATTTTCATCCTTCATTATCCTTCCAAAATTTAGCACGATCTTCTTCTTTTTGTTTATCAAAATCCGCCATTTTATCTTAGAAAATGAAGCTCCATTTTGTCTTACTTTTCATCTTCTCCATTAATATTTTGAGCTCGTGGATTGTGTCAGCTTCACCCAGCTTCAATGTTCTTGATTATGGAGCCATTGGAAATGGGCAAGCTGATGATTCACAAGTAAAATAATTTAATCTACATTTTGGACTACTTTTAATTCTTTCTTTATCTTCTTCTTTATATAATTGTTTTTCTTTCTTTTTTATTTTTTTATAAGGCTTTTTTGAGAGCTTGGAATGATGTCTGTGGAGCAACAGAAGGAATTCCAACATTACATGCACCACATGGAAAAATTTATATGTTGAAGCCTCTCAAATTTCAGGGTCCTTGCAAGTCCAAACAAGTTACTTTCCATGTAAATTTCTTGCTCATCATTTTTTTTATTATATGTCTGGACATATCAAGCTTAGAAAATATTGTTATGGTTTTGTGATTTTGTAGCTTAAAGGGACTCTAGTGGCTCCAAAAAAAGGTTCATGGCCAAAGTACGATAGAGAGAGATGGATTCAATTTTCAGACATAGATGGTCTCATTGTCAATGGAACAGGACAATTTGATGGTCAAGGCTCCTCTTGGTGGGAAGATTGGGAACACTGTCAACGACCAACCGTAAGTTTTATTCGATCATCTTTCCATCGTCTTATCTTACTATACATATTATATATAAAAGTGTAGTGTGCTTAAAGAGTTTTTATGAGTGAAATGAAAAGCTAAGGTAAAAAAGTACCAGATAACCCATGTACGTCTAATCAAATAAATTTTTACTACATATTATATATAAAATTGTGGTCTACTCAGAGGGAATTTAGGAGTAAAATAAAAATATATGAAAAAAGGTACCAAATAACACTTGATAGATTTTATCCTAACTAGAATTTGATTTTAATGGTTGAATTTATAATGTATGGTTTTGCAGGCACTATTTTTGCACAATTGCAATGGTCTCCAACTAAGGGAAATGAAGCATATTAATAGTGCCAAAAATCATATCTCCATAAATGCTTGTAATGATGTCATTATCTCAGACCTTCACATTATTGCTCCTGAAGATAGCCCTAACACAGATGGAATTGATGTTTCTAGATCAAACAATGTTCTTATTCAAAATTCTTTCATGGGAACAGGTAATTAATTAATTAATTAGCATTTTTCATGATCATTTTTTATTCTTTTGTTTATTACATACATTCAAGGTTAAAATAACCAATTTTATTAATTTCATACTAATTTCTATATGTAGGTGACGATTGTATTGCCCTTAACAATGGATCTTCCAATATCGATATTGTAGGTGTAACCTGTGGCCCAGGCCATGGCATAAGGTAAAAATGATGTTTTCTAGTAACAGTAAATAATTACTATTACCAAAAAAAATTACATTTGACCATTTTTATCTCTCATTCCTTATATATATTTTTTATTTTTGTATTTATTTGAAAACAGTATTGGGAGCTTGGGAGGAAATAGAGAATACAACGTAGTTGAAAACATTCATGTAAAAAATTGCCTCTTAAAGGGCACTCAAAATGGAATGAGAATCAAGACTTGGCAGGTGATAATTGTTTCTAGCTCAATTTATTATTATAAAATAATGTTTGTAAATAAATTTCTAGCACATAACTTTTTGTTTTTAATAACGTTTTGAGTTTATAGGGTGGATATGGATATGCAAGGAACATCACATTCGAACAAATAACACTAATGGGTGCGAAAAACCCGATCATTATTGATCAATATTATACCGGTCTTGCAAAGGCACAAAAAAACAAGGTAAAATATTTGGTGTAGTTCTCATTAATTTATCTACTGTTATCACTGCTTTTATATAATCTATAAATTTCTTTTCAATATTTTTTCAGTTATTCGACATAAAAGTGAGCAACGTGACTTATCGTGAAGTTAATGGAACGTCAGCAAATGAGAATGCAATTATTTTGAACTGCTCTCGAAATCGCTGCAGCAATATTATTTTGGAAAATGTGAGCATAAAACCAATAGATCCAAAAATGGAAGCCAAAGCTTTTTGTCAAAATGTTGATGGAAGATCTACTTATGCAGTTCCAACCGTTCCTTGTTTATCAAATTAGAACTGCCTATGGATTTTTTATATGTCATTTTGATATAATATTATAAGTTGTAATATTGGAGAAAAGGATTCAAGGGTCCATCTCCTAATTCATATTAAGTCTATCTAACACAGTTTTTACCCTAAATTCCTTGAAGGGATTTGTTTTTATTTTTTTATTTTTTCATTTCGCAAGTTTTTCTTCCTCTCTTTTAGGATTCATTTGAATTCTAAAAGAAAGAAAAACTAATATCTTTACTTAAAATAATTCTAAAATGGATTATGTTGAAATTTGTTATTGACGTGGACCGCAGAATTCCATTCGTCCTCAACTCTAAAACAAAATTAAACAAATAATTAAAGTAAGACCGAGAAATTAGCTCATTTTTTCCAACATAATTAAGGGGTTCAATACATTTTTATTTCTTTTAAAATCTTGTTAGTCTGATTCATCAATTGTATTTAATATGCAGTGAAAATGGTTGCCTGAAGAGTAATTTAAATAAGCGAAAAAATGGGCAAAAGTAATAATTGATGTGCAATTTGAATGGTGTTTTTTTCTTTCTTTTTTGATTCACCAAATCAAATTCTATGATCCAAATATATGAAGAGTGTGAAAGCAACATTTTTTATATTCGTAGTGTATTCAAATTTTGAATTTTAAATTTTAAAATTTTAAATTACATTAAAAATAAAAAATAAAAACTCTAATAAATTAATATTATTTCATGTTATAAACATATTTATTTCTATCAAAATTATAAAATATAAAATATAGTATATTATAAATAATAATCCAATAATATATATATTAATAAATTAGTTAATATTATTTTAGATTGAACCAAATATTTAGTTTGTAATTAGTAATAGTTTACCAATATATTAATATAACACTTGAATAATTATTTTAAATTGAAATTCAATTTGCCTTCCTAAAAAATTGGATGGTGGGGAAAATATTGCAAGGTGTTGGGATGTTGATAGTCAAAGTCTTTGCCGGGTAGCGGGAGCCAGCTCTAAGATTTCGACCAATAATTAAAGCAAACCGTTGTCATTTCTAATCATTTTTTTTTCTTTTTCTTTCATTGGAGAAAGATAGGAAAATTTTACTTTTCTTTTCTTTTTAATTTAAAAATTTAAAGAACGAAAAAAATAATAATAAAAGTTATCAAATCTCTTTTGATCTATTTCGGTTTTTTAATAAGAAAAAAAAATAATAAACCGTTATCAAATATTGTTCAATTCTTATTTTTTTAAAGAAAGATGAAATAAAAAACAGAAACGATAAATATCACACGTGCCCTCAATTTCTTGTTTCCAACCAAATTTTTAAATGTCTATGTCGATGTCTTAATTTCATGGAAATATCAATAAAATGTCGATGTCGATAGATATTTTTGTAAAATTATAGAAATTAAAAAATTGTAAAAAATATTTAAATTAGCAAATAAACATTTTCATATTTCTAAATAAGTTAAGAAATATTTAATATTTAATATTGGTATATATTAGTGACATTTTGTTGATATTTTTCATATTTTGTCGATTTTTTATACTATAATGGAAATGTCGACTTACCCCTCATGTCGATGTCGAATCCTTGAAAACATGGACATATCGATGAAAATATCGACGTACCGCCGGATTTTTGGAAACATGTTTCCAACATTAGTAACTATTGTAATTTCTTATTAATACGAATACAACTCTCTTTTTTTTCTTTTTTTTTTTTTTTTGATATTTTCAGATTCCCAACTAAAACGTACCATTAACCTTTTGAAAGGGCCTCTTCAAGACTAAGTCCTCATCTCTCGAAAGGTGTTCGGATATTGATAATCAAAGTTTTTGGCAAGAGTACTCAAAAAGTCTTTGCGAGACTCATCACTCCATTGTGACTGATACTTCTAACATTTCGACCAATAATTACAAATTTAAAACGAACCATTGAAATTTCTAATCACTTTTTATCTTTCTTTTTATCAATTTTTATCTGGAAAAAGATAGGAACAAGTAATTTATAAAATCCAATCGTCTTTAAAAATATAGTTATACCATATATATTTATCTAGATTTTAAAAAATATAGTTATACTATATATTTAGTATTTAGCTGCCAGCGAAGAGATGCGACACACGTATTTTTGATGCTAGAGTCGATTTACAACCCGATTCTAAGGACGTTTGTAGCGTCAAGTTATTTTTCGTTGTTGATATTTTAGCTCCAGTGAAGAAATATTTTCGTCGCTGAAAGTCATTTTTCTTGTAGTGTATTTAGTTATTAGACTTAAAAGTTTTCATTACATTTTCCAACTTTGAATTATGTTTTTATATATAGATCTTGTTGTTAACACCGTGAATAGAATACTAATTTAACATGCTTGTTAGATAAAAGTTAGTTAAATTGACATGATATGACATTTTCAACCGATCATATTATTAGAAAAATGTTTGTTTTGACCTATGGCTCGTCTCTCTTTACTATGTTAAATTATCCTTTAGATCTAGCATGTTGAGCAAATCATATAAAATAAGCCATAAGCGTGTCTCGTAGTTGTTACATTAACAAATGACAATGACTAAATAAAAACAAAACTAGAAATTTTGAGAAGTAATTAAAATATTTTGGATGAAAATTAAAAAAAATAAATAAATGTTAAAAAGATAAAATTTTAAGAATTTAAAGACCAAAGTCATTCAGACAAGTCCAAAATTTAAGTTTATGATGGTGATATCCAAAGTCTTTCACAGAGTATTCAAAAAGTCTTTGTTGGATAGTGCAAACCAAAACTCCACAATCTTTGAAATTTCAAAGGAATTTTTTAATTTTCGGGAAGATGTGACTGCATTTTACAAATAATTCATAAAGTATATAAGATTCCATTTTAAATATCTTGTACTTAGGCTTAGTAAGTTAATTTTAATCTTAGACTGTTAGATTATCAAATTGAACCTGAAACCTAAACAAGGGATAATCCTAATATCATCAATATTTAGTTAACGTAGCATCTATTTTCTAAAAGACTATATGAACATTTTCTGGTCAGACTAGACTGTTTATATATAAACAAAATTCTTATGGATGTGTTTTAGGATGTTGGAGAATTATAAATCAAAATTGAAAAATTGAAATTTCCATGCATCTCGTTCACTGAAAGTGATGTTTTGAATTAGTACACAGCTTCTTCCTTCAGTAAAAATTAGAGTATGTCTTGGTTTCAAATTGATATTCCTTATTTATAAGATCTTCAACCTCCTTTGAAGTTGCACTAAACTTCATATCGATCAAAATGGATGGAGTACTTGAATTTAGCAGAGCTTTTCAAATTCTTATCTTCTTATCATTATTCTTCATGCCAACCAAAACCATGCACAGCTTCATCAATTCATCGTCAAATGCACCCTGCATTGAAATCGAGCGGGACGCGCTTCTGAGATTCAAGAAAGAGCTCACAGATCCCTCAAATCGTCTTTCTTCTTGGGTTCCTCAAACAGATTGCTGCGAATGGGTTGGAATTCGTTGCGATGGTTCAACCGGCCAGCTGAAGCGGAGTGGATTACTTCTGAAAACTACACGTTGAAGGGAAATTTAAGCGACTCCATCGTGAATTTGAGGCATGTAAGCCGTATCGACTTGAGTTACAATGATTTTGGAGGGATTCAGATTCCAAGTTTTTTGGGATCGCTCGTAAGTTTGAATTATCTCAACCTCACAGGATCGGGATTTCAAGGGTTGATACCTCATCAACTTGGAAATTTATCCAACTTGCAACAACTTGGTTTGCGAGGTAAGTCTCCATTCTCTGGACCTAAATTGTACAGTGAAAATCTTCATTGGCTTCAAGGTCTTGGTTCATTGTTGAGTTTGGATTTGAGCTATGCAAACCTTAGCAAAGCGTCTGATTGGTTGTTGGAGATCAATAAGCTTCCTTCTCTAGTGGAATTGCGTTTGTCTAATTGTGAGTTGAGTCATATTACTCCATTGAATCATGTCAATTTCACTTCCCTCTCTGTTCTTGACATTTCATCAAACAACTTCAATGCATTCTTACCCAAATGGATATCAAATCTTGGTAGCCTTGTTTCACTTGATTTAAGTCGAAGTGATTTCGAAGGTCCACTTCCCAGAGGTTTTTCGAACTTGACATCCCTCCAAAACCTTAACTTAGAACATAATTTCTTGAATTCTTCGCTACCAGAATGGTTGTTTAGTCTCAAAAGCATCACTTCTATGACGATGGGGCTTAATGAGTTTGAAGGTCCGATTCCATGTGCTAATCAAAATTTGTCGGCCCTTACATATCTTGATCTTTCAGATACTAATATCAATTACATTTCCACCATACCTAGTTGTCTGTATTCTCTCCATAATCTTCAATACCTAATCCTTCGCACTCTTTTCTTGCAAGGAGAGATCTCAGAGGATATTGTCAACCTTACTAATTTGGTTTCTCTTGACCTTTCATCGAATATACTCAATGGGAGCATACCAAGCTCAATAGGAACTCTTTCCAAGTTAAGGAGTATTTCTCTGTCAGGAAATTCATTTCGCCAAAAATTGTCACAAGTCGTTGACATCTTTTCTGCCGGTTGCCTTGGAAAGAGTTTGAGATATCTTGACCTTCGGGGTAATTTCATTTCTGGTCCCATTCCCGAGTCGATAGGAAATTTATCTTCATTGGAAATTTTGGATCTTTCTAGAAATGAATTGAACGAAATTCTTCCAAAAAGCATGGGATCTCTGTCGAGTTTAAAAGAACTAAGCATTGCTTACAATCGCTTGGAAGGTATTGTATCAGAAATTTACTTTATCAATCTTGTGAATTTGACGAAGTTGTATATGTCTGGAAATAATTTGACATTGAGTTTCTCAATTGGATGGATTCCTCCATTTAATCTTGGTAGAATATATTTGAGATCTTGCAACTTGGGTCCTCAATTTCCCAAATGGCTCAAATCACAGAAGAATCTTTATGAGCTTGATCTATCACATGCTAGAATTTCAGACACGGTTCCATATTGGTTTTGGAGTTTCTCTACTTCATGCTCATACTTAAACCTCTCCCACAATCAACTGTTTGGTAAAATTCCTCATATACTTCTTAATTCTCCGTCTAGTATGGTCTACCTCAGTTCCAATAAATTTGATGGTGACTTGCCTCGTGTATCATCTAATGTTATAGAGCTTGATCTTTCAAATAATTCCTTCTTTGGAAACATGTCTCACTTCTTGTGTCATTCAAGAAGTCAAGAAAATCAATTGAAGATTCTTTATCTTGGAGACAATCTTTTATCAGGAAATATTCCAGACTGTTGGACAAAGTGGATGTCGTTAAAAGTTGTGAAGTTGGACAACAATAATTTATTTGGAAAGCTACCAAGCTCCATGGGGTCTCTAAACGACCTGCAATCTTTGCACCTACGCAACAACAGCCTTTCTGGAGAAATCCCTTCGGCTCTTAAAAATTGCTTGAGTTTATGGACTTTGGATCTTGGTTTAAATGCATTCCAAGGAAACATTCCAACATGGATTGGGACAAATCTCTCGAATCTCAAGGTTCTTGGACTTCGATCGAACAAGTTGAGTGGTTTAATCCCAGATGAACTTTGTAACCTCTCATCTCTGCAAATCATGGACATTGGCAACAACACTTTAACTGGGTCTATACCACATTGTTTTGGAAATTTTACCGCCATGGCTACCAAAAGGAGTTCATTTGGACAAATATTTTATTCCTTTTACTATGGCGAATTTTTGGAGAATGCATTTGTGATAACTAAAGGAGAAGAGTTCCAGTACAACAACATCCTGACCCTCATGACTAGCATGGACCTTTCAAGCAACAAATTATCGGGAGAAATCCCTCACGAAATTACTAGTCTCTTGGGGTTGAGATCGTTAAACCTCTCTAGAAACAATCTAAGAGGAAGTATTCCACAACAAATTGGAAGCATGACAAACATGGAGTCTCTCGATTTCTCAAGAAACCAACTCTCGGGGCAAATACCAACAAGTATGTCGAAGTTAACATTCTTGAATCACTTGAACTTGTCGCACAACAACTTGTCGGGTCCAATTCCAACCAGTACACAACTCCAAGGCTTAGATCCATCCAGCTTCATTGGCAACGAGCTATGTGGACCTCCACTGACCAACAGTTGCAAAAGGGAAAAAAGGACAACACCAGAAACAAAAAATGGAGAAGCAAAAGAAGATGATGAAAAATATATTGATGAGTGGTTTTATTTAAGCCTGGCAATTGGATTTGTGGTTGGATTTTGGGGGATTTGGGGTCCATTGTTCATCAGCAAGTCTTGGAGACATACATATTTTAGACGCTTGAACTCCTTATGGCACAAGTTTAATTGTTAGTATCTGTTTTCTCTGTAATATGATTAGTTACTAAAAATAGGTAAGAAAATAAAATGGAAGACTGGTTCTTGTGTATACAGACACAAGAAGAGTTGGCACACAAACCATCCACAACATTCGACTCTTCTTTAAGCATGATTGTTTATTTTCTACCATATTTTATGTCTAAAAGAATATTTTAAAAAAATAATATACATAAATAAAATAGAACAATTCAAAGGTAAGATAAATTGAGAAGGAATGAGTTCAAAAACCTCATGATGGCCACATACCTTAACAATTAATTTCAATGTACTTCCATATTCTATGAGATTAGTCGGGCACATGTAAGCTTGTCTGAACGCTCACGGATATAAACAAAAAAAATCAAAAACAAAAAATAAAATAAAATAAATTGTTTTTGAAAAAAATCTGGCGTTGGTCCTCGTACTTTCATTTATAATGATCTTAATTTTATACTTACAAAAATTTACCAATTTGGTTTAAAATGTTCTAAAAAAAATTGACAATAAATAGATGACGCACGTAACATAGTCAAATGAATGACCATTTACGATCCAAAATCAAAGGTGGTTCAATCATCCATCTATAATGATAAAAGACCCTTTTTTTATATATAAATATTTATAACAAGACTTTTAACAAGAAGAACTCAGATTGTTATATTTTATTAATATAAGAAAACTAAATAATTATAAGAAGTATATAATGATCGATCAGTGGTCAAACTTCCCTTTTAAATTATATATATATAAACGTATTTCTAACTTTCAGGTACTTCGTCAAGTCCGGCAAATTTGTTTGTCTTTTTTCCCCTTTGAAATGGGCAAATTTTTTAGTTAGAACTTGGAAGGTTTCTTTGCTTTGCTAATATTTTATTTATATAAAAACAAACAAACCCTTCAATCTTTCTTTAGATAATTTTCTTCTCTTGAAGATTGTATAATTTTTCTGGTGTAAGTTATTCTGAAGATCACAATAAGACATACATAAGGTATGAGCATATAACACAACATTAATATTAAATTTATAACTTTGGCCAATAAATTAACAACTTTGATTAGATTAGTCCTAATAGAAATAATCATTTCAAACACACATACTGTCTAAGAGTATATATAAAATATTTAAGATTTCATAATCTTCTCTCCCAATTTTCTGCAACTAAGACACGCTATTAATGGTTAAACTTCTTATGCTTCTGTTACTCTTCTTTGTCACAAAGACTATTTGTAGCTTTGGCAATAGAGATAATGATATCCTTTGCAATGAAAGCGAGAGAGATACTCTTTTGAGATTCAAAGAAGGCCTCGAAGATCCTTCTAACCGTCTCTCGTCTTGGGTTCTTGAAGTAGATTGTTGTGAATGGGAAGGCGTCACTTGTGACAACTTAACGGGTCATGTCAAAGAGCTCAAACTCGCAAATCCTCAAGATGATGCTGGAAACTTCAAGTTAAGGGGAAAGATAAGTGACTCCATCCTAAGTTTGAAGTATAAGGAACCTCGATCTCAGTTACAACGATTTTGGCGGGATCGAACTTCCAAAGTTTCTTGGATCAATGGTGAGTTTGTATAATCTTAATCTCACATGTGCAGGATTTCATGGATTAATTCCTCGTCAACTTGGAAATCTATCTAACTTGCAACGACTTAGTTTGTGAAGCGATCCTTCATCTTTTGGACAGAATTTGTATAGCGAAAGTCTTCGATGGCTTCAACGTCTCCGTTCGTTGTCGAGCCTGGATTTGAGTTATGCAGACCTCAGCAAGGTGTCTAATTGGTTGCTGGAGATCAATAAGCTTCCTTCTCTAGTGGAACTACGCTTGTCTAGGTGTAAACTGAATCATATTACTCCTTTAAGCCATGTTAACTTCAGTTCTCTCTCTGTTCTTGACATCTCATCTAACTATTTCAATGGATTCATACCCAACTGGATATCAAACCTTGGTAGCCTTGTTTCACTTGATCTTAGAGGTGGTTATTTCCAAGGACCGCTTCCCGAAGGTTTTTCGAACTTGACATCCCTCGAAAACCTTAATGTAGCATATAATTATTTGAATTCTTCACTGCCAAAATGGTTGTTTAGTCTTACAAGCATCTCTTCCTTAGACTTGCATGGTAATGACTTTCAAGGTCCAATTCCATGTGGTTTTCAAAACTCATCAGCTGTTACATATCTTGATCTTTCAGACATTAGTTTCAACTCCACCATGCCTAATAGCTTACGAGGAGAGATCTCAAATGACACTTCCAACCTTACGAATTTAGTTTCTATCGACCTTTCAGAAAATGCATTTGAAGGAAATATTCCAAGATGAATAGGAACTCTTTGCAAGTTGACTCGAATTTCTCTATTGGAAAATAAACTTGCTCAAAGCCTACCAGAATTCCTTGAAAGCTTTTCTGGTTGCCTTGTGGGTAGTTTGATTTCTTTGGATTTGGGGGCAAATAATATTTTTGGTCATTTTACAAATCATATTTTACAAATCATATTGGACAGCTTAGAAATTTGCAACTCCTTAACCTTGCAGATAATTTCATTTCTGGCCCTATCCCTGAGTTGATAGGAAATTTATCTTCATTGGAATACTTGTTTCTGGCTAGAAATGAGTTAAATGGAATTCTTCCAAAAAGCATAGGACCTATCAAATTTACAAATGCTAATTGTCTCTTGTAATCGCTTGGAAGGCATTGTCTCGGAAATTCACCTTGCTAATCTCATGAATCTGAGAAGATTAGACATGTCTGAAAATAATTTGTTATTGAGTTTCAATACTGGGTGGATTCCTCCTTTTAATCTCAGTCTAATTAAATTGAGATCTTGCAACTTAGGTTCTCAATTTCCCAAATGGCTCAAATCACAAGAGAAGCTCAGTGACATTGATCTGTCTAACGTTGGAATTTCAGATACTGTTCCATATTGGTTTTGGAGTTTGTCCCCTACATATCTATACTTGAATCTCTCTCACAACCAACTAACTGGTATAATACCTTATTTTCCTCTCAATGTTAATGTTAGATTTGCAGCAATTTATCTTGGTTTCAATAGATTCATGGTCACTTACCCCATATATCCTCCAATGTGGTAGAGCTTTAAATAATTTCTTTTCTGGAAACATCTCTCATTTCCTATGTTATTCGGGGAGTCAAATGCACAATTTGGAAATTCTTCTCCTGGCAAGTTATCCAGCTCAATGGGATCTCTAAGGAAGCTACAATCTTTGCACCTACGAAACAACTTTTTGGGAGAAATCCCTCAATCTCTTCAAAATTGTTTCAAGTTAAAGGACTTTGGATCTTAGTCTAAATGCATTCAAGGGAGACATACCAGCATGGATTGGGACGAATCTCTCAAACCTCATGGTTCTTGGACTTCGATCGAACCAGCTAAGTGGTTTAATCCCAAGTGAACTAGCTCTCATCTCTTCAAATCATGGACATTGGTGATAACAACTTAGCAGGACCCATACCACAGTGTTTGGGCAATTTTATAGCAATGGCTACCAAAGGAGTTCCCACCGACGAATATTTTACTCATTTTTCTTTGGGGGGATTTTGGAGAATGCATATGTAATGACAAAAGGAAGAGAGTTCCAGTACAATAATATCCTTACCCTTATGACTAGCATGGACCTTTCTGACAACAACTTATCATGATAAATACCTCAAGAAATCACCAATCTTTTTGGATTGAATTCCTTGAACCTATCGGAAAATCATCTAACAGAAAGTATTCCACAACATATTGGAAGCATGACAAATATGGAGTCTCTTGATCTTTCTAGAAACCAACTCTCGGGACAAATACCACCAGGCATGTCGACGTTAACATTCTTGAATTACTTGAACTTGTCTTACAATAAATTGTCGGGTCCAATTCCAACCAGTACACAACTTCAGGGCTTAGGTCCGTCTAGCTTCATTGGCAATGAGCTATGTGGACCTCCATTGATGAAGAGATGCAAGATGGAAAGGGCAGCATCAGAAACAGAAAACGGAGAAGCAATGGAAGATGATGATGGTGGTGGAAACTATATTGATGAGTGGCTTTATCTGAGCTTGGCAATTGGTTTTCTGGTCGGATTTTGGGGGATTTGGGGTCCATTGTTGTTCAGTAAAACTTGGAGGCATGCATATTTTAGGCACTTGGGCTCCATATGGCACAGATTTCATTAGCAGTACGTTTCTTTTCTATCCTATGTAAAATGTTCTTCACAAGTGCATTATCAGGTCAAATAACATTAGAATTGATAATTCTTCCTCGACATGGACTTGGGATATACAGATATTTTTTCAGTGTATTGTAGTAGCTTTAGAACTATTAACAAAATACTATGGAATCAGAACTTCTAAGAAAATATGAAAGTTGGTATATAAAAAGAAAAAGAAAATCTGAATTTGTACTAAATACATGTTTTTTTTTTGTTAAGAACACAAGGAACTTAACTTATCAAAAAGACCACTTGGAAATAACTTAACAGTTTGAGGACTTCAATACCTGCCTGTTCCAGAGGATGACATAATAGGTATGAAGATGTGAAAAATCAGTGTTGTTCACCCAATGTCACCCAATCTATATCTATACTAAATTAAAAAAAGCAAGCTTTTTTTAGACTATATTACCCCTCTCATTTTTTAATGAATCACAAATATACTATTTACTTTAATAAATATTACAAATTACAAAGATTTCATTCAATTTTCATAAATATTTTTAATTCTAAATATTCAATTACATTCAATAGAAGGAAATTAAATTTATTTGCATAACCAAAACAAATTAATTACCTTTGTGCGATTTCAACATTGCTAGCTAATTATTAGGAAACAGTTACAATTAATCTTGTACAGATCTTTTAGTTATTTAGTTTTTGTCCAAATTTATTTTGTTTCAAAGAGAAGGAGACGGATGAAATGGGGATTATGAACGGCACATATGGAAGGAGAGCACCATGACGTGTCGGTGACTCGGTAAGAGAGTGCCAGCATCTCGTTCATCTTTTTTCTTTAATTAACTTTATGATGATAAACTAATATGGTATTAGTAATTTGGTAACGGATATTTAACATTGTTAATCATTATGTTAACGCCACTTTGACTTCAATTTCAAGTGTGATTACACCTCTAGCCGCATTCTACAACTTTTTTTACTTCTTTCTTTTTTCTTAATTTTTGTTTTGTTTTTTTTTTTTTTTTGGTTCCTCCTTGTATATTATTCATTGTCGTTGGACTATGAATTGAACTACTACTATGACCCTTTTGACCAAATATTTTATATTAAATTACAGTTATGAAATAAAACCCTTTTCTCATCAATTTTTATGTTGCAATGTCAACTATAACATGCGAAGGTGTTCTATTGTTATTTTACATAAATCAATTGGTTAAGTCATATCTTTTCAAACAAATGTTGAAAAGTTTGAATTTCCACCCCCGTCTAGTTGAACTAAACACAATAATAATAATAACAAAACAAAAGAAAAATGTTACTTTACCCTGTAGTGTTTATATCAAATCTGTAATTTTTGTTATTGTGATGCTCTAATTTGTTAGAACTTAAATTTAAGTTATTTAGATTTTTATTAATTAATTTAGGCTTAAATATGAAAAATCTTTTGTTATTGAATCTCATCAAAGTTGTAAAAAAAAAATCGAAGAATGGAAGGAATAATATGGTACGTTAGTGTTCTTTTCCATAAAATTAATACTAAAACTTAGAGAAAGAGAACATGTAATATAAAAAGATTTTATTTTCAATTTTTTGTTTAACAATAATAATGAGAATACTATTTATATGTATACCATAAATATCTTTTTTTAATAATAAATAATATTTAAATATCAACTTCAAGAAGTACTTTTTCAAATTTATGAACTTATTATCTATAAGTTTGAAAGTTCAAAGATGAAATTTATAAATTGGCATAAATAATTATATTGATTTGGTGAAAATGTTGAAATGCATATTAAAACATCTTTAATAGATTTGCTTCAGTTTGACTAACCAACATGATTTGTTCAATTTGAATTATTGGTTTCTCTTGACGGAGTGTTTCTTAAATATCTTATTAAGAAAATCAAATAAACAACGTATTCCCAACATTTAAAATTTTTAAAAACTACCATTTGGAAAAAAATAATATCAAAATAAAATACATGTCAAAATATTTATTTTGCCTATCTCACAATTATATCACAAATAATGATATAAATATAAAGTAAAAAGTAAATTTTTTAAATATTTCAAAATCTATTGGACAAAATAGGAGGAATATTGGGAAGAAAGAGTAGAAGGGGAGAGAAGAGAAAAAAAAATATCACATAAATTAAAAGTATTATATAAAACTTACCACCTTACCAATGTCATGTCATGTTTTATTTGTGTTACCAACGAGAGTGTTACTCCGCCACGACCTTATAGAACTACTATCTAAGAGGATCATGGTGTCACTTTTTGAAACTCAAGAACCAAATGAAAACATATCCTCAAACTATAACTAAAAGTGTATTTTACCATTTTAGTTTTATGTTTCACATTTTATTTATTAACATTTTTTCAACCTTATACTCCAAAAATATTTTAAATCCTAACTAAAATTCATGCTTTTATTATAAAAATTCATTTTTTATTTTTAAAAATCAAGCTCACCTTGGTTAAACAAATTTATTTTTTCAAATTTTTTTAATTTAATTAAATAATAAAAACAATCAACCAACAAAACAAAATAACATACTATAATTTAATAATACTTTATAACATATTTCCCAAATAGTTTAAATTTAAAATATATTTACTTGCAATGCACGTGCCACTAGTATCTTAAATTCACAAATAAGCAAATCCCAAATATTTGCAGTGCAAGATAACAAATAATTGAGCCTTTTTTCACTTTTTTTCTCTAGTTCAATGCCACATTTCTCATAACCCAAAAAGAGAACTAGAACAAAAAAAACTGTCATTGCATTTCGTAGAGACCGCATAATCAAAGTCTACAGTTCCTAGTAAAAACTTAGACATGCAACAATACAAGAGGAATAACAGAGAAACAACGCAGGCAAAAAAAAAAAAAAAAAAAAGTTTACCCTGAAATAGAAATGTGTTTCTACACAAACAAAAATACCTTTTTCTTCATGACTGCATTGAATCAACCAGCCCCTTAGAATTCTGTTCTTCATCCTTGTCTTAAGTGGCCATCATAGTAGGAGAGAACACTACAGCACTTCAACTTGATCTGGCCCGATTTTCCTTGATAAATGCCTCATGTTTAGCAACCAGTTCCAAGAAAGTTTGGCCCTTCACAGGGAGGGGAAATACAAAGTTGCTTTGGCTAAAGGTGGAAGATTGCTTGGCACTTATGTACCGGGCAACTTCTATCAAGTGTGGGAATTTTGACCTGTCTAACAGTCTTGCCTTGAATCCAAAGGTGGTGATCGCAAAATACTGAGGAGTACGGTTTTGTGTTATTTCTTTGAAGGTTTCGTGGAGTCTCTGCACTTCTGACGCTACTCTGTCATCTCCTAGAACAGGGGATTTCGTAACAAGAAGAACATCATTGATTAATACAAACTCCGACATGTCAGTCCATGAAAGCATCCCTGCCACATAATTGCAACAATACCCTAGTGGTGAATCACACTGCGCTGCATAAAGGATGGAATCAAGCAATGAACTTCTCAAATATACTTTTGATCCAAGCATAATTCTTATTTTGTTAGCCACTTCATATTCGGCTGCTACTAGGTCTGTTAGTGTGGTCGCATATCCAGCAAGAGGCTTTAGAGCTGTGATTGCAGAGTTCATGTCGTTGGCATAACTTTCACATGATATTGTCTTAAACGGAAACAAAAGTAATTGGCATACAGCGACCAAAAATGCAGGTGAGGGGCGGGGGTCAGTTAATACAAAAGCCATTACTTCAAACAGATTGTCAGTCACTATGGAAATCTCCCCACCTAAATCTTTTAGTGAAGAACTAAATTCTTTACCCAAATTAGGGAAGATAGCCAATATGCACGACACATAGTATCCACATAGCTGCAAATCACCATCAACATCTGCATTCATTTTACTGAGGCATGTGAATAAAATTTGATTAGAAGTTCTACCATTTTGAGATTTATAAACTTTCACACCCCGTATTGATGATGGTCTTTGCCCAAACAGACCAACATTATTTCTTGATATGGGCCAGCGTTCAGTAAGCCTTGACATTCCTGCTTCATGACGAGCCATGGAGCCAATGAAGGAGTTTAAGATGTTATAATAGAAAATTGAAAACTTAAGGTAAAACTTATAGTTTCTAAGTCTTATAATCCTCTGAGCCTTTTGTTCTCATAAGTTGAATGGTGAAGTTCATGAGCTTCCTGTTAAAAAAAATGTGACATCGTGAGTTGTATTAAATATACCACAATACTTAGTGGAACATACAAGAAACACTACAAATAATCGAATAGATTCAGGGACGAAACTAATACCATATAAATGATTTGAATCGAACTATCAAGACATCACAGGGATACAGTAAAAGGAAGAGGCTTTCCATTAGATTCAAGACTTCCATAAAAGGAACAAAATGTACGAAGGGCAAAGGAAGAGAAGATAAGGTACCCTCTCAACCAAAGTCAATAAAGATCACACAAAATATCTCTAATAATTTTCCTAATTATATCCCAAAAGCATTCCTATCGTATGAATCCGTTGAGGGCATTAGATCCAAAAAAATAAACCGGACTTCAATTAACTCCCTCGAACATCCTTTAATTTGTTTTATTTTCCCCTAGCCGTATTATCCAAAATAAGACCTTGTGGTTAGCTCTTTTCTTCTGACTTGACCTGCACGAAACCTGAACTAACAAAGAAGAATACTTCACATTTATGATAACGAAGACAGGATATGTCTCCATCGTTCCTTGCATAGATTAAGAAGAAAATAAGTCCTGTCCATAAAAGCACCAAAATAATTTCGAGACTGGTGCAGGTTTGACAATTGCATTGGCCATTGGCCAATATAGAATTAAAAAAAAATCAATAACTTAAATCAAGCTTAGAAATGCCTTAACTACATCTTGAAGGTAGACGGTAGAGTCTAACTCCATTGTGAAGCTAAATCAGAAGAGAAGGAAATAGATGAGAAGAAATCAGTCGGCTCTGCTACGGGTCAAAGGTTAACCAAATAAGGCACACTCCACAGGGCACAAATCATCAAACAGTTGGTGGACCAAAATTTCAGATGGTCAAGAACTCCCAGTGGGAATCACTGAAGGAAGCTAAATGCATAAAAACAAAAAGATGGTCATGAACTCCAAATTCTGAAGCAGACTAAAACTGGAAGCCAAAAACCCAAACAGCCAAATTGTAACTCGACTTCAAAGATTTAAAATTCCAAAAATAGGCAACAAGCTGTAGCATCGATTCCAACATTATTTGAGAACCAAACAGAAATAAGCTCAAAGAAGAATAGCTTCCCTTTAAAATTAAAAGTTTTTCAGTCTACGAAACATACCCAGAATCCAGGAGGTAGGATTGACGACGATCCGCTCCTAAGTATCGTCGTTCTTCATCAGCTTGCCTGTCAAAGAAGGAACCCTCTTAACATTTTATACTGACTTGTGAGTTGTGAGCATGAAGGAGAAAACACATGGAAGATATATGAAAAATGAGAGAAGAAGACGAAGGGTTAAAGGAAGAAAAGATGCGTTAATGGAATTATCATAAATGAGATTGGAGTCATTGGCCATTGGAGGAGAGAGCCTGAGGAGTTGTGGATGATCGAGGCACGGGCAGAGCTTGGGGAAGCCAACAAGACAAGTTTGAGAAGCCGAACCGCCATTTCTTGTTTAGCGTAATAGCTTTTATTTTAATATTTAAAAATATAAAAATTAATTGAATAGTTAAATTTTTTAATATAATCTGATTTTTTTATCTCTTATATTTACCTTTCTTTACGGGTAGTTATAGGTAGCAAAAATATTTTATATATTTCAAAAAATGTCATCAACTTCTCAAATTTTCAAAATATAACAAAATATTTTAATTTTAATTTTCAAAATTTTTATTATTCCAATCTTATCTTTATGATATCTAATATATCTGATATACATCCCATTTATATCTGATGACATTTTTTTTATGTATATCTATACATCAAATGTATATCATACATCAAATCAAATCTATATCTAATGTACATCCGATATAACTCTGATATACTTCCGATATACATTCGATGTACCCCTAATATACAGTATTAGATATACCATGATATATATTATCAGATATACCGCTGATATACATCAAATATACGTATTATACATATAATATATATATCTGATGTACTTCTAATTTATGATATACTAAATATATTTTCAACTGATATACTAAATATATACAAAATGTTTAATTTTTAGTGATATATCAGCTGTTTAAATTATAGTTTATCGTTTTAATTTGTTGATTAATATACTAATGTTATCAATAATGTTGATTACTATATCACTACTATTTATTCAATATTAATATTAATTAGATACTAAATATGTGGAATATCAACTGTTTAAATTTATAAAGTATATCAAAAATTTAACGTGCATGGTCCACATAAACATTTTATATAATAAATTTATATTTCAAAATTAAAAAATAAAAAATTATGCACCATTGTTTTCATCTGAAAAAATATTGGATATATAGTATGATATCAACACACATATATCATAGTTATATTAGTAGATATAATTGTTATATCAGAGATATATTAGTATTAAGTATATATCAGTATTATATTAGTGGTAAATCATATAATCATATGAGAAGTTATATCAGTAGATATCATACTTATATTAGTGGTATATCATTTGTACATTAATGGTAAATTAGAGACATATAAAATATATATCATATATGTATTAGCGTGGTAAATCAATGGTTATCATACGTATAACAGTGGTAAGACATGTTAGAAGTTGAGTAGATATCATGGTTATATCATAACTAAATCAATTGTATATAATTATTATATTAGAGATATATATCAGTGGTCAGATATATTACAGATATATTAAATGGTGAATTTGTAATTTTACAATTGGACCTCCATTTTTTCCGAAAAAAAATGTTATATTTGAAAAAACTAAATGTGGTTGTTATTTTGCTTATTTTACTAAAAATTTTTGCGATATTTGCAAGTGCTCATTTTTTTTATTTTCCATGTTTATCTCATCAAATTTCACTATTAATGTGACTAAAAAAATGACTTAATTTTTTTTCTAAAAATATCAATTACTTAATTTTTTTTCTAAAATAAACATATATTCGTAGATTTTTCATTTTTTTTTTCTAAACATAACAATGCATAAAATTAAATAAAACTTTGTTTTGATTTCTTATTTGAGGCATTGAAAAATAAAATGACAAAACAAAAATAGCAAGTATGTCATCTCTTAAACTTTTTGAATAAATTACTTATATAGTGTAGGTAATCAAGTATTATTTAAAATAACAATTATTAACATTGCATTGGAACAAAAAAACTAAAAATTGAATGTTTGATCAAACAATCTAACTAAAATAGAAGAAAGCAGCACGTCGTTGATTAAAGGAGAAAATCATACAGAAATATAAAAGAATATCAATTTTTGATGAATAAAAAGTTGAGAGGAAGAGTAAGAAAATACTCTTTATATAGTTGTGAAAAATAAAAAACTTACGAAATTTTTTTAAATTCTTATTAATTATAACTAAAAATAAGTTATAATTTTTTAATTAATTCATAGAAAGAAACCTAACAAAATATACATATTCTAACTCTTTAGATTATAATCTATTGAGAGGGAAAATTTTCCAAATATAAAATTAATTTAAGAAAAATGAAATTTGTAAGGACGGAGATAAAATATTTTTAAAGAAATTAAAAAACTTTTATATTGCAACGAAATATGAAAGTGTTTAAATTAAAAGGATAAAATAGGGAGAAAATTCTCCAGGTCCTTTTTATATATAGAATAGATAGACAGGATTTACCTTAGTCTGCACAAATTGACATCATAATTTAAATATATATACATATGTTTTTTGGTGTGCAAATGACAAATTTTAAGTATGGAAAGACGAAAATTTTAAACGAGACAAATTAAAAAATAAAAGATAAAAAATCCCAATCTAAATATAGCACAAGATATCTATATACGGATAATCATAGGCTAATAGTAGCATTTTGTATTTTTTAATATAGTACATATTATTTAAAGTTTTCAATTTTTTCAATCGATTATAAATTTTCAATTTAGTCCCGAGTTTTTTAAAACTTTAGTTCACCCTCTTATATTTTAATACTTTTTAATTTAGTCTCTTATCATTAGAAAATATTAAAACTTAGAATTTGATAACGATTAATTTATGTGGTATAATACTTCCATGTAAGTAATAAAATTAAAATGTTTATTAATTTTTTTATAAATTTTGAAGATAAACTATACATTTACTTTACGTTTTTTCTTTAAATTTCAATAAATTCACTTATTATTATATTATGTAAGTTTATTTTTACTAAATCTTAACGATATCCAACGGTGTTTGACTGAATTAAAACTTTTAAAACAATATGAATTAAATTTAAAAAGTATAAGAACATAAGTTATCCAAAAAAGTTATCTCGAAGTTGACCATAGAATTTTAGTTTCGTGAAATTAAACAATGTTAACCATCTATTCAGTGAATTCTAATTCACACACTCGTTTTACTAACCATTTAAGCTTTATAAAGCTTTGCATTAAATTAAATATGTTATTTGACCACTGAATAATAATGTATTGTTTAAGAAAAAAATGCAAAAAAGAAAAAATAAAAATAACTAACTCCAATGTCAATATATTTCATTTTAATGAAAGCCTATAAATTACAATTAGATACTAGATATATGTTTTTAAATTTATTCAAGAGGTAAGAATTTTTATTAATGGTTGTAACGAACTTAAAAAAAAAAAAGTTACATTACGTTTTTTTTTTGGACAACAGTACTCTTATGTTATTGGTTAGAGTGTTAAGGATCTCACATTGAAAAGAGAGGAGATCTAACAATGTCGTTTGTAATAGGACATTGACTACTCCTCTAATTGTCAATTGATTTTGAGATAGAACCCATGAATATTGATATAGAGTTGGAAGTAAAAATGATAAATTTAAGGTTAAATTTAATTAAATCGAAAGTTTAGAATAAGGTTGATAAAAATAGATGGATACAAAGCGTTGTTAAAAAAAAAACAAAAGAGAAAAAAAATGCTGTTGCAGTAACTTTAATTTACTAGTTTTTTTAATGTTTTTATCGAAATTGGACGCTCACTGTACATTCGAAACCAAACCATTTATCTCGTCAAGAATATTGCATCTGATTTAAACTTTATTTTAATTCAATTAGTTATTAGATAGTATTTTCAATTTAGTTTGTATGGTTTTAAAGTTTCTAAGATTTGGTTTTTATGGTTTTAAAAGTTTTAAGTCAAACCCATTTTTCTCTTTGTTTTGTTAAATATATGTTTTAGTTAGGTTGGGTGCCTTTTCAATTGTTCGCACCAAACTTGATTATCGGGACATCAAAGACCTGCAAAACCGAACAAAATTAGACCAGTGTGACTCTTGTCACACGGGCTCCGATGCCTAAGTTAGCAAGGACATTTTGATGATTATTCATGGATAATTTTTCGTGTTTTTCTTTTTCTTTTTATGTTTTTTTTTTTCAATTTATTTTCCCTTTTCCAATTTCCCGTGACTTGGTTTTCCCTTTCTCTGCCGTTTTCCCTCTCTAGTCTCCCCGTCGCCGATATTGTCCAAATAAAGCTCGGCTCTGTTCATCCTCTGAAAAAACTACAATCTCTCGAGCATTCTTATGCGTACACATAATTTTGATCTCTCGAGCTTGATTCTGCTGTGTGGATGTGATCATAGATGAACTGGACCAGGAGTTTGCGTTTTTTGTCAAATACTGTTCGCAAATGCATCGGAGAAGATTGCCGCGCCAGGAGTTCGCGTCGGCCACTGCGGAGCATTGCGCCTACGTATCGTCATTTCGGAAGAAGGTTTGAGAACGATGATTATCCTCTTTTAGATAGGAGATTCCTGGCGCAGCTCTGGGAAGCAGATAGGAAGCTGGAAAGAAGTAGAGAGAAACGGAAACGGATATCGGGTGGACATGGAAATCGAAAGCGGATTTCGCATTATAATCACAGGAATCTGTTATTTGAGCGCCCGTTTGGGAAATCGACCTCGGATGCTGCTTTTGCAGAAGGGAAAGTATGGAAGCAACCACCTCCAAGTCAATCTGTCTCCGGTGTTCTTGAGCCACATTCTCCCGAGGAGGTAACCTTAGATTATATAAGTTATACGATTATTCTCTGATTCTATGGAGTGACCTGGTTCCTGTAAGGGCATTTCCCGCTACTTTCCGTTCATAGCAATGAAGAAATTTATATTAAACAGCACTGTCAGTTCATTCGTTCCTCGTCCTTCCTAATTGCAGTTTCCCTGAGTATTTTGAATTACTAGTATTAACTGAACATTTTATCAGTCGGAACAATTTTATTTGTTGAGAAGTCGTAATAGTTTCATTGCGAGTGATATAGTTTGTTTGTTGTAGCTGCTGATCGGCTGTAGTTTAATTAGTTAAAATTTAGTTGTTCAGCCAAGCAGTTTTGATTCAGTGATTTTCCCTCTGGGGGTAGGAAAATCATGACGGGATCCATTGATGAGTTGTTAAGAGCCTAACCGTAGATAATCTCTTAATATAAAACTCTTAGACTCCCAAATTTGAAGTAGTCTCGTTCACAATAAAGAAGGTTGTTCTACTTATCGCTCTATAAATGATTAGGGAGCTATGCGTTTGAATTTTTTAGTAATTAGATCAGAATTCTTTGAATCTGATGTGTTCTCTCTAGAACTTCACCTCTTTGCATTAAGAACAATTCCACTTATGGGAGTGGATTCGTTCAGGTTTATCATCAACGTGGGAGAAATATTTTCCATCACGTCTTTGGAAAAAGACAACATTACACTTTGAGCTGAGTTCATTTCAAATTCTGATAAGCGAGTATGGTTGGGCTTGAGTATCTGAGTATGAAAATCTTTTTTTCCTTACCTCTTAGGTGAGTTGAACATGATTGCTGATTTGGGAATGTGTTCTTGTCGTTGTGTGAATTTTACAGTAAAATGCTTGCTTTCTATACCACATTCTCACCTTATCATAAGTGCAAATTTATTGTATTTAAGATTCTTCTTTTCTTTTAATACTCTAGCATCATACTAACATGAATGGTTCCTTTTATCTTTCTATTCGTTAGGTCCAAGTTGCACCTCTTCTTGCTAGGTCTAATCTGCTTATTACTAGGGATATAGAGTGGGCAAATCTGGTACTTGGATTTGAGCAGGTAACTCTTTTTCACTACTTGTTTGCTCCTGGTTGGTTATTCATGTGTGGATTTCTATGTCATTACTTGTTTGAATTTTTTCAAGGATTGGAATGATGAGGTTAAGGTCATTATTGATCGAACTCCTAGCACCATCTTAGGAATGCAAGGAATGTATTTGTTATTTGACAGATCCTTTTATTGAACTGCTGTTGTAGCTTTAATTTTCCTTTTTATTTAGCAAGAATTATGTTGATGATTTTATGAAATTGGTGATTTTACACACTTGTCTCATTTAATGTTATCTTGGTAACCCATCATTTCTTTCTTGTGGGCTTATTCTGCATTTGTCCCCTCTTAAAAGCATCCATATCCGGACTCATTCTTTCTTTGTATATTCCGTTTTTTTCTCTCTTTCTGTTATCTGGGTGATTATGGTTTATGTTTATTTATACTATATCTGCATGTTTAGAAAACTGGGTGTAATGTTATGTATTGAATTCTGTTAAAGAACGTGTTAGGAGCTTGACTGCTTGTGATGTTTGAAAAAATAAATCTTCACTAAGCAGTCGTTCATACTTAAATAGTATTACAAATGTTTTGGTAGCTTATCATCAGATTCTTGCTTGCATTTCTGTTTCTTTCCCTTTAGATACTTTTGTTTGTGGGTATGCTATATCACCACTTGTATTTGGAGAAATGCAGGAAAATCGTTATGCTATAGTAGACGTGTGCTATCCCCAGTCGGTAAGCATTCTTTTTCATTTTTTAGTTGCTCTTTTAGTTTTATTTTATCCTGCTTTTGTGTTTATCAAAATCTGCTCTAATCTTATATACCTCAACGTTTTTTAATAGCCAGTTGGGTTTATCCGGGAGCAAAGTAACATCATTGCTAGACAGGTACAACTTGGAACCTTTTATACTACTTTGACCAACTGTAAAGCTATAAACTATTATAATTGTGGCTATTCTGACACTGCTCACAATTTCTATTTTCCTTCCCTCTTATAAGAAAAATGAATAATTCATCTTGTTCGAATTTCAAAGGCTAATCCTTGATACACTTTGCTATTAGTTGCTCCGCCTGAGGCGCCCTTTTGTGGCATATATTACAGATGCAATGGGTAATGAACTTTTCAGGGTGAGCACTTTAATTTTTTTCCTTTCCTTTGTAAGCAACAAATAAATATGATTTTTAGATAATTTGGTTTGAAAATGAAATATTAATGCATATTAGGTCCGACGGCCCTTTTGGTGGATAACCAGTTCTATATATGCTGAAGTTGATGGTAAGGTATGAATTATGATAGCTCAGTTATTCTATGTGTCATACAGTAAGAAAGTTTTCAGCTTTGGGCACTATGATCATGTTTTCACGTTTGAAAAACAACTCTAGGAAATTGGTGTGGTTCATAGACGATGGCATCTCTGGAGGAGGGTGTATGATCTGTACCTTGGGTAAGTTGAGCACCAACTATCTATCAAAATTATAAAACTGTTTTATAGACCACTTTTTAAAACTGTTATGATTTTTTATTTTATTTTAATAAAATGTTCGGGAAGATGTATTTTGTTATTGTCTTTTCATTTATTTCTTCCCTATGGTAATTTAAAACTACAACACATGAATCTAATCATACTTGCAAAATAGCTAATAAGAATTATTAGTAAATTTAATAGAACACATAAGTCTTATTATTTTTGAGTTTCTAAGATTTTCTCCCTATTTCCCTCAATATTAACTAACATTTACTTAGACATATTATTGATATGATATATCCATGATATCAGTGTGTCATCCTTGTATACTATTATATCCCTTTCTGTATTTTGTTTGTGGTTATCTCAGTTGCATTTAACTCATACAAAGTCATGAGGGAATCAATAACCTATTTTGAATCAAACAATTTCTTTTAAATCGTGACTATCAGGAACAAGCAGTTCGCAACAGTCGAAAATCCTGGCTTTTGGAGTTGGACCTTCACATTAAAGGACATTGATGGGGAAGTGCTAGCTGAGATAGATCGTGACTGGAGAGGTTTTGGCTTTGAGGTTGTTTCTTTTCCCTTCATGCAATAGCTTAATTATAAAATAGTATTTCAAAACAAGTAGAAACTTTCCGTTTATCAAAATGTGAATTTTGGAAATGAAGAGGATATCTCCATAATCTTCTTGCTCTCAGCCTGGCCTCTTTTATTTTTCTCTCTCTTATTTTAATTCAAGCATCATATGTAAAGTATATAAAAGAAATTGTTCAAGAATTTTCTCTCTTAAGATTTAGAATAAGAAACAAAACTCGTACGGATCTCCAAAATCAGGGTTTCTTTTCCATCGACACATCAAATGTTTGAACTTTTCCCTCAGTAAAAAATCTTATTTTCATTTGCTCACTTCTTGTAATCATTTTTCTGAAGTAGATGAAATTAGTTCCGCCGCTATATCTTTATAAACTTTTGTTCTGTAAATATGATGCAGATCTTTACTGATGCTGGTCAGTACGTTATTCGTTTTGGTGCTTCTGACCCCGTCTCAAGGACTGGCCCTGCTAGAGGAGTAAGAGTATTAGATTGATGTTTAACTTGATTTTAGTTTTTTTTTCAATTCGCTTTTTCAATATTGTGTGCTACTGATGGTGACAGGTTCAAGAGCTGGAAGTCGCCCGACATCTTACTCTTTCAGAGAGAGCTGTAGCCGTTGCTCTTGCTATTTCACTTGATAATGACTATTTCTCAAGACATGGTGGCTGGTAAGTGGTAAACACTAATTCATAATGCTCGTACATAGTCTCGTTTGATTGTCTACGTGTATTCTTTCTTTCCTTCTCATTGAAAGTTAAGTTCTTTATAAAAACAAATAAAATAAAATAAAACCTCCCTTCCCATCTGTAAAAGGGGTGGCGTTGGAGTGGGTTGGGTAGGAAATACAATCTCCATCCATAATTTCATAGAGGTACTATGAATTGGGATTGAGGTCGGAGGATTCCATTTGGGATCAAATTCTCCATGAATTGGGTTTGACAATGGTGACTTGTTTATTTATAATACTTATATCGTGACGGGTCGGTAGGAATCGTCCTACTAATCACCGCTAAAAATTTGACAACAAGAAGAAAAGGAGAAAAATATCTCTTAGGTTCTCGTTGGGTGTTAAGAGTAGCAATGGTTAGGTGTACCAGATTCACAAGGTTTTTATCCTTTTTGGATAAAAAGCTTATGTAAAAGCATAGACTCTTGTTTGTATGGTAACCCTCTTCCGAATTGCACATGAGCTGCCTCGTACAGCCCTTCCTAAGAACTTAAAGCCTTCTCTCTCTCAAAAAAAAAAAAACCCTTCTACAAAAAGTCTTCACCCTATCTTACTAATAATAAGAAATGAGCTATTATTAGAGAAACAGCTCTCTTCCTTGACTTATTTGCTCTTTTTTTTCTCTCTTTCTATAATTTTCTCTCTTGTCTAAAACATATTGGTAATCATTAAAGTGAAGAGGTAAGTATTATTTTTTATTTATTATCGATATCTTGACAGAGTCCGAGGGGGCATGGGGTGAGAGTACATTCACTACTGAAGCTAAAACTAACTATTGATTTGCTTTTCCTTTAACAGGGGACTTCCTTTCATTGCCGTCGGTGAGTAGATTTGGTCTGCTGAACACTCTTCTGGATCTCTGGGGTTTCTCCATTTTAAGGTGTTTCCGTATATATGTTTTGGTCCCTAATTGAGTTGTTTAGAATCTATTGTTAAAAAGTTTTAGTTTAGTCTTTTATGTTTTAATATTTTTCAATTTAGTTACTGATTATTGATAAATGTTAAAATTGATCGATGATAAATTTACATGACATAATATTAGGTGAATTGATAGAAATATAGAGGATAAGTGTCATCTAAGAGAGGAAAGTTTCTGATTCTTCCCTCAAATTTATCTTATAAATTTGAGTATTCTTCCTTGATTGATATTTTTTTCTTTAGATTTCTTCCAATTCACTATGCTAGGTAAGTTTATCATCCACTAATTTTAACATTCATCGATGTTGAGAGATTAAATTAAACAAATGTTACAATATAAAGGATTAGAATTGAAAATATTTAAACAATAGGGACTAAAATGAAAAACATTCCCGTCTTGGGAACTAAAACATATATTTAAAGTTCCCCTATTGTGGAGAAATATCCTTGTTAAGTGTAATAAGCATGTGAAAAGACAGAAACAAAGGGAATTAATGGAACCAGAAAATTGAGTAGTGTTGGTGGGGATTTACTTTTGTTATATGTGTCTGTTTTTTCACATATTCTGAGGAAAGCGCTCATGCTTTTGGCTGCATTTTAGAAGTATTTTTAGTGTGTTTTCTTAAGAAGTACTCAGCCATGTATTTTTTTTTCCCACCTTTAGTAAGCACGCAAAATAAAATAAAAAATAAAAAGAGAGAAAAATGTAAAATAATGCAAGCCACAAGTAGATGAAGAAAAAAAAAAGTAAAATATTATTTTGGTATTTTATTTTGAAATTTGTTCGGTTTTAGTTCTTGTACTAGTGCTAATTGTCCTTGACTCTAAAAAAAAGAAAAAAAAAGTTTCAATCATCTTATAATTCTAAATGGTTATAGCTCGGAACACACGATGTGGAGAAATTTATTTTGAATTCGAAGGCAAATAATTTTAATTAAATGGTGAGATGCGAATTTGAAGGACAAAGCTTGAAAGAATAAAATTAAAACTAAAACAAGAATAAAATAAAAATTAACTTTGGAAGTTCTTTTTACAGCGGAGGAATTAATTATTATCAATATTTTTGGTTTTGAACATGACTAGACTATGACGAATTTTTGACATTTCGGTGGATAATATATATTTTAATCCGTTGAACTATGTTTAAATTGACATATTTAAATATACATTATTTTTGTTAAACTTTGAACAAGTATCATATTCTCAAGTTTTTCATACTCATGGCCTACATTATTTTAAAATTTAGTAAATTAATCATGTTTATACATTAGATATATGTAATCAATTGAGCTAGACTGAAGTTGATACCCTATTTCTATTCTTATTTAGAAAGAAATGTTAATTTCTATTCTTATTTAGAAGGAAATGTTAAATTACAAGTCTAGTATTTAAATTCTTACTGATGTATTTAATAGGTTTATAAGCTTTAAAAAATATTTAATAATAAGTTTTAAACTATTTGGTTTCTTATTAAATAAATCTTTGACCTATTTGAAAACTTTAAAATTCATGAATTCTTTAGACCTTTTAATTTAATTTGTATCTAAGAGAAACTTGGGCTCAACCTAAGTTAGGGGTGGGAGTGTCGTGACTTATTAATCAAGCTTTAATTTGAAGCCAGTTAAAAAATGGATGCACGCTAGTAGTGCGGCTCGCTTCGCTTTTGTTAGGAGTAGGTGCTTCCCCTTAGTTGGTTTGGGGAAGGAAGCATCTCTATCTCAGCGCTTGAATGGTTTTCCCCAACCTTGCAGCAAATGAAAAGTTTTTTTCCCTAAACCGGGCCTCGACTTACGGCCTTTACGCTACTACTATTGTGATTTGAGCGGTTCAAATTGGTTTGATATTTTCCAATTATCCTTGTCGAAACTTGTACGATCTTTTCAATTTATGCCTAATAAGTTTATGGACTTGAAAAACACAATCATAATTTAGAGATAAAAGACATAATTCATTAATTGAAAATTAAAAAAATTAGGACTCATTTGATAATATTTACATTTCTAATGTATGATTCATTCTTCATAGTAAAGAAAAATAAAAATGAAAATGCATGGCTAACAACACCTTAATTCAATAATGATAAAATAATATTTTGATTTATGTTTTAGAACAAATTAAAAATGTGAACACGAAAAGGAAAAAAAAAAGTTTATTTTTATTGTTTTCGTTTCTATACAATTTGAAAATATTTTTTAAAAATGGAAATATATAAATAGTCACCGAATAAAAATTCTTTTAATACAATTGCAGACGATTGCGCTGCCAAATAGGCATTTAAAACCTATAAAATTAGAATCGAGGATCCATTCGACGCTATTGTTAGAGCTTGGAGGATCGAACTTGTAAAAAAACTACTACGTTGAAGAAGTAGACGAAGGGCCGAAATGTGGTTAAGCCCTAACAAAACCTCTGAGGATTCACGCTCTCGGGACGAGTGATTTTTCGAGGGAAATGAATCGTCGGAGTTTAATCTCGCCGGCAGGTTTACGGCAGCTTTGCACTTCAGCCGCTGAGTTGACGCGTGGTCCTCTGAATGATCAGCGGCGGCTCTACCCGAGGCTGTCGGCGCTGGGTGCCTCCGGCGGTAGCGTGGCGCGGACATTGAACCAGTTCATCATGGAGGGAAAGATCGTCAAAAAATACGAGCTCGAGAGATGCATAAAGGAGCTCCGGAAGTATCGCCGGTACCACCATGCCCTCCAGGTTTGTTTCTGAAGTTGCTATTGATTGTGATGCTACCGAATTTAAATGCTTAAGTCCGTCACTGGAAGTGTGCAAAATATAAATGCAAAAGATTACTGTTTCTGTCCATCGGTTTTTCAATTTCTGTGGCTTTTTGTTTAATTTTCTTTTTGTAATGCCAATTGTTTTCATTTCTAGTGCTATTTTGTTTCCATTGATTCCTGTTGGTCCCTTGGATCATGAAATTTTTGGAGAGCTAAGCCTCAGATGTAGTTAGAATCTTTGTTCTTTTAACATTTGGTTAGATTTTTTTGGATTATAAACTAAGACTTTCATGAAATATAATGAGAAGTATCCAAAGAAAAACCACTCTGGAGAGAGAACTCCACAAGGATGCTTTAAAGACATTAGACTCCCAAACCTTCCCCCAACCCATGACAAATCATGGATGTAGTCTACTATCCTTTCATACTGGACCAGCCAAGAAGTTGCTCTAATCGCATAAGACCATAAGATGTTAGCTTATCCATTGCCTTTGCTTCGGTTGCAGATAATGGAATGGATGGAGATGAGGAATATCAACTCTTCCTTCACTGACTATGCACTACGTTTAGATCTTATATCAAAGGTTAAAGGAATTGCTGCTGCTGAGAGTTATTTCTGTGATCTGTCACCATCTGCAAAGAATCGATTTACTTATGGAGCTCTTTTGAACTGCTATTGCAAGGAAATGATGCAGGAAAAGGCTTTGGCTCTTTCTAAGAAGATAGATGAGTTAAAGTTTGCTTCCAATTTGTCCTTTAACAATCTCATGACCATGTATATGAGAATGAATCAACCGGAAAAAGTGCCTCCTCTTATAGATGAAATGAAGCAGAGAGGCATTTTTCTTAGCACGTATACGTACAATGTCTGGATGAACAGCTGCGCTTCTCTGGATGACGTTGGAAAAGTGGAAGAAATTCTTGAGGAGATGAAAAATGAAGACAGAAACAAATTTGATTGGACGACATTTTCTAACTTGGCTGCTATCTATGTCAAGGTAGGACAGCTTGACAAAGCTGAATTAGCTCTTAAAAAGGTAGAGGAAGAGATCAAATCCAATAAGCAGAAATGTCTGGCGTACCATTTCTTGATAAGCCTTTATGCATCAACTTCTAATCTGAGTGAGGTGAATAGGATATGGAAGGCACTGAAATCAGTCTATCCAATGACGAATAATATAAGTTATCTTGTCATTCTTCAGGCTCTCAGCAAACTAAAGGATTTTGATGGTCTTAAAAAAACTTATAACGAATGGGAATCTAGTTGCTCCATCTTTGATTTCCGGTTAGCAGCTGTTACCATTGGGGCTTACCTACGCCAGGACATGTACAAAGATGCTGCATTGATCTTTGAGGATGCCATTAAGAGGAGTAAAGGACCTTTCTTAAGGGCCCGAGAAATGTTCATGATTTATTTCTTGAAGTTGAAGCAAGTGGATTCGGCGCTAAGTCATTTGGAATCAGCTATATCTGAAAGCAAGGACAACGAATGGCATCCATCACCGGCAATGGTAAATGCTTTTCTGAAGTACTTCGAGGAAGAGAAAGATGTTAAAGGTGCTGAAGATTTTGCCAAGATTTTAAAGAGTTTTAATTGTCTAGACTCCAGTGCATACCATCTGTTGCTCAAGACATACGTAGCTGCAGGAAAATCATCCCCAGACATGCGTCAAAGATTGAAAGAAGACAAGATTGAGATAAGCAGTGAACTTGAGGAGTTACTCGAGGCGATTTGCTAAACACAGGCTTGTATAAGTGTTTCGTTGGTTTGTGGTTGAGTTGGACCAATTTTGTTTTCACTTGTTATCGTCACAAAGTTCAGGAGAAAATTGTAGCTGTATTCTGAAGAGGAGAGAAAAGGGGAGCAAGGAATCTTATATACCAGGTAAAATATGTAGCTTTCCTTTAGACTTGACAAAGTCATTCTCTTTCCCACTGATAATGCATTGATTTAGGGGCCTGATTTTTCCTTAATTGCCAATGATTTCTTCTGTGATGGAGAAAATGCTCTCCTTCAATACCGTTCAAAACTTTCTACAACCTTCAGTTTCAAAATTTCCTCTCAGGCTTGGCTTAACTCCATTTAAAAGTTAATCGGGCTGTGACAGGGAAGCCATATGTTTTTGACAGTTTGTTGAGGTGTTAGGTTAAGAGGTAAACATAGAACTTCAGAAGGTAAATTAAATGTAAAAATTCGAAGCTTTTGTTTACTTAACGGAAATGAAAATAAATTGAAACTGAATATTGTGAAATCTCAACAAAATTTTAGTATTGCGTTTATCATTCCCCATGTCAACGCTAAACCCCTGGATGAAACTGACCTTCATAGCTTTTAGGAGAAGCCTACTCGTGCAAGGGGCTGTTTATGAGTGTGTTTATTTGAAAATAGCATTCTACTCGTTTAGAACAAAAATTTAGTCAAAATATACTTAGATTAGCTAGTTTTTGACAATTTGTTTTCCCTGAATTTCTCATTGTCTTTTTTTACATATGACCCATCTTTGAAGTAATTGAAGTATTTCCATTCAAAATTTTGAATGGTGCAAGTGAACAATAATTTTTACCTTTTTAATTCAATCTGCAAGTTATATTTTAGACCAGTGTGTTCCAACAACTCCAAAATCTCCTTTTTCTCAAGCCACTAAAAACTATTGACTAATCCCTAGACTTCTCATTGAGATTGATTAAAAGTTAGTAGACATAAAACAAAGATTAGTTATGGGAAGGAAATTAACCAGCTCCTAGAATGGTCAGGAAGCTCCAAATCCACTACCACGAGATCAAGGTTGAAAGTCAAACCTTTTTTTTTTCTGAAATTAACCCACAGGTTACCAATGGGAAGGAAATCTGCAATTATTAACGTAGCTTAGAAATCAAAGATTAGTAGTAGAAGGAAGATGTTTCAATCTTTCGACCAACACCTTGTGTATTATGGGCCTACAAGTAGGCAAATCCACCTAACCCAACCCTTCAGCTTCATTTGTTCTTTCGGGGATCAAGCATATACAACCTTTTTGGTACAAAGTGACGGGAAACAATCTCTAGAAACAAATAATTAAGAGATATAGATGTCAATAGAAGGCAAAGGAAAAGGAAAAACAAACTGAAAAAAAAAAGAAGGTTTCCTTGTAACATTTTCCTTCAAGATTTTGCTACAAAGGATTAGCAAGAGAGTGCTTTTGGGAAACTGACACCGGGAGGGTGAGGGATAAGGAAAAGCAAATTACACTAGAACTGCAACAAATACTAGATCTTGATACAAACATTCTAAAGCAATTGCATGTTGTAAAAGGATCACCAACTAAAAAACATGCCTGTAGTATAGTCATACAGAAAAGTACCGGGGCCAGAGTTATTTACAAATACATTGTCCTTTGGAACTGAAGATTTGCCACCCTTGAATAACAACTAAATAAGATTTACAATCGTTCCATCTCCAGTTTTCCTGTAATTTTCAAACTGTACTTCTAACAAAGTAAAATAGATCAAAGGAACTATCCTGTGTTGAACCAAATATACATTCGCCTATGTAGATTCCACAATGACCTACCTAAAGAATAAGGTCCTAATTACTTATTGCAGCTAATATAAGGTTTCTTAACCTCACAAGCATATTCAACTTCATCCTCAGTATTTGCTTTACCAAAAGAATCAGAAGGGCTGGCAACTCTGACAATATAGGTTCGGGCACGGTCAGAAGATATCAGTATCAATTGGAACCAGGGATATACATTTATTTCAGACATTCAATAGTATACACCTACTTGTCAAGGATCTCGATTAGAATTGTTATTTAACAAAATCACATTATAAGTAGCTTTTGAGGGTGGCCTATTGATCTTCTCTAATAATCTACTGAATACTAATTTTACTGGTATACATGCTACAGTTGGTGGCCCAGATGATTCTGGTTTCAATCCATTCATTTGACAAGTTACACTATTATCATGTATAGGCATGCTACTAAAATTCTGTTCAACAGCTATTGAAGACAAAGTTCTAGTCTTCTGGTTAGATGATAAGCTTACTTTCTTTGCCATCTTTTTTGGGAGCCTTCTATCATGAGAAGGTCGGGGAATGTGAGGCACACCCCTACCGAGGCTTGCCTTCTGATTATGGACCCCTGTATTTACTCTTTTAAATCTTGATTTCCTTTCTTGATCAGCAAAAGGAGAATCATAACCAGCTTCTTCACCATCCAGGGCCGATGGTAAGTGAGGGCGTGGGATGCGAACATTTGCTGTCCTCCTCGCAGTCCTCCAAGCTGGTTGAAGCGCTGTGCTTCCATCATTTTCACAGGGTCCATTCCCTAGACTATCAGGAAGAAGAGTTTCAGAAACACCATCTTCTAGTGTTTCAATTTGAATAGGATGCCCAATGATAGCTTGCCCATTTAACTTGCTCATAAGTGAGACTATAGGAACAGGCTCTTTCTGGTAACTTGCTTGGACCTTCAGATCAACATCGATTAGTATAGTTCTTGTCCTCTCACCAAAATGATGACGTATACCATACAAGGTATTTTTGACATCCCAATATCCTTTTAAAGCAGGCTGATCTTCCCAGTCGGGCATACAATTTCTGGCAAGATACCGATTGTTTGATACCCTTTTTGATGTCAAATAATATTCCTCTTCCAATGCATCAGTTCCCTCCATGCTGTCATCAAAATAGTCATTCCGACTAAATCTTGTCTGCCCATATACCCTTAGGTGGCTTGATGGTTCATCATCTACTCCACCAAAAGACTTTTTTGAAAGATTACGGACATTCCTTTTCCCCTTCAGTTGCCACTTAGACACTGCTTCATTAGTAGACACAGGGTCATGATGATAAAGGTGAGACATGTCACCGGAAATCACAGAATCATCAGGCTCCTCGCTGCTCATATTTCCATGCTCTTGTGTGTCTGTTCTTTCAAATGTACTTGGCTCCTTTTCTGAAGGCAAAGTAGAATCTGAAAAACCCCAAATACATATGGATATAAATTAGCCAAGCAATAGAAACACGAAGCAAAAGCCAAAGGATACCAACTGCAAACCAGTAATACAGTCCTGAGATCTAACCACCAAGAACAATTCAAGGAAGGTAAACTTTTTTTTTTCTTTTGTAGTTACAAGTAAAGGTTGCAACCAACAGAGGTGGAAAAAATTAAGGAAGCTATAAAACAACTCACATTCCAAAACACCAAATGACAAATTCAAAATTTTCCTTTTCCACCATTACCAAGAACAAGACCTCGATCTAACAAATTCAACTTGTATCTTGCATATCCAGTGACAAATTCTATTTTTGCATGTAAACAAGTACATCTATTACAGAACACCAAAGAGAAGGCAAAAAAACATCAGCAAACCTTCTATTTAAAAGAAGCGTTACGAGCATAGATACTTGAGCTTCAGAATTGAACTTCTCGCCTCTTATTTTTAAAAATTGAGCTTCAGAATTGATGTAATCTGGAAAAAAAATTTGAACGCCTGGACTTACTAATTCCAACTTACAATACTACTGGCATAGCTAAGGGGGATATAACTAAGAAGAAAACGTCCATAGTGAACACATGTATATAGACAGAATAAGTTTGACTGCAGTAGGAAAATTAATCATGATCAGTAGCCCTACTTGGAAACCCGCCGGATTACATATCAAAGCCCAAAACTAAAACATGACATCGCAGCATCACCCAAACCATCTACCGGAAGGACTCCAATTGTAGCCTAGAAATATAACTAAGCACATCAATTGTACTATACCATTTACAATTACAATATTGGAGGTGTGGATGCCCAAACCATTTAATAAAAACTGCTAAGAAGATGCCTCTAGCTGGGGCGAATATCGTTTAAGAAAAACAAGACAATTCTATTAATGATGATAAAGCACTAAGTCATAAAAGCACATCATTGAAATTTGTGGCACACAAATTAACAATGAAATTCCTATAAAATAAACATCCACATGTATATGATTTACATAATAACCTGAAAGTGCAGCCATGCCATTATCCACTTCCTGATCTGACCTGGAAGAATCAGAATCAGTCTCTGAGTCAGAAGATTCATTCTCAGATGAATCAGAAGCATTCTCTTCAACCAGCGAATCAGGCTGAGAAGGCATAACCCCCGGTCCTAAATGGGGTGTTGACATCTCACCCTGACCTAGAGAAGGTTCTTTGTAATCCAATGAATCACTAGAATCAGCTGGAAGATACATACATTTGCTCCTCTTTGCACTACCAATTTGTCCCATCCCTGAAGTAGTAAAAAATAATGCAGTCAATTTAGCTGGTGTAGTCTACTTTGGCACTGTTCAGCAGTGCTCGAGCGAGAGAGATCATTTTTACATCCCTAACCCAGTATTCCTCAATCAATAATTCGTTTTATTAAAACCATAAAGTGCTTACCATTTGCATTGCTCTCATTTCCAATGCTACAAACACCATCAGAAGGAGGCAGAGGATTGGTATCAGTTATAGGCATTTCAGAACCATTTGAGACAACAGAAGAAGGTGGAACCTTTCTTTTGAAAGGAGCAATTCTGAGCCCAAAGTCCTGCAAGCCTCTCATTCTTGGTATTGTTTCACAATGGTCATCCTCACCACTCAGTTGAGCTCTTTCACTTGCTTTATGAGATCGATCTGTAATTTCATTGTCATAATTTACATCTATTCTCTTAGAAAATTGCCGTGATTCAGAATCTGCATCTTTTTTTTCATCAGTTTCCAAGTGTTCTGAAGAAAGAAGTATTTCCTTCTTCACAGCAGCTGGTGATATAATATTCGTTTGATCAGAATGTAAATTAAATTTTCCTTGCTTATTCAGTAGCTCCTTCTCAAGTTCAAGAGCATGAAGAATGGCATCCTCCCTACGTGCATATTTCTCTCTCTTCTTTATTGGCATGCCTTGCGAGGACTCTGCCCTTTCAATACAATCATCAAACTCACTGCATCGGAATGGCTTCACACGCTTGGACTTCTCTAAATTATACCAATCCCTGGGAAGAAGATGAAGATATTTTGTTTAGAATAACAAAAGCTATATATTGATGATAATAATACTTAAAAAAGAGAGAGAGAGAGAGAGAGAGAGAGAGAGAGAGAGAAGAGAAGCACAGAGGCTATGCAAGCAATGCAACCTTCGTGCTTATAGATGACATCAAACCCAACAAATTACCAAAGACATGATAAGAATAGTATTGAATGGCATGAAACTTGTGCATCAAGCAAATGGAATTCCTTGATTAGGAAACAGGTTTGGATAAGTAGGTGAGGAGTAAGTAAAAAGAATTAAGAGACTAGCATAGCACTTTGAATAAGGAAATCCCAGCTAAACTTAAAAATAAGAGACCTCAGAGTTCTGTAACTTCTCAAATATCAACGAAGGGCAAGGTGTCCCCTCTCCAGAAGGGAAAAATCATACAAAAGCCCGCCCTTCCTGTTAGCTAGTAATTTTCCAAATATCAATAAAAAGTTAGTGTTTCTTGTCAAAAAAGAAAAATTCTCCAAACCCTTTTGGTCCAACTTCCAAGTGCCCCAAAAATCTACCTATGAAATAATTTTCCAAAAGGATTCCTGCTTAACTTATCAACTTCTGGCCCACACGGAAATTTTCCAACAATTCTTAGTTGAGTGAGGGTGGCTTGGCACTAAATCAAACCTGCTGAAAATCTTGTTCCATAACAAGTTAGCCAAGATGCACTGGGGAAAATAAACGATAGTCCTCGTTCTCATCTTGGCTTTTGCTCATAACATTAATCAGGAAAAAGATGGCATCCAGGAGAATTTTTCTGAACCTTATCATTAGTATTTGACTTCCACAACGCAAGTGGTAAAAGCAAGACTCTTACCTTTTTTGTAAGTTTCTTTTTCCAAATTCTATTGCTGACAGCTTAATTTAGGGCACCCCCTTGATTGAAATTGTTGCCTAACACTAAGGATAAAATTAGATTTTGGGGCAATGATGATACCATCAAATCCTACTCTATCCCTTCCTTTTACATTCATAGTATTAATAAATCTCAAGCAACATAAAGGAATTACAAAGTTTATTTGGAGGCAGAAGATCCCTACGGAAGTAAGATTCTGTATTTTTGTCTTACTCTTCATCATTGCAAGGTCAACATGTTAGAGTACCAGGAAAAAAAATCTAAACTTATATGTATAACCTTCTTGTAGTTATCGCGTCCTAAGAGGATCATTTGAAAAAAAAAATCAAGAGACATTAGCATTTCTTATGAGAAAGGAGGATACACAAAAATGGCAAGAAGATAAGACATCTCCCGAGAAATCAAAATAGAAGCCTATAAGAAGAACCCAATCCAAATAGACGATACTTGTTGGAATCAAAGAAAATTTCTCGTACCAAGATTAGACAGTGAACTGTACAGACTCCCAAAGTCTAGAAAAGTGTTTGCTAGTCTCTTTGAAAATTCTATCATTCCTTTCTGTACATATATCTCAAATGATGGCTCTAGTTGCATTCTTCCAGATAGTCCTTGCTTTTCCTAAAAGCCACCAACCCGAAAAATCTCTAAAAGCACCACCTTTATGCCTTCATGTTAACAACTAGTCCATCCAAAGAGCTTGAATGATTTATAGCCCATAGCCAAAGAGAAGCCAAAACAAGGTGATTAATGAAATCATCCTTTTCCATGAAGTTGGAGCACACGTGTGGGAGGTAGATATGAACCTTCATTTGGACCTTGTCATGAGTGTTTATGCTTCTTTCGTGAAGGGCCAGTAGAAGAACTTTACCTTATTCTAAACCTTAAATCTCAAAATCTGGTTCATCAGCTCCGTTTAAAGCATGCCACTATTCATTGACAACAAAAGGGTGGCTATTTGCAGGAGCATTTACCCTTCAAAATTAGGCTATCTTCAAGGTGATTAAAGGCCACATTTTCCAATCTATCCATAAGAATCAGCCATTCTTCAAACTCTCTACTCTGTAGGTTCCTTCTCAAATCTAGATTCCAATCTAAGCCATTAGAATCTCAAACCTCTGCTACCAATTTCTCTCTCTTTTTTTTTTAACAAGAGGGAGTTGGAGCTTTGCTACCCTATACTTGGGGCACTCGCACCCACCCCCAGGCACGGACCCGAGAGACATCGATGATTTTTCTTATTAAGCTCACCTGAAAGTTCGAACTTGAAACCTCCAAGTCTGTATGATCAACAGACCCCAAAACCTTGCCAATTGGACCGCCTCTTGGGGCCCAATTTCTCCTTCAAGTGAGCAATAGCACAAAGGCTCGAGCAAATGGCTGAATTTGGAAGCCACTGATCTTCCCAGAACCAGACCTTGGTTCCTTTCCTCTAAACTGAAGGCAAAATTGGACTTTCATAAATTTCTGCACTTGCCTATAAGAAACTAAGGGGCTTTGGAGCTCCCCGGAGGGAGACTCTTATATTCCAACCCAACCAGTCCACCCTAAAAATGCTAGCAACAGAAATGGTGGATCAAATTTTTGTTACTACCTTGCTTTGATATTATGAAACACTTTTCTCTTAGCCACAGATTTTGATTGGTGTACCCTTCACCTAGTTGTGATAAAGTGTTTCGGCATGAGCTTACTTGACAAGAGGAAAACCTATTGGTGGCTATTTGGTGCATGCACTCATTGAGCTATTTCCGATGTAATTGTTTTGTAATAAGCTTGTTCGGTTGTTTTGTTGCTTTTATTTGCCTTTTATCTATTTTCACTCATAAGTAAGTTTGTATCTTTGAACAATTTTTGTTCCTTTTCATAACTACAATGAAAAATTCGTATTTTGTTGGAGAAAAAAAAAAAATCAAAAAGAGTGGAAAATTACAGATGACGGTGTTTCCTTGACACTGAACTTAAATGTAACAAACTTTCCTAGGTGTGAAGTCTTGAGTTTCAAGAATTCATGAAATGGTAAATTCTAATTCCAGCCTATAACAAGCAACGGAATTCTTACTTTATCTTCTCACATAAGGATGTCTACATCTTTCACTAACGTAATCTACTCTAGTTCTAAACAACCTATCCTATGAAAATTGAGACAAGCATGCAACTCATTCATATCCTTTCTGGCATGTTTTTCTTAGCAATGTGTTTTCTCGACCTGAACAGAAACACCCAATAAAGTCATCTGGTAGCCAATAAATCTATTCCAAATTCTATTCTCTTTGCAGTTTCCCATAGCAAATAGTGAGATAATTTAGTCTGATCTTGGATACTAAAGCATATGGTTCTTTTCCTAAATATGCATTTCCTTCATCTAAAACTCAACTTGCTACTGGATTCCTTGGATATTTCCCACATTTCTTCAGTAATCAAGCTTCAAACAAGGAAACAGATAATAAGCCACTGAAAGTGAAGGTACAGCCAATGAAATAGATGAAGCTGACTAAAGAACAGATGAGGATATAGCTACAGAATTCAAGGAGGATCCTAACTTACACACTGGCATCTTCTCTTCCGAGGAGCTTGACCGGAGTTCCAGATCGAGGTGACGTAAGGTTCGAAGCTGAAAGCTCGTCGGCACCCAGAATTTTACCGGGCCACCATGAACCATTCCTCCTTCGGACCCACACGATCGATCCCACGCCATAATCAACCGCACCAGATCCTGGACTCCCCATCTCCGACCAACTTCTCTCTCTCTCTCTCTCTGTCCCGCCCTCCCCCTGTTTGAGTAAAACAATATCCGGTCAGCCTCCGGCGAAGAAGAGTGAGGTGCGCAGAATGATCCGACAGTGAGCGAAGATGGAGGATCCGCAGAGATCGATGCGGGTTATGATTAGGGTTTCCATTCAGATTTGGGGATTTTTCATGTCTAGGGTTGTTGCCAAAAATTCGCCTCCACCTCTGTGTCTCCACTTGTGCAATCGGAGATTTCAGATCCTTGAAAACTCCGTTCTCTCTATCTAGAACTGGTTTTCAGACACTGCCGTGGGTAATTTCTCTTCCGCTGACACGGAAAATGAAAAGGAAATCTCTCAGGAAACCGGCTATTCGGGTCCGACCCGGTCGGGTCGGAACATGGGTCGTCGCCGCAGTCGGGCAACGTGTCGTGCACGTGAATTTGATGAAAAATGATGAAATAACGATTACCGGATTCGTACGTACATGTGATGAAGTCAACGTCGCAATTTGTTGTAAAAACCAATTTTCAGAATTTACCGCCTTTCACTCCAATGTCCAGTGTAGGTTAAATTTCATTCTTACAGTTTTTCATCTTTATTTACAATTCGGTTGTTGTAATTTTAAATTAGTTTCGATTAAAACTCTCGAAACATCTAGGTTGACTCTGATTTTTGAGAATTTTTGTCTCTTCATTTAAATTAGACTTGCATACAGACATCTATCATCGATGTAGTGTTCTATAGATTGGACTTCGATACTTGAGTACTTAAGATGGAAGGAAACGAGTATGACGTATGTAGAGTAAATTGCAAGAATCTTAGTGAGAGTCGGCTTAGTAGTGTGACAAGAATTAGGGTTCACATAAGATTTTTTTTCTTTTTTGAAAGAGTTTGTTGGGTACTTCAATTAGGGCTCCAAAGAGAAAGGGAGAGTGAGAGGGGTGTCCGGGTGGACCATTGACACCCCTATTCCCTCTCTACTAAGTAGAATGCGCAGCGACGTGCTTTACGATTATTTGGAGCATATTTAGGAATCGGACGCATGGTGTCAGTGCCACCTCCGCAAGATGTCTTCTATACAGATTGTTTAGGTTTGTCGCTCTTTTGATCCGGTGCTCTCAGTGTTGGTCTCGGTGTGTTCAGCTTGTCGAAGCATTACCCACGTGGCAATTTGAAGTCATGATGCTTGTTGCCTTGGATTTACCTGTTTATTACTAGATGCAAATAAGCTTATTATCTAATATATTTTAATACAAGGCAAAGGAGAAAGGAGAATAGTAAAATGGATATTTATTTAATTTTATTTTAGTACAGGTAAAATGGTTAATTGCGTTAGATTGCACTGCCATTTAAATTGAGTAAAGATAGAGCTAGCGGTCAAGTTAAATTAGTAGAATCCTTAATACCAATTTAATAATTTGAAATATCTTATATTGTCTCTCAGCTCATCACAAAAGGTTCAAAGAAAACATTGGGGGTAAAAAAATTATTCACATCTAGACATTTTATGAAACAATGTGATACGGTGATTGACATAAATAATATTTTTAAAATATTGATTTTGTTAGTTATTAAATATAATTTATGTCAAGAACAAAATTAGTTTTTACTCAGACATTTTCAATTTCATCAAAATATCACATTAAACCTAGATAAGGGTTGCAATTTTTACATTTGTTTGAATAATCATTCAAAAGTATTATAGTTCAATGAATTGCAAAAGTATGATATGAGCAAAATTGATAGAATTTAGGAGGAAATGCAATATCATAATCGATTAAATTTGTACGTCGTAAAGTTATTCAATTGACGATTTTGTACGTGGATTAAATTCAATTTTGTGAAAATTTTGATTTTCATTGAAATTAGTGAGTTTTTGAAATTTTTACGCTACCTTATGTTAAAATTACTGTATGAACTAACAAATTAACGAAAATTATAGAGGGTAAAAATTGAAACATTAATCAAAATCTTAGGTATAAAATATTGAAATTAAATATTTATGTGGTAAAAATTGAGTTACATCTTCATAATTGATTATTTTCCCCTTCTATCAGGTCTGCAATTATTGGGCTTGGACCTTAAATCGCATCATCGGAGGTTTGCTCTTATCTGAATCGTCCGATTTTGTTTGCTCTTATCTGAATCGTCCGATTTTCGAAGGAGAGAAATTCTCTCGACCAAAATTGATAGTATGATAGTTCAATGAATTGCAAAAGTATGATAAGAGTAAAATTGATAGAAGTTAACAGGAAATGCAATATCATAATCGATTAAATTTTTTCGCCGTAAAGTTATTCAATTGATATTTTTGTATGTGGATTAAATTCAATTTTGTGAAAAGTTTGATTTTTTTTCACATTGCTTTATGTTAAAATTACTGCATGAATTAACAAATTAAATTAACGAAAACTAGCGAAAACTAGACAGAGGGTAAAAATTGAAACATTAATCAAAATCTTAGGTATAAAAATATTGAAATTAAATATTTATGGTAAAAATTGAGTTACATCTTCAAAATTATTATTTTCTCCTTTGGCAGCAAGGCCTCAAATCGCATCATATGAGGTTTGCTCTCATCTTCTTCACCAATCGTCCGATTTCCCAAAGAGAGAAAATTCTCTGCAAAGCTTTGCCCGCCCTTTACGCCGTCGTCGCTGCCGACCAGCTACGCTACTATTGCCGCTACAACTAGCTAGGTTTGGGTTTTTTTTTCTTGTTTTTCTTTTCAATAGTTAGTAAAAAAACGGAATTATTTTGGGTTTTATTTTATCTAAAATTTTGTGCGTGCCCTTTTAGAAATTTACGTCTTGCAAAATTCGTGTTCGTGCTTCTTAGCTTATTATGATAATTATGATTATTTTTAACCATACTTATAGTAGTCACTATTCCAATAGAACTACCATGTTCATGTCTTTATTAACTAATCTTTAAGTAGGTTGAAAGTAGAGATTTGTAGACGGAGGTGCCAACAAATGAACCTCAAATGAAGGTTCAGAGCTCCCAGTAAATCATTCCATTGATACTGCTCATCAACAAGAGGATGATGTGCTTCCTGATCCCATAAATGATGGGTATATAAATTCATCATTTCTCTTATTTTATGTGATATTTATTTTTAGACTATGATGTTATGTTGTGAATGTGTGATCTTGCTATCTTATATTTGAATTGTAGCTTCTCCCACATTGTATAGAATATTATGTCATGGGAGGAGGGTTATAATGCATACTATTGTCTCCCTTATCCTTTTAAGAGATAATTTTTGAACTTTTAATTTTCATGGAGGAAAAACAAGAAATCACTCCGAAAGAAGTTAGAGGTACACTTGAAGCGCGATTGCATCCACAGGAAAATTCTGGTATCTTTCTACTCCATCTAATACTATGAACTTACTGTAGATATTAAGGTGGTACATATAACATCTGTTCAGATTTTGAAAGTGTAAAAATTTTAACCTCATAATCTAAAGAATTTGGTATATTGAATGATTATAGACCATGCTCTGCAGTGCAATTTAAATATGGAGGTCAAGGGGTTCTTTGATTAAATGCCGTTAGAGTGACTTTATGGGAGGGTTTGCCTTGTGGGAAATATTTCCTATAATAAACCATTTTGATAGGTCTTTCCAACCATATATATCCATAATTCATTGTTTTTTTTTTTTTAATAAGAAGCCAAAGCTTTTCATCAATAGATTGAATAGAGTAGAAAAAGCCTCTTGAAAGACCTTTAAAAAATCTGCTGGCAGAGGGGTATACGTATGCTTGCCAAAAGAATTAGATAGACAAACCCTAAGACATTAGAGTTGCTCATGTGGATTCCTAATCAACATTTGACACTATTTCTCCACACTCTTAAATTGAAATTAAATATTTGGTAAAAATTGAGTTAAATCTGTCAAAATTGATTTTTTTTCTCCCTGGGGGCATTGGGCCTGGGCCCATAATCAGGTCTACAATTGACAGTATTGGTCCTATCTCTCCCACGTGTTGTACTAAAAAAAGAAGAAGCGAAATAATACTTCAAAAATATTATTACTCAACATTTTCAATTTAATCAAAATATCACCTTAGGGTTGCAGTTTTTATTTTTTTGATAGATTTTTATTTGAATAATCATTCAAAAGTATTATAGTTGAATGAATCGCAAAAATATGATTAAATCAAACTTGATAGAATTTAAGAGGAAATGCAATACCAGAACTGATTAGTTTGTTCAGTTGTAAAATTATTCCATTAATGATTTTGTACGTGAATCAAATTCAATTTTTTTTTGTGAAAAGTTCGATTAAAACTAGTGAGTTTTTGAAAATTTCACGCGACCTTCCATTAAAGTTACTGTATAAATGAACAAATTAACGAAAATTAAATAGAGGGTAAAAATGGAAACATAAATCAAAATCATAGCTCAAACATTAAATATTTAGGGTAGAAATTCAGTTACATAGTCAAAATTGATTTTTTCCCCGGCAGTATTGGGCTTGGGCCTCCAATCGCATCATCGAAGGTTTGCCCGCCCTTTACGCTGTCGACCAGCTACGCCGCTGCAACTAGCTAGGTTTGAGTTTTTTTTTTTCCTTGTTTTTCTTTTCAATAGTTAGTAAAAAAAAACTGAAGTATTTTGGGTTTGATTTTATCTAAAAGTTAGTCTGTGTCCTACCTTTTTAGAAATGGACGTCTTGCAATGTTCGTGTTCGTGGTTCTTAACATATTATTATAATTATGATTACTTTTAGCCATGCTTATTGTAGTCATTGTTCCGGTGGAACTGTCATGTTTATGTCTTTATTAACTAATCTTAAGAGTAGGTGGAAAGTAGAGATTTGTAGTTGAGGTGCTACCAGATGAAGGTTCGAGTCTTTCAGTAAATTCTTCGATACCATAAATGATGGGTATTAAATGCATCGTTTCTCTTATTTGCTGTTATATTTATTTTTGGGTTATAATGTTATGTTGTGAATTTGTGATAAGGTGTTCAAAAAAACCCGACAATATGACGAAACCAACTCAACCCTACTCATGGTCAATTAAACTCGATTTGGGTTGAGTTGGGTCAGGTCTCGAGTTAGTCCTTTAAAAATTCGAGTTGACCCAATCACGATTTTAAATATCTGTCGATATGTCAATATGTCCATCGAGATGTCCATGTATCAATGAGTTCGACATCGACATGAGGGATAAATTGACATTTCTATAATATTACCAAAAAAATCTACAAAATATAACAAATATCAACAAAATTTCACTACACATCATATTAATATTAATTATTTTTAACTGGTTTAGAAATAGTAAACGTGTTAATTTAAATATATATTTTTAGATATTTCTATTTACATTTCCGACATTTGAAACTTGGAACGAAATACAGTACGATTAACCTTATTTATAATAAATACTTTTATTATTTTTAATCTCAGTTCTCAGCCATTCATTTTACATCTAGGGTTTTCACTTCTCTCTGCTCTCCTTCCTCCCTCTCTGGTTTTGATTAATCTCACCCTCCATAGTTTTCTCTCCTCCATTGTCGTCTCGTCACTCAAGCTCCCCGCTTCAACTGTCGCCGCCCGTTGCCCGCTACATACGTCGCCGCCCCTGCGTCTCGTGGCCGCCGCCGCCCCTGCGTCCTATCCAGATCGTCCGCCCCGCGCCCCATCGCAGATCGCGGCCCCTGTGTCCCGTCTCCGCCCGTCACCATCTTCCGTCGCAGCTGCTGGTGTTAGCAGTAGCTGCCATGTAAATTTGTTTTTCTTTTGAAACAGTAGCTGCCTTGTATTTTTTCCTTTTTTTTTTTTTTTTTGAAATTTTGGGTTGGGTTGGCTATCAATATTTAACCCGTCGGTTCCAACCCGATGAAATCTGTGTCTTATATTTCAGTTGTTGCTTCTCCCACATTTTATATAATATTATATCATGTGAGGATGGTTATAATGCATTCTATTGTCTCCATCTTTTTAAGAAATTATATTTGAACTTTTAATTTTCAGAGCCATGGAGCAAAAACAAGAAATGACTGAGGAAGAAGTTAGAGGTACACTAGAAGCGATTGCATCCACAGGGAAATTCTGGTATCTTTCTACTCTATCTAATACTATGGACTTAGTGTGAATATCAAGGTGGTACATCTAACATCTGCAGATTTAGAAAGTGTAAAAATTTTAATTTCAGAATCTAAAGCATTTGGTATATTGAGTGATTATAGACCAGTGCAATTTAAATATGGAGGCCAAGTGGTTCTTTGATTAAATTCTGAAATAAGATGATTATTTTTATCGGTAAAACCTTCACAAATTTGGGAGCATGTCTCTATTGTAATTTCTCCCCTTATGTTATCTTTAATTGGACTTCCCTTTTTAGTATGCCATTTGGAATGTGAGAAATATTTCCTATAATAAATCATTTTGATATGTCTTATATTTTCTTTGTTTTTAATGAATTCCTTTATCCATGATTTTTTTGTCCCCTTCCAAGAGAAAATCAATGGTGGAGATTTGGCCAAGTGGCTGCCTGCTATATCAATATCTGATGTGAGATGTTTGTTGTGTCAGTGCTGTGTTTGTTGGGGTTAACACTAACTTGAACATTCAAAAAGAATCAAACCCAACCATATATATGCCATAATTCATTGTTTTTTATATAGGAAGCTAAAGCTTTTGATCAATAGATTGAATAGAGTAGAAAAAGCCTTTGAAAGACCTTTTAAGAAATCTGCTGGTATACTTGCCAAAATAATTAGATAGACAAACCTCGAGGAAGCTAAGACATTAGAGTTGGACACTGCTTTAATTGTATTTCTCCAAAATCTTACTCTTCCTCTTGGAAATTTTGCCACATAAAATTTGTGCTACACAGCACAACATCAGCCACATAAAACTTGAAGTGCGTGATCAGTTGAACTTTCTCTTGTTCTTGACTGTTGAGAACTTACAATATATACATATTTGTGTATATGTATTTTATGTTCTCAGGCATGATTGGGAGAAATTGAAGAGCATGCTATCCCTTCAGCTGAAGCAGGTATGGGGAGGTACGCATAAATGTATTTCTTTTGCCACTCTACAGTGGATGTTTTTTAAGGTTCTCGCATAGTGGACATGCATATCGTATTTGTTGCTTTCAGTTTTTTATGAGTAAATGACACTTGTTTTCCTTTCTCTCCTGCTTTGTGAAGGTGCTGTCAGAGTATCCTGAAGCAAAAATGCCAAGTGAACAACAAAGTACTCTAGGAGAAGCCTTCCCGGAGCTGGTTAAGCGGTTAGATGAAGGTTAGTCAGCTTCTGTACTTCCTATTCTTTATCATAGATATATTTGAAAAACCAATGTTGTGCAGTAAATTATAGCCTACAAATTGTAAATGATTGGAAAGCAGCTATTTTTTAGTGCTTGGGTAGGGTGATCTCCTCTGTCTGCCCTTAGGGTGCTCCCCTCTTTTGAGTTCTTCAATATATTGTCTTTTATCCAAAAAAAAAGCTGGGCAGTAAATTACGGTTTGAATCATTCAAGTGGCCATACATTTGGAGTCACCTATCTAGGTCTTTTCACTACCCAATGCTGTCAAACAGTGGCCCTAATTTAATTCGATGAACTTGGTGAGATTGGGACTTTTATGTAATAAAAAGACTAATTTTAAAAAATATATATTTTTAATTAATTTTAAATCTATTTATAGGAACCCAAACGTTTATTAACAACAAAGATTTACCTTGGCAACCAAGTATAGTAGAGTCAGGTGGGCTGCGGTTGTCCCGTGAGATTAGTCGAGGTGCGTGCAAGCTGGCCCAGACACTTACGGATATTAGAAAAGAAAGTAGAGTCAGATAAGAGGGAGTTAAGGAATTCCTCAACCTGCAACTTGTGGGTGACAAAAAAATGGCACTCTATTCATCACTATAGTTTCTCCTCCCTTCTATCTAATTGGAGAGCATTGGAGAGCTTTTTTGTAGCCCAATTTGGGCCCCTTTTGTTATCATATTTCATATCTCAATGAAATAGTTTCTTGTTAAAAGAAAAAAAGCACTCTAGTCACATAATAGGGAGAAATTATTAATAGTTCGACTAAAAAAATAAACTGAGATTACGAAAAAGCTCTCAAATTGATCGCAGTGTAAGAGAGATAGTTAACTTCCTTTTTGAATGAGACTTATTTCAGTATGTTTTCTGGATTGCAGCACTTCTTAGCTTCATTGAAGGCCCTCCCTTTACCCTTCAAAGGATTTGTGAGGTGATTCTACGTTCGCTTAAATGCAATTTCTTTCTTAATATTTTCATTTTTTAATTTTTCGTTCATTAATGATCAGTGAGATTGCTAATAATTACTGTTGAAGAATGTGCCACTGGTAGTTGATAACCTCAGCTCTCTTGTATACCTTATTAGATAGATCTCATTATCCAAAAACTAGAAAATCTTCGGTCAAATATTGACATTTGAAGCAACCATATCTTGTTCCCTTTTTGCCTCTCCACACTTCTTATAGTGCTTTTAAATATAGAAATAGTATAACAATAGTTTTTTCTAATAGCTTCCTCTTTCTTCTTGGATGGTTGGGACATATATGCATGACAAGAATTTTTACCAAATTTATTGGACCTAATTATTATTCTTATCATTGTATTAATCTTTTCTCATCCAAAATTGATGTCAAAACAGATCCTGCTAGATGCACGGGGCATCTATCCAAATCTCTCAAAGCTTGCTCTAGCTCTGGAGAAGGTATGGAGTTTTGTGGTGTTGAATATATATATATTTTAATATTTTTAAATTTCTTCCATTTGGCACATGAGTATGCTACTCGGCCTGGATTTTCTTTCCTTTCATAATCCATATGTCCCTCAGACCTCATTAAACTGTTTATATGTAGTATATTATCTTCATGTATAATGCTCTTATTTATTGGTTCACTATTAGTGTCAGCTAAATTACAATTTTGATCAAGTGTGAAAAATTATGGAAAACATTTTTTAAAATCTTAAAAGTATCATGATGGATAAATTTTTATTTAAATAGTATCATGTATTATTAATAACTTGATGGATAATTTTCAATATCATGCCTAATTATTCAAGTTTACGTTATAGAATCTTTTGGTGACATCCACACTTGCCATCAGTTCTGAACCGCGACTACCATCCTCTGAACCAAAACCCGACGAGTTGGAGGAGCCAGAGAAAGGTCTTGAAGAACAAAAGCATTTACCTGACGCAGTAGAAAATGGGATCGAATCTGTAGCTGGAGACAGGGATGAAGTCATGGCAGAGGTTGTGGCTGAAATAAATGACGATATGACGATCGACATGGAAGCCTTTAGAGAAATAGTTGCATCATCTGACACAAATGTTGCTGCAAACAGTGATTCTTAGGCTTCATCGCACACCTTTGAGTTATAGCTGTTGAGGCCTGAGGGAGCGAGATGGCTGATATCCACAGTGTTCTTCAATATTTCTATTTGTTCGGGCCATGGGATGTGTTGATCTCACACTTGGGGGAGTACATCTACATAGATTGTTGGTAAATGGAAATTAGTTAACAAATATCAGCTACTATTTTTGCTTTTTGATGTTTTCTTGATTAAATATTTGGCTTCTAAATTTTGTTATGTTACAATCCATTTGCTAATGAAAATGATTAGTCCCCTTTGCAACTGTTGATTCCTTCCAACATGGTCTTGGGTTCAACTATGTAATTTGTGTAGATTTGATGATTTCTTGGATTTATATATATCTACCTTAATCTTCTTCGAGAATTTTGAACTACAGGTAATTGCAAATTTAGCATATTCTAACCGTTTCATGCTCTCTTGCTCGAACAACTCTAAATAGAGTTTACTGATTACCTTGTATTTCATTTGTATTGGTTGCAAATTCTAATCGAGTATTGAAGTTCTCTTTATTCCTATGATCATATTTATTTCGAAGAGATATTGAGGGAATTATCACGTAATTTAGCAAATAAATAACCCACTTAATTTTTGAGAAGGGATGAGAAATGAGTTTGTTGCAATTCTATGATGATAATGAAAAAAAAAGGATTAAATTTTTTTGAACTATTTATATTTACTGATGAATAAACCCGATATCGTTTTTCCACTTCTTCCTTGACGCCTCCCTGCTTCCCATTTTTGAAAAATGAGCTCGAGTCCTAATTCAAACAAATCAACGAAAATATAAGATGCAACAAAAATAAAACAATGCCAAAAATACCATTTTTTTAACAATGTATTTCCTAAATAACAATCAAATCTTTGACATAAAAAATTACATTGTAATCAGATTCTGTTTGAAGTATATGCAGTTGAAGCCAGAAAAGGACAAACAAAAAGTTAAAAAGTACATTTTTACGTATGAGAACAGCATTCACACTTCGAGAACTCGCATATGATGACAACAGCAGTACCAAAAAATTTGACATTCTTTTTAGGCACCTTGAGTTCCAGCCAAGCATTTGCTCTATCATCATGCTCCTCACAGTACTCTTGCAGCTCCTGTTACTTTTAAAAGCTGAAAACCTTGTGTTTCCTTTCATGGCTTTTATAAATTTCTCAGCCAAAGGCAGCATCACAGGGTGTCCACCAGTGATGAAATGGTTCCAACTATTCCTACTGTAAATAACAACTAATATTCACATAAACCTGCAAAACACTAAACCACATCTTGATTTGATTTTCCCCCTTTGACCTAACTGACTGTACAATTGAAAAGTTATTCACACTCTTACTTCAACTACATCTCCATCTTTCAACTCTGTACTGGGTAAAACTGGCAGACCATTGACCAATACCAACCTCCCCTCGAATCCGACCCTTCTAGCGGCATCTGCAGCAGTGCTACCAGAGCTTAACCTCATTATCTCTCCAAGGGGCCAGCACACAATTACCACTTCCTCGAGCGTGACAGAGCTTCGACGAACATAATGCTCTCCTCCTTGTTTAACTTGTCTGAAATTACTAGCTTCACAAAGTAGTTGCTCTTCCCATTGAAGCATTGTCCTTAGAAAATGTACCTGGAATTTGAAGTAAACATTAAGATTAAACATCATGCAGTTTCGGGGGCGAGGACAATGACCTTTATTCCATCCCCATGCAACCACAACCCTATAATACTTCCATATAACATCAGTCTTATGAGAGTCTAGTTTCCTTATTAAAAAAAAAAAAAGAAACTTGTGAGAATCTAGTTTTTCTTTCTGTTCTTGCACATGTTATAAGATTGGGTGAATGTTGCAAAAATGGGATTCTGGCATTAAATCGCATGAAATACCTGTAGATTTATTTAATGTTTTTCTAATCAAGTAAAGAATGACGGTAAAAAATATTATGACTGGTCAATAGCATAGAACCTTCGTGTTGATGCTAGCTTCAGTGGAGATTGATGTGACTGAGTCTGTACTTGTCCTAGCTGTAGCAGAGTCAATCTGTTTGCCCTCAGAAATGGCAGACATTATGGCCCAATATTCAGATTTTTCCTGCTCTGTAAAATCAATGACCTGAATGAAGGTTGGAAGTAGCCGACCAAATTGATCTTGCTGCATGAGAAGGAAGAAACTAATCGTTATACATTTTATAAGAACAGCAACTAATCGTTATGAACTAGCAAACTATGGCACGTGGCATTGGAGAAGTGTTTACAAAGGGTGCCTTCTCACTAACCCTTCTCATCTCTTTGATGGTCATAACTTTTGGCTTAAGGGATTTATGCAACCTCTAGAAAATAGGAAAAGCCACTTTTTCCGGATGACCCTACCGATTTATCCTATCTTTGCATTGAGAGTTGGTTTCTTGGAGGTGACTTCGACACTATTTGCTGGACCAAGGAAAAATCTGTGCATATAGAAGGCTCACAAGTTGCATGCATATTTGCAATAGTTTCATTGAACAAGTGGTTATTCTCGACATTCCTCTTTCAAATGGCTTATCCACATGGTCTGATCTCAAGACTATCCCCACTCTCTTGATAATTTCATACCATTAATGAAATTGGTTCTTTTAAATATATATATATATATATATATATATATATATATATATATATATATATATATATATGTATGTATGTATATATGTACATATATTAAAAAAAAATCATGATCCAATTTCAGACTGTATGTGCTAGAATAGCAACTGCAATCAGACGGATGCTGATCACAAAAGTATGAGGGAAAAACAAATTTCGGTACTCTATATTGCCCCTCCCGTCCTAGCTTGCCTGTAAAATAACTCTCCATAAACAATGACCGCAAAGCTCGTGATAAGATTAGCAAACTCCTGAATTGAATACAATTGAGGGGAGAGATTAATCCTACAGTGATGATAGAATCCTGGTTTTACACTAGGTTGCACTTATTTTCAGTAAATAATCTATATTTTAAAAGAGTTAACAAGCATGAAAATGAAAGATTAAATGCTACTGTAGGGGACACGCTTCAGCCGTCAGACCATGACTTGACTACTGGGAGCAGCATGTTCACTTACAATATTGGGAGACTGATCGAGAGATCAACTTTCTGTGATGCAATTCAAACCATACGCTCACTTGAACAGACTAAGTTTCCCCTTAATTTTGCAAGATCTCTCTCTTTTCTCAGCCTGAGGGCTAGATTACTGACCACGGAATGTTCACTAAAAATTGAAGCCTAAATTAAACATTAACTTTATAGGAAGAAAGTCAAGTGATACGGCCACTTGAACAGCATATTTCTATCAATCACTCTCTCTCTCTTCCTCCCACCCCCTCTCTGTAATTCCTTCGGCTCTCTTTTTTATTCTTTCATTCATATCAATGAAATTACACAGATATATGTATGTATGTAAAGGAATATAATGGTGGAGACATAAAGGGAAAAAATGAAAATTAAATCAACCTTTAATTAAAGCAAAAACTCGCCAGTCTTAACACATACCTTGTGGTACATACCATCTCGACAGAGCGTGTACTGCTCTAGACAAGTGCACCAATCCCCATGACCAGGTTCACACCACCACTCATCAGACACCTGGAAATGCATCAGCAGCAGCACTATAACAAATCTCAATCTGAATAAAAAATTTTGAGAAAAAATATTTCACAAGAAGATAGGGTATATCATAGCCTACTTTTCAGTTGAGCGTGAAGTGGACCATTAGATCATCATAGCCTACTTTTTGGTTTTAATTTCAGTTCATATTAAATTCAGACGTTTAATGTTCCTCCAACTAGATCATCACACAAGTTCCCTGGAATATCATTTTCTTAAAAAAAGTTCAATTGCAGTAAATGGACATCTTGCTATTAATAAGTTCCAGATTATCTGAACAGTCGAGGAAGGCGAACCTTTTTGTATAATCTTGCATAAGCTTCCCAACGCTTTATTTGGAAGGAAGATCTTCGGTCAGCCACGGCTTCAGAAGCTGCAAGTCCAAAGCTCACAGCAACAAGCAGTTCCCTTCCATCCTCATCCACTCTGCAAATACATAATCAAATGTAAATATAACCGACTGATTTGTTTGCTGTTGGCATAAATATAAACAACTGACATACCTAATAATAACAGCCGCAAGCAAGTGACTTCCTTCCACTCTAAGAACAGGATGGCCAGCTTGGAGAAAACTATACTTATTAGAATCACCTTCGATGGAATTCTGGAACTCTGTATCAGAGAAATATCGGGATACTTCTCTTCCAGATTCATTCTTGCTGCTTATTGATGGGATTTTGTTTCCGTTTTCTTTATAAAGCCAATGTGCAGCAAGTCCATGTTCAGCATACTCATGCATCCTCTAAAAAGAGAAGTAAAAATTAAATGATCAAAATGAAAGACTATAAGAAACTCAAACTGCATCAGGAATTTGAAAGAAGAAAGACCTGTGTTCTTATTTGAACTTCCAAAGGCGAGTTATCAGGACCTAGTACTGCAGTGTGCAGAGACTGAAATCATAAATTGAAAGTTATGAGGAGGCCATGAGTAAATCAGGAGTACATTCCAGAAAAAGAAAAACTCTTAAACAATTAAATTCCAATTCGAGTAAATCATTATCTACCCACACAAAACAGTCTAAAAGTCAATATGCGGACAACCAATTTAATATACTTCAATTCCCTAACTTTAGTAGTTTTCTGGATTAATTTAGAGTAATATTTCCTCGGTACATGGTAAATGGTGTCAAACACAGAAATACATTGTACACCCCATGGCTTTCATCCCCTAATAGTTGGACTCAAACTTTATCCTAAAAGAAAAACAATACTTTCAAATCTGTTGTTCAAATAGTCTTAAAGCGCTAGAAGAAGGGCTTGAACCTAGTTAACAGCCACACGCTCTAATCAACTGAGCTACTCCAGCGGCTTTAAGGCGTTGTGGGCAGTATCTTTAAGTCGTGGAATACAAGGAGTCTCTCAGTTTTTTTTTTTTTCCTTTTTGTTTTGGAACAAACAGCAATCCTTTATCTCACCGTGGCTGAAGTGAGCAGATTTGTTTACACTCTCAAAAGAAAGATCCATCTTAACACTCACATAAAGAAGTGGATTTGAAGCCCTATAGTGTTTTAAAGTTTCGGCTTTGAAGCTTTTTGTTTCCCCCTTGGCTGTCTTTGGCTTAAAATTCTCAGGAGCTTTGCTCTTTGTTCTTTATTGGCTTATTTCTTGTATCTTCGGTTTTCTATTCTCTTTTTGTTTCATTTCTCATTTCTCTTTTCGCTCCTTATATCCTTAAATATTTTCTTCTTTTTCATAGATAAATGAAAAGTTTGTTTCTTGTTAAAAAAAATTGTTCAAATAGAGAAAATAAACACAAGATTGAGGTGGTGCATGAATCTACAGGAATCTTGATACAAGATTCCCAAATGACAAGGTGGCTGGCTTTTGCTCTGGAATAGTCAAGCAAAAAATTGTGTCCAAAATATTTTGAATTTCACAAAATAAAATCAACCTAAATCAAGATTTCCTTCAAATTGAAGTTTCCAAATCCATACAAGTGAGGCTTATCTCAATCATCCCTTTTGGGCTCCAGACTAGCAGAAAGTCCTTTGGAATCAAATCTTGAACTAAGGGCTGATGGCAAAGCTACTGAAAGATGTGAAGGTGTACTGAAAGTGGATTGGAAGCAGCCGTGAGTAGGTTCTCTGATGAACTAATTTCATCAATAAAGCTTTGTTTACAAAACAACTTTTTTTAAAAAGCTAAAATATTGAAGTTTCTAACATGAGATATAGGCTTTTGTTTGGCAATTGAGCACTAATGAATGAGAAAGATGGCTTCACTAGCAAAATAGCATAAACATCTTTAACCTGGTAACCACTAGGCTTCGGGTTAACAATGTAATCATCAAATTCACCATCAATGGGGGTCCATAACCTGCAGTGGAAATTAAATAACACAATGAGGAATTACCGGATCAAAATCAGAGTCATGAAGAAATTACAGAGAGTATGTATTTAATGAAATTGAATAAAATACCCATGTCCGGCAACTGTTTGCTTGAAATATAATCTAGATTAACAAAGAAGATAACTATATTTTTCAGAATCAAGTAAAAATATATGCAGATACCCCTCCCATAAATCTTCCTGAGGAATAGGCTAGAACAGCTCATTTCTCACAAACAATAGCCATCCTAATGATTCGGAGATCTCTTGAAGACCATTCAGATTACGAGATCAATTAGTAATACACATCTCTTTGATAAACAAACCAAAATTGACTATGGCTATATTCTATTCTACTAATCATTATACAAATTGTTATGTTCATGGCTATTCCATTTCCAATTTTCAATATTTATTTGAGGATTTATTAAGATGAAAAAAATAACTATCCAGTTAGAGTTGAAATGTTATGGAACTTAATCAAGGTTAAATAAAATTAGGGGGGTGAACATGAAGTCCATACGGGACCAAATAATAACGAAAGAACAAGTAAACCTCTACTGAAATCCTTGTTCTATTCTATTTTTTCTTTTCCTTTTTATGTCTAGACTTATGCATATATTCTTGCTCAAACCATTGTAATTTGTACATCAATTAAAAAATTTTAGGGTGAAAGTGAGCACAAATAATAAAAAGATTAATACCTTGTCATAAATTCAATCATGACACTGGAGACACAAGCAAACAATCACTAGTGCATCAATGTGGTTTTGCCGGTGTGTTAAGAAAGTGTTAGTGTATACGGATTATTACAATCCTTTACATGTTAACATCAGCACAAAATAAACCCCTTTTCTTGGGAAAACATGGATTCTGTTGGAAACTAATAATTAAGCACTACAGTTCTAAGTTAACCTCAAACCCGAAGTTACTGCTAAAAAATGTCCAAACATCTTAACACAGTTTATGTCCTTAACAGTTATCCTTAGCTAGAGAAAAGCTGCCAACGTAAATTTTCTCATGAAAAAGTTGATTCATCACACAATATACAGCTTAAAAAGGGATGGAGGAAACATCATGTGGTTAAATAAGAAGCAATAAGTTTAAGTTCAATTTACTTGTGTACAGTGTTGAGAAGACTGTAGCAACACTGAACAGCAGGTCCATGCAGAGTTCCATTCTTGTCCCCAACAACTACCCGTAATGCACGGGCATCATATACCTTTTCAATACTAACATCCTTCCGTTTCATCTGAAAAGTGGAGAAGCAAAAATGATTCAAAGGTACATCATAGTGTTTTGTTATTAGTTAGCTACAAAGATGCCGGAGCAATGCTTGATGACAGAAAAGTCTAGTTGTCTACAGAGTCCAGCATAAAGTCATGCAAATTTGTGTGCATATAGCAAACTCTTTGAGACATACAGCAGAGGAAAATTGAAACTAAACCAAGGATTATGCTCCAACTTAAAATCAATTAATAGAATGCAGAGAAAAGATATAATGAGAAATAGAGCGAGAAGTCAACTAAAACTGCAATTTTAATCCTTTCAACCCAATGACTCAGTACTGAACAGCCTACAGAGATTTAAGATAATATTTCTACATCCGAAAAATTATCTGAGATAAACTGGCTTCACCACTAATAATTGTGGAGATTAAATGCAAAATCTCTCGGATAAAAGATTTTAGAATAGCAGAGATTCTGTCAGAATAAATTGCCCTTGAACTGCCCTGTTTGCTATTCGAGGGAGAATTTTCAAATACAATAACAGCACCCATCCTAAAGTTGCGCACAATGGGACAACAATTAATTAATGATTCATTCATGTCAATATAACACTAAAATTGAGACAATTCATTTCTCACCTTGCTGTATATACTATATAAACTCTTTAGTCTGCTGGACAAAGTTACTTCCATTCCCGGAACATAACTGCAAGCATAGGTGGGGAAGCATAATAGACAGATATGAGCAGCACTACACACACACGAATAAAATAAAGAGATTAGTAAGCTAAAGATGCAGAGCATACGAAGCTGATATAATCAATTCCTGCTCTAATGCTTCTTCACAAACCACCAGAGATGCTAAAGCATTCCTAGCATCTTGCACAACTTTTGGTTGTATGCAAGTACCTATACTTCGTTGGAGACTATTTAGATAATTTGTCCGTTTTCTTCTGTCCACCAAGATGTCAAAAGGCACTACAGCTTCCAAAAGTTCCTGAAAGTAGAGAAGGATAGGATGAAAATTTTGTTAATCTATGATTCTTCAAGAACTACTCAATATAAACCCCAACCCCCACAAAAGACAAAATCTAAGAAACTGCTGCGCCACATAGACATGGAAACAATAAATCACAATAACAATTTTTTTTAGTACCACAAGGAGTGGTGTTGGGATTCCGTCCAACGGAAATAATTGGAGTCTAATCTAGTATTCTTAGGTCGGAAATAAAATGACAACTACATTTTACATAGATATTCCAAATTATCTCCTTCAAACATACACCTTTCAGAGCTCCCAATAAAATGAATGAAAGTACAAAGGAAGACCATGTAACAAAACCAAACCCACCCGACATGGAGACTACAAAGGAAACAAAGCCAAGACAAAGTATACTTTTTCGTCATGTGCAAAGTGAAGAAAAAAAAGAGAGTGAAACAAATAAAATGGAAAATAAATTTTAAGCCATGTTGATTAAAAGAAACAGGCATTTTAACTTGATTGGGAATAAGGTTTAACAAAAATGTTTATAAAAGGATACATTTGCCCCTAGATACCAAGTACAAAGCACACTCAAGAAAATTTTGTCCTTAATTATAGGTACTTGCCTTCATGTTCGTGGTCTCATCAGTTATAGTTACTGGTATATTGTGACAATAAGTTGAACTGTCTTTAACCGATGGTGGCATTTCGGTTCTGGCAGATATTTTCCGAAAATTTCCAGCTCTGCTACTAGGCATCCACATGGAAGCTAATTCCGAACGCAACTTCAGGAACATTTGTGGCTGAAAATTGTCCAATGAGAATTGAATCAATTTACAGAGAATCAATATCAGAATTACCAAGTCAGCGTGGTACAATTAGATACAAAGAAAAAATTGAAATCGAATGAGTACTTAAGTGTACAATGATATAAGCAAGGCCTTTCATACTCCAAACAGATGTACAAATAATTTAATCATTAACTATTTGTCATAGTTATTTCTTTTTCTAATGAGCTTTCTATACATATATGTGAAAATAAGTTATGACCCAAAAATACACCCACATGTTGTACTAAAAAAAAAAGTTATGACCCAGAAAGACCACGATCAACCTGAAGAACCGCAAAGCACAAATCTTCAAGTTCAGCTTTCAATGCCCATAAACCCAATCTAGAAGCGAGTGAGCACCAAATAACCAAGGTCTCCTGTGCAACAGCTTGAGCCTTAGGCAGTGGCAAAGCATAACTGTCAAAAATAATCAAGGTAAATTACTATCTCATAAAGCTGCAAGCCATAAAGTTCAGTCAAACCTATTGCGCAATCTTAAAATTAAAGCATCCCCACTTATATTGACTTCTATATTTTCATTTTCTCTAATAAATTGCAATCAAAAGAGGTTTTCTTCGTAATCTCTCTCTTCTGAATGGTGTATTTTTTGCAAAGAAGAGGTGGAGTCTCAAGGACACATTTTCCTCAATTACTCCTTCACAGAAGAGTTCCGGACCTTAATACTTTCTTCCTTCAATTGGCATGTGGCTTACAACTTAAACAGCCTCATCATTAATATCTTGGTGGGCCATCTTTTCATGAAAGAAAAGATCATTTGGTCGATTTAATAGAGCTTTATATTGGCAACCGTGGCTTGACAGGAATAGCATAACTTCCACCAGTATAGTCAAAATTTTTGACAACTTCCTAAATGCTAGCTCTCTCTTGGCATAAATTATATGCTCCTTTCAACAACAATAGTTCAAATGATCTTTATGCAAATTGGAAGAATTTTTTGTAATCTTCCTTGTTTGCAGCCTAGCATTTATCCCTTTTTTTGTAATTTCATATCATTTATGAAATGTTACCGTTTCTCAAGAAAACGAAAAGACGAGGCTGACAATTTTGAAGAAGAAAAGAATGTAGTTTGAGGAATTTAAAAGGGGAAAGAGAAAAATAAGGGGAGAAACTGAATCACCCCATCATACATATACTGATTATCAGAACATAAGTGAAGAGTTAGTACATGGTTCTCATGTTGTGAAGACGATCTGCAAGCTTGATGAGCACGACACGTGGATCATCAACCATGCCTAAGAGCATAACTCGCAATTTATTTGCCTAAAATGAATAGTTAAAGCATAAGAAAGAGTGCCCAGAAGCCAAATATATGCGTGCAAAATGCATATCTAAAGGAAGTCGATAATATTTTATAACCATATAGTCAGATCATTGCAATGGTTGAAGATTGAACCCATCCATATATGTTTATATCGAATGGAAATTAACTTCTTAACTGCACAGTCTTTTTCATGGTAATGTCTTAGGGCTTAGCCACAGTTTGCAGAAAAGCCTAACACAGAGTGTGAAGTTGCAGAAAAAAATTAGACATAAGTACGTCCACTAGAAAAATTTCCCCCAAGTCTTTCCATGTTTATTAGGTTTGGAATAAATACCTTTGGGTACAACCACATTTCAAATAATGCAACGAAATGCACTTATAAAAGTACATAGCTAAGTGAACGTACAAACATATGCCAAAATCTCTGCTTCACGGAGAGACATTTCCTAGAACAGACTTGAAGTTTAGCCATAGTGCTAAGCAATATGCAAACGATAGGAAAATAAATTCTCATAAATCATTATGTGCATTACATATAATTTGGTGGGGTCATACAAAAAGCCTCCAAATAAGATTCAAGAGCTCTACCCTTATATTTGGATGAATGTAATTTAATGCACAAGATAAAATTTGGACCGTGGAACTTTCATCTTATCTTTCTACAAACTTTAATGCACACCGTTCTCAACAATCAATACCTCTTCATGACCTAGCGAACCCTGGTTCACATTTACCCGGCGATGTCTACGCAACAACTGCAGAAAATATAAAATTATATCATAGTTGTACAAATTAATATTGATAATACTCCAAAAAAAGAAATAAGAATCTCTCTTTTTAGGAAAAAAAAAAAATTAGCGCATAACACAGATGTAACATTAAAACAATGTTATCACAGGGTCAAAGAATCCCTAAAGAAGAACAGAAAAGCCAGATAAGATCCAAGTGAAAGATATCCAGGCTGCACGCGTACATATTTGAAAACTTCAAGTGCTTTACATTCCTTATGGCATCACACATCCAGCTTACTACGTCTGAACCTTTAATATTTAGTTTTTCACGCATGAACAATGCCTCAAACAAAAAACACCATTCTCTAGATGTTAAAAAAAAAAAAAACCTAAACCTTTTTTCTAATCTAAAAAAACCCAAACTTCAATAAAGAGTTTTGACCTCAATAGTTTGTTCATAATACCTGGTTTATGTAACTTAACCTGGATACACCGGCCACCAACTTGGCTACTTCATCACCAAATTCTTCTTCTATGCTGTGCAAATTTTGACATGTATCATCAACTATGTCGTGGAGAATTCCAGCCACAACTGTGTCAACTGCCTGTTAATGTGAACTACTTTAAATCAATAAGACAATGAAACGAAAGTCATCCATTTACTTTCAGCAGCAAAAGTATATTTCATAATAAAAAAGAGCAAGCACAGAAAATGTGTGAGTGTGAAGCGAGAGAGAATATAAGATTGCCAGCTGTACACTATCAGCTAAGTTCAAGGTCCGACAATTAATTCGCCCAAAAGACCATAAGCAAAATAAGAAAAAAAAATTTTATGAGAAACCGAGCTTTTCATTAAGAAAAATAAATAATACAAGGCATACAAAAAAAAATCTTATGACAGGATGTCCATTTAAAGAAAGGGGATCCAATCCAAAAGAATAACACCTCATTGATCATTACAAAAGAACTTAGAAACCGACCCCATAGAGAAGTATCAAATCTAATAAGCTCCCAAACATACTCCCAATCTAACAAGCTTCCAAACATACTTCCTGAATCGCTTCACCTCCATATATTCTATTATTTCCCTCAACCCAGATCCCCTGCAAAATAGCAAAGAACCAAGTTTGCCACAAAAATATTTCCTTATCCTTAAAATGAATAAGAAACTATTATGTGCATTATTCCTTCATCGTCAAATTCATAAAATCATTTCCCTTTCGTGAAGAAAATAACCTAAACCACACTCATATCTTTCTGTAACAGGTTCGAGACATTACTTTATTCCGAATTTTCATACAATTAAATGCAATGCCTTATCCAATCTAGACATGAGCAGTAAGTTATTATAGTAAACTAGTACCTGTAGTTTTAAAATTAGCTTTTGAACAGAGCATAAACATCTATTTGTCACTCTTAAGTCATCCATGAATCCAACAACATATTTTTCTTTACAACTTTAATTTACTTATGACTCATGAGTCATACGTTTGGATATTTAACTGAATGCATGAAATGTTTCATTTCTAATCCCAAAAAGAAAATAATACTTATAAGAAATGACTCACAAAGATTTCTAAAACTTCCTTGCATTCTCTCACTCAAGAAATAACTGATTAAAATTTTGATATGCATTAACGAACCACAGAAATGAGCCGTAATAAATGGTGTTATGTTTTACGCACTCTGTTACCAGTAGGTGGAACTAAAGCTGCTAAGATCCTTCCAGTGTGGATACAATGAGTCAAATAAGGGTCTCCAGTTTTCCGTAACTGCCCATGATGAGCCTTTTTTGCAAATTCAATAGCCTTTTGCACCTGCCTTCATAGATGGAGAACTTGAGAGCAGAATATGAGAAAATTCACAAACTAACTTTGAGTAAAGTGAAAAACCTTGGTATCATGAAATATAAGATATCCAGTTACGTCAACTCCATCCAATACAAGAGAACCTGTACGGAAATTAAATTTTATGGAAAAAAAAAACACTTTAGTACGAGGAGGAAAGAAATTAATTTGTGATATACCCATGAAAAACTTTAGCAACTTTTCAGCACATTGACCATATGTAGGTAAATAAAAAGATAAAAAATCTCGACCAGTGAAATCTTGCTACCACCATGACCCACATTTTTCAAGAAGTTGTTTTAAACTCTCTCAATATTGAATAATGTAGATTGTATACGAAAATGGCAGAATCTAGAATGAAGCACAACAAAGCTTAGGTGCAGTCGCAAAGAAAAAAAGAGGAAGAAAAGGCTATTAATCTAAAGCAATTTCGCTATCAGTAACGACACAAGTTCTAACACGAGCAGGAAAAAACTAACTAGGGCAACAACTTTGACATTCAAATAGACCACTGTGTGCCAAAATAGTTTTTTCCTCCTAGTTTGGACAAAATATGATTCCTCCGGTGTACTGAAACTGATGATGAGAAATGGTTAAATTCAAAATGATTTCTTTTTCGGATTGATCAACACATTTTCTCAATTTAACTGAGCGGGGGCATCTCTGTACGACAGCAGGTGAACGCAACCTCTCTACTAATTTCGCGTGAAGTGTAATCAATAACCAACCTCACCCCCACCCAAAAACCCGTTTCCTTTAACCATGTCCCAATTTCAATGAAAAGTAAAATAATAAACTGGGATGAGAAAAAGGGACCTGGTTTATCCTCCACTTTGGGCCAGAGGAAGTCAACTTTGGTAGAGAGACAAGCTCCGGAGGCAATAGCGACGGCCGTAACAGCAACGTGCGTGATTGCAGATGTCACAGCACCATGAATAGATCCAGAACCCGACGCTGCGGCAGCCGCAGCCGCAATAATGTTTCCAGAGGCGATGACAGAGTTAACGGATGCAGTAACTACCGGCATATGGGTAATTCGATCAAAAAGGCGTCGGAATTTGGCGGAGCGGCCGAGCCCGTACGGCCGGAGAATCGTGCAAAAACGGAAGTAACACTTGTACGGGAACACCGCAGTAGTGGAAGCGCTTGAGCTCCGAAGGTGACATGACCGCATTCTAGCAGATGATTCTCCCCTCAAAGAGAATCCAAAAATCCAAAAACTGAAAACTGAACCAAAATAAAATAAGACGGAAAAAAAGCCACAATCGTGCAGATAATTTGTTCAAGAAAAAAGGAGAAACCAACCGTGTTTCACAGTTGGTGGAGTGGGGAAGTGAGTGGTTGGAAAAGTTACAGGGAATCCATGGTTGTAAATTTTCTTCCTTAAATCCAATTTTCTCTGATATTTTCCCGGGAAAATAAAGGGTAAGAAGGTGACGGTTAAAAGAAGAGAGGTGGTGGATGCTAAAGTGACGGTCAGGTTTCAGAGATTAGGCTGACTTCACCATTAACGTTATGACGCGTGGCATAATTAGATTTGCATAAATAAACGTATAATGCTCTCGTTGAGAGTCGAACTCAAGACCTCCCGCTTACTAAACGGGTGCTCTAACCAACTGAGCTACGAGAGCTGCTTGTGCAACATCCTTATAATTTTATTTTGTCTATGTTTTGTAAACATATACAAAAAACATTTTTTAGGCGAAATATATGACCAAAATAATTGTCATTTAAGCCAAATAGTTCATTTAAATGCACCGACTAAACTTTGTATCTAAAATTTCAATTTTGTTGTCTAAATTACTTTTCTTTTTTCCGTCCTTTAAGTTCAGCCCAAAACACTTGAGAATATTCAATTATCATTTTTAGTCACAATCGTCACTAGTATAAGAAATGACAAATAAAGTTGAAATATACATAAAACACAGTTTTTTTAGTTCAACGGTTTGTCGACTTAAAAAATCTAACGACCTAAAGTTAAATTAAGTGGTTTAGGCAAAATAACATTTCACAGCGTCAAACATTTAAATCACTACTACAACTATTATTTTGATAATTCCATGGGTTTGAATAAGTTTAATCTAAGGGTAAAATACATTTTTGGTCCGTGAGTTGGAGGGTAGATTTCTATTTGATCTGTAAGTTTCAAAAAGTGACAGTTCGGTTACCAACTTTTAGAAAATAATTCTAAAAGCTTCCTGAAATTAAAATTTCTTTAATCTCAGATTCTCACTAGCAGGATGTTGGCGTGGCTGTTGAGTTTGATATTTAATAATTTTATATTCTCCCCCTCTTTCCCACACTCCGCAAAATCCATGAAATCGGCTTGAGGGAATTTCACACAAACGATGAGATACATGACAAAACAAAAAGCTTTCTTTTCTGCTCATTTTCCCACACCCCAAACACTCGTCTCTCTTCTCTTGCCTAAGAGCTCCTGCTCCTATATAGTAATCTCCCTCCCCTACTCATCCCCTTTAATTTTCTCACCTTCTAACATAAATTGAAACCTCTAGAACAAGCCTAAGAAGAGAAGGATGACTACCGCCGTTGAAATACAAAATTTTTTGGAAAGGAAAAATTATTGTGAAATTAATTAAGGTAGATTAGATTAAGATGGTGTTGTCGGAGCAGGCAAAAATCCATTAAGTAGTAGAAAAAGGAGGAATAAGGAGGATGCTTCCTCTAGCGAGCTTCTAGTAGGCGAAAGATTGAATTTGATCCGTCAAACCGAGAAAACGAAGAAATGGAAAAGAAAAAATACCACCTACTTAAAATATAAAATTATTAGTGAGATTAACGAAATTTTTATTCTAGGATCTTTTAGAATTATTTTAATTTTTATTCTAAATATCTTTTAGAATTATTTTCTAAAGATTGATAACTTGTATTCTAAGGATCTTTTAGAATTATTTTCTAAAAATTGATAACCTGTCAAAAGCGACCAAAATGTATTTTACACTAAATCTAATATAAATTTAATATGATAAAATTATAAATTTACTCAGCTTGATTCACTGCCAAATGATAGGTCTAACTAAATCCTAACCATTTATCTTAATAATTATAAAAATTCAGAACAAATAAAAACAATAGTATATTCAACATTTTATTTACTTATTATAACACGTTAAATTAAAAACAATTTCTTACAAAAATATTATATTTTAAGAACATAGTACTATTATTTTCATTTGTTTTAATATACCGTATTGCCGAAAATTGTTGAGTTTAAATAAAAATAAAAGATGAGATTATATCTTACTAGGACAATGAAAATCTCATGCTTTTTAGTTCTTCAAAAGACCTATTGTTGTCAAATTTCTATGAACTACATATTTATTCCCTGTAGCAATTACAGCAACAAAATAAACCGTGATAATATACAAAAGCTAAAGCTATAGAGTCGATAAACCAAGCTCTGAATATGGCATTATTGTTACTTCTCAACCGCAATTACAACACATTTGCTCGGTCGGTATAAAAGGGCATTGAATTCAACAATAAACTTGTAGAAGGAGAACAGGACATTGAAAGAAATATTATACCTATAAAAGAGTCCATCCACAGTTGAGTACAAGAAAGATGTGAACCCAATAGAGAGAATCTGTATCGACGAAAATATAACAGACTTTCCCTAAAGAACATTGTAAAGCAAAAGTTACCCTCAACCAAACGAACGAACAAAAGGCAAAAGGGAATAATTTTCTGCACAAACCCGCGCCAAGGCCTAATCGTATACGTTACACCTATAAGATGAATCATCATTAGATGGAAAATGGGTTGTCCCTCAAACCGTTGCAATCTAACATTGCAATACAAATATCAATCTGGCTCGTGGATCCTGCGGTTAAACCGCGCACCTATGATGTGTTCTAACCCTAAAATCAGCCAACTAAATAGTAAATACTTACTCCACATTCAATCTATAGGAATTACCCATCATCAGCAGTCAAACTACCACCGTGCCATGAGCTGTCTTTTTCAAGAAAATTCACTTCCATCTGTGGGGGGAAAAAATTCTGCAGAACTGGAAAAACTAATTAGCAAAAAAAATCCGTATTGGCTCACATGCACGGATTTGATTTGGGGGACTGCAAATCAAATGCCCACTTCAACCTCGTCAAAGTCCATGAGCTTTTGCTTCTGCACAGAGATAAGACACATTTATGAGTCCACCATCTCATCTTGAATCTCGTTGGGAGCGATAAGCCCCGGAATAGAAAGCATCCGTTGCCGCTCTCTTTCCCTCTGAGCAGCTGCCTCTTCAGCATAAAGATCTTTATTATCCTGCAAACAGATTCGAAACCTAATTTAAGCATCACATTCACATTTCTTGCTCATAAGCTCCTCTGATACCACATTTAATAGAGCCCCCTATACCGAAAAGAAAATAACAAATCAGGTTTAGGAAGACAGGAGCCCCTTATCTCTCCCACCTATCCAACTACTTTAGTCTAGGACCAACTGCATGAATTTTATCGTTGGATTCCCGCCCAAGTCACTAAGTAGCATAACTCCCTCCACCTCACATGTTTCCTTCAATATACATTGATAACTGGGGGCCCATTAGAAGCTAGCTCTGATGAGTGCCTTTCCTTTCATGTATATGCGTAAATAAAATTCTTCCTCTCACAAGATAAGCCAGGTTGGAAGGAATGTACGATACTTGAGTTAAAGAATAAATGATAACAATTCAATAGCAGCAACGATGAACTCAGCAAAAAATAGGGTACAACTAAAGGCTAACCTGCGCTGAAAATTCTTTGGATTGCACCAGAAAGTCTCGAATGTGATTCTTAAACACAGAGAGGTCATTTCTCGACTCAAACAGGCCATTCACAAATTGAGTGACCTGAAAACCCCCAGTAAAGAAGTTGATTTTAATAGTGCGCAAAAAGAAAAACAAATCACTACGGCAAGAGAAGAAAGCAAAAATGAATTGGGCAAGCTCTTACTTCTGCTGCAGTCATATTGGGGAATGATGAACTCAGCAGCTTAATAGTGTACTCCCGAACAAAGGCCACGTTATTTGGATAAGGATAAGAAACAGTTGCAGCATCCCACAAAGGTTCTGTTAATACTCCGGACTCCGCCTGACGTATAAAATAATTAACACCATATTTTTTGAAAAAAAATGACTATTTTTTATACAAAATAAATGAATAAGTAAAAGAATAAAAAATCAATCCGTAAAGTAACGAACCAAATTGACAATTAACATATTTTAATTAAAAGTTATCCCTAACAGAAATATTTATTGTATAAGCAGTGGCATAAATATGAAACATTACCAAGCAAAACAAGTGTTGAAGAACCAAGACATGCAACTTAAATCCTGGCTTGTGAAATGTGTCCGTCAAGACGGCAAATATTTCTTGCTCAATAGTCAAGAAATATGTTCGATAAAATTGATTGCAGAACTCAGAAGCCTGCAACAAAAACAAATTATTTTCAGAATATATAGGAACATATTACCAGGATATGTAAAGGTGAATACATCCAAACACCGTACCTGAAAATTCTTTAGCATCTCCAATAGTAGATTGAGCCCAGTTTCAGCGATGTTCCTCTCCGTATGCCGAAATGCCCATATAATTGAATCCATAACAAGCTTTAATTGCTGATGAGAAAACCCATATCCCATATGAAAATAACAATGAATTGCATTCAATGAAAAAGAAGAGTAAGAAAATTCAACAATTGAGAATGTAATACAAACTCAATAAAAGGGAAACTGTTCTCGTAAAAACCTGACTTGACAGCCTAATCAGTGCAGGAAAACAATAAGTGGCAATGGCACGAAGTAGTGAAAAGAACTTGAGGCGATGCTCTGGATAATCTTCAAAATTTTTAGTAATCATCTGCAAGGGCACACAATCAGGAAACGCTCCTCAAAAACAAATAATGGAATACATTAAATATATAAACGTACAAAGCACTCTTTTCAGCATAAAGAAGTAAATCCAAAAAAAAAATAATAATAACAAATTGGACTGAACCAAGAGTTAGAATACTGTAAGCCTCTCAAACATGCAACAGTATGTTATACAAATCCTCACCTCCAACGTGCATTGGAAGACAGCTTCAAATATACGAGGCACGTCCTCAATCATTGTATTTTTGTACCTTTATGAGAAGAATTACAAAAACAAGTTATGAAAATTTCAAAAACTGTGCAAAATATAATTCAACAAAGCAACACTTAACCAAAAACATGTTCTAGTTCAACAAGTAGTTAATATCAATAAATAATGTAGCAAAAAAAAAATTATTCCTCCCATAGACTTGACTTGACATTAAAATATAACGGAGAACAAGTCGATATAACAGCAGAAGAACAACATACTTATTTATAATTGTAGCAAAAAGGGATAAGACTTCTGATTCGCGAGCATCTGGGAGATTCCTAGCATAATCAAGAAGAACTGGTTCCATCATTGGAGGCACAAACTGCTTGCCAATTTGTGGTTGATCCTCCGCCTTGTCCAAGAATGTTTCGATAAGCTTTAGAGTTTCCCTCTTCACTGATCTGTTTCACCAGTTTTTCCCTTTGTTAAGATTTCATGCCAAGATTCAGGTAGCAAAGCACAAAAGCAGAATTTAACAAGAATCCCCATCATAAAATGTTACCTTAGAAGTTTAACATAGGACGTTTTAGATGCGTAGGGTCCTCCTTCAGCAATGCTACTTGATATAAGCTCACTATACATCCTGCACGCACATTAAAAAACCACAAAAGCCACTTATAATAAGGAAGACAGATGTTAATGTATTTAAGTATCTTACAAGTTCAAGAAGACACCACCGGACATGAACATAAGATCAATACCTGTACACGTTGAGCATATCCAAAAAGATCAAAGATATCTGAGGCAAGAAATAGGTTCCAAGAGAACTAGCAACACTTGTATTTGTCTGCACATAAGAATTTGGATAAACCAATTTATTCTTCGATATGAACTAGGTAATTTAACAAGCAATTACATTTAAGAGTCACGGCTTCACATCATTCAATTAACTTTGACAAGCTTTGATATGAAATGTATAGCATTAGATAAGGAATGAAATTTGTTGGGATAGAAAATAGTGTATGATATAGAAAGGGATTTAATAGGAAATACATACGTGAAAACATCAAAAGTCCATGCATGTGTGGTCCAGCCAGTTAAAACAGTTAAGAAAAGAAAATAGGGGCCAAGGATCATATCTTCAAAAATCTAGTTCCTGTGGTAGATGGCTTAAATGAAATTTGCAAGTTTAATCATACCTGTAATATATTGAGCACCGTTCTTATTACATCCTGATCTTTTAGGAAATCCACACTTTGGCGTGCCTGACCAATAATTTCAGCCCATTTCTGTGTAACAAGTAGCCACATAAACCATGCAAACAAACCGTCACTAATAATGGTTGAGATAAATGGATCCTTTAACAAGTCAATTTCACGTTTAAAAGAACCTGGTTTGGAAGCTCCATCAACCTCTGAAGGTATTCATCCCTCTTCTGCGGATCAGGTTCTGCTTGAATCATATTACCAACCTGGAATAACAATAAGCAGTGAGTGATCAGATTATAAAATTTCTAGTTCATATAAATTTTTAACAGAAACGTTTTATAGACATACAGATTCATAAAACGTATGAATTTGATGAGGTTCAAGATCTGCAACTGTTGTAGGAAGACTAGTAAGAAGTTCAGAAACAAATGGCTCATTTTCTCCAACCTGAAACAAAAAAAAAATTATAAGAAACAGAATATTTCATCGGTGACATGAAATTTTTTTTTTTTAATGCAAATTAGAAGGCAGGAATGAAATAATAATTATATTTATAAAACAAAAGTTCCTTTTCGACCAAGGGTATACATACACCCCCATGGGCCAAGGGTGCTATAAAATGAAAGCGAAATACCTGAACAATGACAAACTTTCGCTTGCACTTTTGAACAATTTTTAAGAATGTGTCACAGGCCATATCCTGCAATTATTGAAAAATTAGAATTAGATACATAGGATTGTTAAATCAATTTTAGCAATAAATACTTGAAAAATAGAACAGGAAAATAATGTGCTAAGAGATTCTAACTTCAGAAGAACCCCACATACATGTTTGCAATTTTTTTTTACCATTTATAACACTAAACTCCAACAACCACAACTCAAAGATGACAATAACTATGTCCTTAAATAACCATAGGAAAAGCAACAATAACCTGCACTCCTGGATGTGTTTCGTGCATGAACTCAAACAACTTGTTCACGACAGTTTTCAAGAACTTCCAGTGAGCTCTTAAAAATCTTGGATACTGACCAACAACATACCTGTCAGAGGAACATATAGCTCTTAAAAATTTAGCAGTATTAATTCACCAAAATACTCCATCACTCCATTAATCCCATAAAATCAGATCTAGTGCCGAAGTCGAACATGAAACATAAAACCTCCAAAAAAAGGAATGAACCACAATGAGCTAAATGATTAATCCTTACATGATATTACTCGCAATAACAGCTTTATTATCCTTTCCTTTGGTGATTTCACATAAATTTAATAAATCACGTATGACCATCACCAAGAATCTGTTCTCCTGAGAGTCCCAAAATGAAAAGAATCAACATACTGAAATTCAGATATAAAGTTAAAAATTCCATGAAATTAAAACCTAAAGACCAAATTCTCCAAAGTAAATGCAGAAAATATACCTGATCTTCCATCATGGAACCAGAGATAGACCCAATTGCCCAGCAAAGAGTGTTTAAGTTGTTCCATGACCAATCTTCACCACTTAGTTGTCTACTTAATTTCTTTAGCATCTGTCTCAAAACAACATTTTCTTAACATACATGTAATTAACGTAGAGAGATATCGAGAAGGGGAAAGAGACTAGTCATGAGTACACAAGCAAAAACAAATTGCAAAAAGAAGCTTCCATGACATTACAATATTAATCAACACATGATCATTGGAGAAATGAAAACAACAAAGAATCTCACTCGATGTTTAAAAAACTTTTGCATGATATTTCAAATAAAGATGGGGGAAAAGATCACACGTGGACATGGAATGTTTTGATGTCAATAGTTATACCTTGTAGACAAGCAAATAAACTACATCTTGCCAAAAAGTAATATAGTTACCTGCTTTTCAGTGTCGTCGTGATCAAGGTGCGATAAATAAATTAATGTCTCTCGCATGCTCTGCACCATTAATACAATTAACCAAAGATATGAGAAATGCTTATTTTTTATGTCTAAAAACCACACTACCAATCCTTTAAAAATGCATGACACCATATAAAAATGAAATTATAGAATGAAAAAAATTCCTTAATGTTACATTGCTATAGAAGCAAAAGAACTTCAATAAGAATCCTTCAAAATAGAACCAGATTCTAGCACCAAATCTGAAAGTACGATATTAAACAAAATCATGCCAAATTGGAAAAATTAATAATATCCTAGAATAACAAGCCCATGGGCCCCTCAAAAAGAAAGCCAAAAATGAATTCAAAACCCTCATCAAGAATGTAGCTCTTCTCCAAGGTCGCTCTAACCACAAGTGATTTAAGGTTTATTCTTGCCCATACCCCCGTGAAACACTCAATGACGTCATTCCACTAAACCAAAAAAAAATCAATCCTAACTAATAGTTTAGATTGACAACCTTATACTGAACAAGGACATCATTATCCTTCATGGTCTCTCGAACAATATTACCATTCTCATCTTCAACGATGAGAACCTCTTCAGGTTTAGCCATGCGACATATCATAAGCATTCTCAACTTTGACATAGGACTAGAATAAAGCTGCCTCCTCTGCATGAGTTGGGAACCAAGGCCATCAACCACGCCAGAAATCAAAGGCACCTGATCATTGAATTGGAGGGAGGGAGTCAGAGAACTCAAATATAAGAAACACTTCCACATATTTTCTTCAAATATATACCATCAAGGACATCATGGTTGAACTTGAAATTCACAACACAGAGGAGAGAGTAGAAAAACAGTTTCCCAATGCTTTCCTGTTAAATACCTTATCCAAACATGAACGTATTTCAAAAGTATTTTTAAAAAAACTAGGACAAATATAAGAAAGCCCTAGTAGGAAGAAAACTAATGTAAAACAGCATCGAGTACAAAAATGCAATAAGCATATCTGCACAGTCTAACAATCAAATTCATCGTTCCAGAAATTCTAAAATTCCAACATTTTTCCTGCCAACTTTTATCTTATATTAAATTCCATGTACGAGATAGTTACTAACATAGCCACTTTGCATATTTTATATCCATCGTATTAAATCCTAAACGAGGTAACTTTCCAATTCAACAAAGAAATTTATTCTACACAAGCTCAAGGACACAAGTTTCCCATAACCTGACTGGAAACCATTAAATAAACAGCATGACAACCATACCTGCAACCCCATCATGTTTGCAGACACAGCAGGATTATCCATATTATGGTGTGCCTCAAACAGTTCCAGAACCAAGGAGTTCCAATAATCCAAGCATACCTGTTTAACCACAAGTAAATAAAATAGTATATTTTGCTTGCATAACCATATACATGTGTGAATATTTGCCTGAATGTGGAAGGATTACGATCTAAAAGTAATCAACGCACCTTAAAAACCTCAGTGTCGTCAACATATGAGATGTTAATAAGATATTCAAGACCCATTAGCAACGCAGATATACTCTCCTGAGTGGATTCCAGGATTCGAATATGTGACTGCACAGAGAAAGAAATACAATCGTAACAAAATGGTTAAGAAACAAAATTTCCCATAAATTTTTTATAAAACAACTACAAATGACAAGAAGGAGCGGAACTCCTAATAATAAAAGGTTATCAATAAAGAGTGCAACATTAGCTATTCAAACTATAATTACAGATCCTATGCCACCCCAATAATACAAAATGGGACTTTTATCAAGGCAGAATAATCTATGCTACATGACACTCTTCAAATTTGCGTTTCTTGTTATAAATTGTTAGTGACTTTCCTCCTTTATTAACAGAAATTGGTCATTTTTGTATTCGTCTCTTTCAGTATTTCTTTTTGGTTTATATGGCCTTGTTTTTAGTACAGGTTCCTTGTCCTCCTCTCTATTCTTTCATCAATCTTACCAAATTCTTAAATATGAAAAGGCTATATAAAAATAGACAAGAATGTCCTGTCTATCATTACCAAGTTCTCAGTGTTCACTTTCTCAAATCATGTCATCAAGAGAAAAGAGACTTGCCTTGTAAAATGAAGTGAAAAAGAGTGCCAAGTTCTGAATAAAAGCCTGGTCAAATAACATAGAAGCCGAACTTAGTAACCTTAACCAGGAGGGGAAAAAAGTTATTAATCAATACTTCTTAAAAATGCTAACAGTACCTGTTCCTCGCTTGATCCATGAGCATAGGCCTCCGGGATGTTTGTACTAGGTGGAAGAATAGTCTGGTTTTAAAAAAGCATCAGCCAGAAGTTGAAAGAATAAATGCTAAAAGGTTGTATACAAGAGGATGAATTGCTAAAATAATTAAACACGATATAAGCTGCTCATTACTTAGAAGACCCAAGAGATTAATCTTAACACACCTGTAATTGCACCATGAATATATTATACATCTTAACGTACTGCACGTTATAGTAGTCCCCAAAATTAAGAGCTGCCACCTAAAGTTACACATGAGCACCCATGCACACAAAAATAAAAAAAGGATAAGAGTTCTCAAGAGTTTAAGATAACTACACATTTCTTACAATAAATTGAACAACGATGTACCTCTGTTAGACACTGGAGAGTCAGATTACGATATGATGGGACCGGGAAAAATTTCAGCAATGTTTCAAGCTGCAAGCATCATGCAAATTGCATCGATGTTCGAAGTGGCCCTCCATCCAGAACTCATAATATGGAAAGATAATACTTACCAATGGGGATTCAAATATATATCCCAAGGGAATCCATGAAAGGAAAGCATGTAATGTTGATAATGTTGCACGGATAAGCTCAGTCCTTTGAGATGCTGATAGCACAAATAAGCATAGCTCATGGATGAGTTGAAACTCGCTGTGAACATGAAAAATATACAGAAAAGAGATCAAATTAAAAATCATGTTAACATAAAATCACTGTTTCAGTGCATTCCTAAATAAATTGTAATCTTGAAACTCAAAACAAGAATTGAAGCCTGTGAAATATGATATATAATTTTTTTTATATACGTGTGTCTGGACCAACTTGCGCACATCTCGACTAATCACGGGCCAACCGTCTGACCCTACTACATTTGGTTGACAAGGTAACTCGTAGGATATTATTAGGTAGGTGACCACCATGGTTTGAACTCATTCCCTCTAAGCCCTTTGCTATTTACATTAGCCCTTATTGACCACTAGGTCATCCCATGATGGTTAATGTATTATATAATAATTAAAAAATGAACAATATATACACACGCATATTTATGTATATAACTTACATAGGTTACACACAATATGGTGTATAAGGATTCAGGACAAATTACGCAGAAAACTAATGACAAGAGATTGGCCCAACATATCGGGAAAATTACAAGCAATTTACCTGTTCAAAGATTGTTTAAGTTCCTTGATCTTTTGTTGTGTCATCTCTCCCCTTGAGAAATCAAATACCTCTTCGCTTAATAGCTAAAAAAATTATAAAAAAAGCAAAGACTGTCATCCATATAAAATACAACAACATATGGTCAAATAAACAGAAGTTCAGAAATCTACTTTTAATATCGCCATGCAGTTCTCACAAATTGTTTCACTAGTTTTAGCTGCTGAAACAAGATCTGGAATAAAGCTTCGCCATCTCGCCGGCCATTCATGCTTCAAAATCTGATGTCAATAAAAATATTACTCCATAGGGAAAGCTCTGGTAAGAATTAGTCATATCTAATCTAAATATCATCCCCAATAAGTGCACCGAAAAAAAAGATATCATCAACCTCACTGAGCAAGGGCCATGTCATGTGAAGCAATATCACAAAAATCTCTTTCTTTAATGTGAAACAAACTTTCCATTGACTCAAGTATATAAGAGGAGAGAAAACACTCAAATCCATAGAAGTTTCACATAAAAACTACTCCAATTACCATAAGTACAAAATGAACCATAGCTGGAAAACATAAGTATGCATCAACATGACTTTGAGAATTTAATAATCTCCTAAAGCTTGTCTCACTTCTAGTTTTCCCCTCAAAAGTTCTCTAGTCTCATTCCAACCAGATTTCCTATGGTAGCCATGATTTCACAAGACCATCGAATTTTAAGCCTCTCTTTTAAGAGATGTTCATAAATAGGTTGCTCCACGCAACCATAGTTGTTGTTGTGGACTTGGCAAGAGATACCAAAAGTATTAAAGAGTTTAGCACATCCTCTATGGGCGTAAAATAAAAATGAAAGCGTATTAACTGTCTTCCAGGTAACGGTTGTAAATAATACACATAGGGAAGAGTAAAGAACAATAGAGCTGTCCTCGTCAAATTAAGCCAACAGTGTGACCGTCAGTAGGACCACACAGAAAAACTTTAATTAATAATGAAACACCTTAAATTATTCCTCTCGAAAACAAGATTGATACAAAAACGGTGGGAGGAACTTAAACATGCAAGAGGGAAATGATCCGATAATGGTGCACACAAATATGCGAAAAAGAAATTCCCAATTCCCGTTGAAAAACAAAAATCCACACAAATCACAAACTAACGCAACTGAAGTAGAGTAAGTCCTTAAAGGGATAAAAAAAACTTTCAGGCTTTCTGGGATAAAACTAAGAGATACCTGGACCAATATGATATTAAGCTTGTTGACATACAGTCTTTCCACTCGAAAAGAAGCATCGTTACTTGAAAGCTATACAGGATCAAGTTAGAACATACCCTTAGTTCTCAGCATGAATAGAGAAGAAATATATGATATTCAATAACAAACAACAACGACAAAAAAAAGGTAGGACAACACAGTTCGTACCTGCACAATCACATCAGAGATATAATTCTTCATTCCATCTCTTTGTTCAACAGGTAACGCATTCCATCTATATTTTATTACACCTTCTAGGACCTGTCGATATGGAAACCGGCATATATTATTGTATTTGAACAACTTGTAATAGAATGTAAGAGCGTAGTTGTCTGTCGAGAATTATAGGTTCAACAATCCCGCCTTTGAAGGGGTTTGGGGAAGATAAGATACCATGTTACGTGACCGAATAAAAGGTACAAGAGGAGGGGGTTAAGACCATAGAGAGATTGATCAATAGTGATAGCAATAACTTTAACATGTTCAAGTGTCACAGAGGTCATTCCAAACTTGTTTAGATAAGAAACTAAATTCCACTCCAAAAATACATGCAATATACACATCGTTTTATTATAATTTCATCAAACTAAATATTTTGACGTAATATTGCAACATACCTGTAAGGCAAAGAACTTGGTGTTTAAGTTCTTAGTATTTTGCAGAATGTGCACAACCTGCAGCCACATGTCTGCATTATTTTGTAGGTCCCTTAAAATTTGATCTGCAGCACTCCTCTGAATAGACGTAACATGCAAGGGAAGAATTAGAAGAAGATACTCTAAACAAAAAATAAGCTATCGTAATAAAAGACGTAAGACAGGGCAGGGATATTCCCAGTCGTGGAAGCTGTGCGAGGTATTGGAACTCTGAATAGATAGTGTTTTTCCAGGTGGGCTCCCAGTCCCACTAAGAGTGTGCATTGCATGGTTAATAACACAACACAGATACACGTCAACTACCCAGAATGTATGTAATGTATTTCCCAACTCCATAGCACAATGCAACAATCACGATAGGAACCAAGGCAATGACAGGCGCTCACATGAGACGGAAATTTCAGCAGGCAGACGTAAGTTACAAGGGAACATTTTCGCGGCTTGAGGCGGAGGATATGTCATTCTGATAAACACAGAGTCATCTAGCACGACGACTAAAACCCTAAATTGCATACCTAAAACCACAAATACTAAACCCTAAATTTTCGAATTTAAAAAATAAAAGTCTGATGGAAGTCCCAAGTCCCAGTGTGTTCAGTTGAGAAAATGCCCTACCTTTTGGAAGTGAAGGAAAGATAAAGAGAAGAGATAAACAAGTGAGGGAAATCACCTCTTCCTTAGATCCGGTGCCATAGAAGGCGGCAACAGTTGCATCGAGCAAAGGGACGTCAATCGGCTGGCTCAAATCCCTGAGCTTCTCTGCTGCCATGGGTGAAGATCACAGTGAGAACTCCGGAATATGGAGTGGGGGAGTGTACGGAGTTGCCAAACCCTAGAGAAAAATGAGAGAGTGGGAAGAAAAAACTATGGAGAAAGGGAGGGAAAAAAATAGAGGGAGGAGAGAGAGAGATAGGAGAGAGAGAGAGGGAAACGGAGGACTGCTTAAAAACGAAGCAGAGAGAGTGTCAAGGGTTTATCGAGACACCCAGTTCCAACTTCGAACTGTGGTTTTTATTTCTCTCTCTCTTTTTCTTCTTTTCCGTTTTTCTTTTCCTTTTTATTATTGTTTTTTTTTTTGTTAGTATTCAAATTACGTCGGCCAAATTTTCAATACCATATAAGAGATAAATAAGAGATAAATCGACATTTATGTATTATTATAAAATATTGATAAATATAAAAAGTATCACTAATGTTAATATAATATTAATCATTATTATTTTCTTAAAATATATTAAATAATTACTATTTTATTTTTAATTTATTTAAAAGTTGTAAAATGATTATTTGTCTGTTCAAGTATTTTTTATATGTAATTTTTCATAAATATTCGTCCATATTGATATTTTTAACAATACTTTTATAAAAGTGCGACCTCGATATTTTAAATATTACGTATGGGATTTATGTTTTTTACGGTCTAATGAAATAAAATTATCTTAATTATATTTGGATTGACTTTTCTTATCCAATTAAAAAGTATATTATGACATTAATTTATTTTGTTAAATAAGTAAAATACATTTGGTAATTTTAATATTTATTTTTTAAGGTTAGTAGACTCAAAGTAGTTTAATGACTATATATTTAGAACAATTTATAAAATTTCAAGGATCAAAAAATAAAAGTGTACATTTTGAAACTTTCGATCAAATAAAACTCTAAACCTGAGGGACCAAAAATGTATTTTCCTTTTTTTTCTTTCACATACTACAAATATAATAAAATTGTGAATCATAATTCAAAATGTCAGGAAAGTTTGATTGGTTTTAGTCGCAGTCAAATATTAGACGAAACAATTCACATGGGAGAAAAACTCTATATCTGTGTTAGACATTTTGTTTGTAGGCTAAATTATAATTTATACCATGGTATTACAATGCAACTACTTGAGCATAAACTCAATCTTCATTTTACGCCACGTCAATTCTCCTTTCGTCATAAGACGTGAAATAGTTCAAGGAGCTGAAGATTCAAACATCCAACTTTTAGTCAATAATATATATCTTAGCCAATTGAACTCAACCTATTTAATCATTTGATGAGTTAACAAATACTGTTGATGAGAAATTATACATGGACTTGTAGTTAATAACATCTTTGTAAGTAAAATATACATTTTCACTGACCATTGAAAGTAAAATAGATAGGTTTTCTTAGTTAATAACAAGTTTTGATGGATTCAGTTTTGTAAATTAAGTCACATCATGCGATATAACACAAATTGGTTAAGACATTATAATTTTGATAAAAACATTATAATTTTGATAAAAAGACGATTCAATCCTCATTCATAGGTCTAACCCAAAGATTGAAAGAACAAAAAAAAAAAAAGGAAAGCCTCCACCAAGATGTGCAAATAGCCAAAAACAAACTTCCTCCAAACCCATATAATAAGACAATACTTGACATTAGAAATATATTTCTATACAAAGTTAAACAGATTCTCAGCATTGCTCTTCAACTCATTCTGTAATGCTCTCTGTAGTTTAATCAACCATTGCATAATCCTAATACATTTCAAATCTATACTTCTACTGGAAGGGCGGGGAAATAGGAAGAGGAGAATTAAATGACTAATCAAATACAGTGAAAGTTAAAAAAACATCAGAAGCAAAGAATTTAACCTGAGCCAGCCAACCACTTAAATCAGTTTCAAGCTAAATGAATTTGATTGCATGAAGTTCGATTGGCGATGAACTATCATCCTATATGATCCCATTCCAATGATAATAATCCGAAGGCCGCGGCAGTGTGAACATGCAGAATATACAGTCATGCAGAGATTAATGCACATACAAGACACTTGAGCTCGGTAAAACTGATCAATGTTCGTGTTTGACACGTGCTTTTATAATTCCAGGGAGTGGTGGTGAGGTTGGAGTTCTAACGGGCGTGTTAGACATTGAAGGAAGAGGGATCTGGGGTTGTTGGTACATGCCTGACATGCTAGAACCCTCCCCGCCATCGGGAGTAAAATTTTGCGCTGTATTATCGCACTGCGGTCTGTCGCAAAATTTCATTGCCTTCAAAACGTAATTGTCATCATGGAGCTCAAAAGGAGTACTGCAAGAACAGCACGACACAATAAAAATCAAACTAGTTTCAGAGCTCCAAGGTTCAACATACGCTTGTCCTGAAGCTAACACAAATCCTTATAATAAAAAAATTAATTTAAAAAATTAGGTTAATTATAAAAGTTTCAAGATTTTGTCTATTAGTCCCCACACTTGTAGAAGTTTTTAAGTCACATGAACTTTCAATTTTATGTCCAACAAATCTTGGGAGTTCACTAATAGACATAACTCTAAACGTTCTAAACCTTTAGAAACTTTATGAAGTTCAAAGACTAAGAAAACACAACTCTAAACGTTCTAAATCTTTAGAAACTTTATGGAGTTTAAAGACTAAGACAACGCAACTCTAAAAGTTCAAGTAATAAACTTACAATTTAACCCCAAAAGAAAAGTAAGAATATAGGGAGATACTCCCAATTATACACCTACGACCAGAATGTAGCCTTACCTGTTGAAGTCAAAATGCACCAGCTGCATATCTTCGGATATTTCTATCTCCACAGTTGCATGAGGCCGTGTCTACAAATTCAATATTGCCAAGGAAAATAAACAAATATCATGATTCTTTGAAAGGATAAAAATATTTCTAGCATCTATATCCATTCTCGTAGTACATTTCTAAAAGAATGCATACATCTATTATTGGAGCTTAAATACCAGATTTTGCATGCTACTACTAGATGATAACACCCCAGTGGAATGAAACATAGTTTGGATCACTTTCCAATAGACTGAAAATGCTCCAAAGTTCGTCAACATTTTCTTAGATGAGAAATTATTTCATAGAAATTTTGTTAATATTTTGAGCACTGGTGAGAGGAATCCAATGCTGCTGGGTATTTACATCCCTAACAGCAAAAATTTTTGGTTTTCTTGTGGAACTCCCACACGAAAAAGAATACGAGTATTTAATCCCTACAGCAACAATAAAACCGGATGAAAGTTTGAAGCAAATTCCTCCATGAGCCGATGCTAAAAGGGCAGAAAAGGAAGAGCCGGTTTATAGAATTCCTTTTTTACACGTTCATCCAACTTGGAGAAAGGCAAGAGTTGGGACTTTTTTGTCTAAGTTATATCTTGGTATTTATATCTCCCCGACAGAAGAGTCCAAACAAACATCATTATCTTTTTAGGATATGAACACCTCCAAACAGCACTGCACCCCTACTAAGAGCCCAAAATTTTGAAAATCACAACATAGAATCTCAAATGCAAAAATGCAAGTTCCAATTAAATGTTACTAAAGGCTAAAGCATCCAACTTCCATAGTCTCAAAATCAAATTCATAAACATTAGAAGGGCGACAGCCAATAATATTCAATGTCCAATGACATTCTTTTTCCCATTTGATTACTTTTTAAGTAAGGTGGAGGCATGAGGAGGACGTTGACAAGAGAAATGGCTGTCAATTTGAAAAAAAGTAGAAGAATGCAAATTCTATAAAGTTTCAAATGCATATATACAAGCATGTGTTCACACTTCCTCACATCTACAAGCATATATACAAGCATGTGAACATACACACACCACAAGTTTCAAATGCATCTGCAGTCTGAAAATATAGAATGATATAGAAAAACACAGCAACTATGATAACTTTTTGAAATTTCAGATTCTGAAGACTATAGTGAACTACTTGTTCAATAAAAAGAGCATCATACTTATCATATAGTTTCTGAAGAAAATATAAAACAATTGAGAGTCTACCTGCACCAGGATGAAAGGTAAAGACACGCCACCACTGGGAGCATTCTCAGAACTGAATAACTGTTCATTTCGCTGTATTAGGTTCTGAAGGCCTACATACTGATAGCCAGAGACCATTAGCTGCAGTCTACTGCTTGAATGAAATAATTGAAATATGTACAAAAAAAGTTACATAAAATACTGTCATCACTATATCAAATCAATAACTTTGTTTTTGGATTGAAGATAACTCAAATTAAATTAGCTCACAAAAAAAGTTATAGAAGAAGCAAAGTCTGTATATCCACCCAATAATTGACATGGGAGATAAAGAAGAAAGGCACTCCAATTGGCAAGGATGGAATAAGACAAGAATTATTAGAAGTAGCTACCAAGAAGAAGCATGAAAGCAATCAAGATCTTACAACTCCCTCCTAAGGAAGCATCCTAAGACTGTAAGAGGAAAATGTCATGCTAATCTTTAGAAATATACAGCAACAATATAATGACAGCTATTCAAACCTGTTCCTCCAGCTCTTGCAAGTATGCTGCTTTCTTTTCAATCCTATTTCTAAGTCCAAGACGCTCAGCCTGCATCATTGAATAACAATATATAAGCAGCGAGAATTAATGTCTGATGCGTCACATAAGAAATGCAGACTGCAGTGAAACCTTTAGTTCTTCAATATCATTCAGGCTGGTTCGTGGTAGACCCTTCCATTGTATCTCTTTCTTATCTTTTGATATAATATCCATTGCCATGAGAACATTCAGTGCATCATATACCCTTCGCCTGATGTTTTTTTCGTCGTACTGTTGCTGTTGGATCAAGTTTAAAAAAGACTAAAAGATATAATGACATTTACCCTCCCGCACAAAAGATACCAACACAAATGTGAAGAATATGAAACCTGATCTGGGGATGCAACACTGTTGCCAGGGTCAGCAAACTCTGCCACAAGTTCATCTGCAACCTGAAAAGTATTCACTTCTCAGACTGAGACTATGGTAAGAGAGAACACACAGACTTAAAAGTCAAACCAAACATCATGATGCACTAATGCATCATATGGTTCAATGCTCGTTAAAGCACCTTCCCATTAACAACTTGAGACAACCATAAACAGTGTGCACTATCATTTTCTTCCTCAGACATTTGCAGCACCAATTTAAATCTTGGCACATCGATGAACAGAGACTAGCAATTTGGTTTCCAGAAGTTTGACAGGTTTCAATAGAAGACACCAAAAATTTTCACATATCGACTAATTTTAGAATTATATAGAAGTTAACAAGAGTTTAGGGAACGAAAGCCTCGGTAGCAACCAATAAGTATTACACTGGAAGAAGAGAGTGGAAGGGAAGGTACGCGTGACCACACTGAATAGGAAATAGCACTCAACAAGCATTGGCAAAAAAAGTTTCTAAGTAAATAAACCAAAACAATAGCCGGCAGTTCAAGAAATAGTGAGAAACAAAATTTTGTTAACGGGTTCTAACAAAAAGAAAAGAAAAGAAAAGGCATCAACATGGCTGGGGTCTAGTGAAGCTTTTATCTGAACGTGATCAATGAATATTTTAACAAACCAACGAAGCTGAGAAACAACCTAACCTCGTTGTAGGTCGTTCTTCCCTTACTCTCCACTTTCTCGCAAACTGCATACAATTGAAATAAGTCAAACGAGAAAATCCTATCATGCATCGGGATCTACCAGTTCAATGCATGCCGTGTCACAGGACAAGTAACATCAAATCCAAAGAAGGCAAAAGTAACAAACATCGCTCAAGTCAAACACCTTTCATGCTGAATTGGCGAAGCCCTCTTCCACTCTTGTCCCCTCCAACGGCTCGCTGACCTCTCTTTTTCTTCACATTACTATCTCAAAACGACATCACGACAAAGAAATCAAATCAAGCCCACGTATCAATTCGAACAGTCAACTCGAAAACTACAAAAATTCACAGCCTCTACAGCAAAACTCAATCAACCCCATCACTCAGAGATTCTTCGAACATTCACAGGATACCAAGGAAGACAAAAATTGAGCAGAATCATAATAGAAGACTCACGCAGTAGGTGGTTGGGAGCCGGCCTCGTCGCCGTGAATGTCGAGGTTGTTTAATCGGAGAAAAGTGTTGTCGCTGGCAGGGGTGGCCATGGTCTGCTCGCTGCGGCTAGATGGAGAACCCACACTGCCACTCATGGAAACGGACTGACCCGAAATTGTTGTGGCGCCGGGGCCGCCAGGAAGGTCGTCGTCGTCGTCTTCCCGGCATGGCTGCTGGGTCCTGGTACCCATGGCCTGGAACTCGCCCAGAATCGCGTATTGGGCGAGATGAAGCTCTGGGGAGATGGGAGTGAATTGAGGGTTGGGCGAAGGGACCAGAGGCAGAGGGTTTGGAAAGGAGGGAAAGAGGGTTTTCTTAAACAACGATGAACTGTCTCTTCCAATGGGAAACCATTACCATTAGCTTTGTGTTTTTTTTTTTTCTTTCTTTCTCTTGTGTAAGTTATACTTTTAAGCCAACAAAATAACAAATAAAAAACAAAAAATACGTTAATTATTATTATTTTATTAATTCAACAATGTGGGGTGTGGGATTCAAACTATCGAATTTTTTTGACAAAGATATATATTTTTTTAGTACAACAACGTGTGGACGAACCTAGGCACTTGACGCAACTTTTCAATGTTAACCTGCTTTGCTTCAGGGAGGAGTGGATGATCTGCCAGCTCTTGCAGAAATTTGTCAAAGTTGTTGCGAACCCCCAATTCCGCAGTGGCATGAGAGACAGCAGCCTTAAGGTCAACCCAGATTTCATCTAAACTCTGTGCACATTAGCTGAATTCATTCCACTCCAAAAGAGCCTTAGACAGAAAAGCAAAACGAAGAAGAGGTGGCTTTCCAGGGTTTTAGTAATTGATCGTGATATATGTAAAAAGTTTGAAATTAGTTTTTTTAGTTCGACAACATGTAGGCCGATGTTTTTAGTACAACAAATGTGGGTTTGAACCAAACAAGATACCTTGTACTAATATATACTCGTGTTGGCTGTATATATTGAAACTCCGACCTTTTAATTGAACGTATATGTCTTAATTGAGTTATGTTTGAGTTGGTAAACTTAAAATTAGTTTCATCATTTTAATTTATATGCATTATGTTAGATTTATTATCGTTATCAAATTCTATCCCATTTTCTTTGGTATGGATATCTTATCACTTAAAGTAGGTTTAGATTGATTATTATTTGTCATCTCCTTAAACTTTATGTCTAATGAAGTGAGAAAAAACCCAAATTAGCTTAGTTTTAAATGGGACATAAACTTGTTATCCCATTTAATTTCGTACAAACACGGTTAAAGTGGATGAGATTTACTTCTTCATATATAATTTTTTTTAGATAAGTAATACCAATTTTGTCCGTATCAAATATTTCTTTCAATTTATTTAATTGCTACACCTGTACTCGCCATTTATTTTTTTCAACCTGCAGAGATTGAGATTCAAACTTCCGACGTTGTGGTCGATGATATATCAATTAACTAGATGAGCAATGCTCAATCGTGTCATATTGAGCACAACTGGTGAAGACGTATATCATTGACTAAAATATCATAAATTTGAATATTAACCCTTACATATCGTTGGAAAAAAGTGAATATTATTGAAATACTTTCATTATATACATTATCAAATGAGATTTCTATATTTGACAAATTGTATGGGTAATGCCAAATTACAAGTCAGGCTCAAAGTTACAAATAAAATAAATGAGAGGAATTTTATAATTATAGGATTTAGCGCTTCCACAAACGATAACATACATATATATATATTTTGAGTACAACAATTGCAGGAGCAAGAGATCGAATCATCAACTTTAAGGATGATAATAGGCGTCTTATCTACTTAAGCTATGCTCGATTTCGAACTTCTCTACATTGAAAATACTAGAATGATCTTCATAAATAACTCATAACCAATTAAAGCGACGAAGTGCCGCAGGCATCAAATATTCGGTTGACCCATTGCCCTGCCTACTTATTAAGTTGAAAACAAACGGCGAATACACATCAACAGCGAAAGATCTCAGCTCTTAGGTACCTAGAACATCAGTACAATCAAATTCAATCTACAAATTTAGAACTTTCAGTAAGAGATGGTATAGGACATATCTCTATTTTGCTTCAAGTTCTGCAGATAACTTGAGTTTAGAGGCACTTAGCTTCAATTTCCTCGAGGGTCAGTCCCTTTGTCTCCGGTACAATGAAGAATATAAAGATGAGAGACAGAATGGCTATCACGCCAAAAATGAAAAACAGAATTCCAGGTCCAAGCAACTCCTGCAATCAAACAAAAGCAAATAAATTTACTTCAACCATCAAAGACCTTATTCATTATCATCAACAAACAGGTAGTGTAATGTCATTAATATATTTTTTGGAGCAGATATTTGTTAGAGAACATTTGTGTGACCTTACAATATTTGGTTGTTGGGAATTTCATAGAATTTTAATAGCCTACTATTGTGGGACTCGAATGCATACTTCGACAATGCTTATTTTTCTTTCAACTTTTTTCACTTGCTCGAATGATGACGTCATTGATGATTGTGTGCGATTGCAAGCATTGGATAAACTTATACTCACAACTATACCTCAAATGCAAATGTAAGCTAGTTTGCTTGAAAGATGCAGTAAGTAGCTAATTGCATTATGTATGTCTTTGTGAAATTTTGTTAGTACAGCAAATATGGGGATTTTATTATTAATTATACAATGGCTATTCTAATCTTAGAATGTTATGATTATGAAAAATTTTAGGATTTAATATATGGACGCACCTCTAAGGGAGAAAAGGCAAACGTCACAATAGCATTTGATCCAAAATTCACAAGCACTGCTATGCTGAGCCCCCGACCTCTCAGTCGCAGAGGGAAAATCTCTGAAATCATTAACCAACCAATGGGACCAAAAGACAGCTGCAAAAAAATTCACTTATCTCAACTCAAACTCCTAAATTTAAAGTAATTCGAAAACTTATTAAAACCACAATCATTTAGGTATGCCTGCAATAAAACATTTATCTGCAGTTTAAATTACCTTGATTGAGAGCATTCATGCAAAGAATATAACATTAGCTCATATTTTGATGGTCTTCGTCTAGGAAGTATATCTCAAAATACATATATACATATGTAGTTTTTTTTTAGTTCAACAAATTTGGGGGAGCATAGAATCTTCCATCCTTAAGTTAAGTGTCTTAACCACGTAGCTACGCGGATATAGCTGAGTGATTTACCACGTGTTTTATCTTTATTTATAAATTTTAAACATGTGGGACAGCAAGGGATATATTTGATTGAGAAAAGATAACTCCATAATCAAACTTGCAAATATATACATTATAGAACTAAGAAATAAACAAAAGCAAAAGAAGAATAAAAAGAAAAGAAAGAAAATGGATAAGTTCACTTCATAAAAGTCGATGGAGTGGCGAGGGAGATGTACAGTAATTTGCTTCCTCTTATTCAGAGTTACACAAATTTGTAGTTAAGTTTCCTCCTTCAGTTACCAGTTTGGATCGTGGCCCTTTTATAAAATCTCCCATTTGTCTATTAGGAAGGAGTTGCCTCACCTCCTTGCCTATGGTTGACTGTTGTATCTCCGATTCTCCCTTTTTTATGTGATGAAATTCTTGTGTCTCTTATTATAAATAAATAAAATTTAATCATTAAAAACAATATTATTGGCCCATAAAACATAGGAAAACAGACTAAAAATTGAAGACATTTGGTTTTTTAATTTTTTATAAGAAATCGAGCTTTCGTTGAGAGAAATGAAAAAAAATAAAAACTGCCTGACAACGGGATATCCCCTAGAGAAATGGGCTTCAATCATTTTCCTTTTCTCATCGGGTTTTCACTACTTTTTGGAGCTTGTTTCCTTTGAACTTTGGTTGTATCTTTCAATCTTATCAATTAAATTGAAATTAGAAGTTCGTATCTTCTTTAAAAAAAACTGATAAAATAAAAAACTTTAGAAAAACCTCATAAGAAAGTATTAAATCTAAAAAATTGAAGATAACCGGTAACAGGTAACACGAACAGAAACCAATATATAGCAGGAGCACAGCTACAGCATATTGTTAGGCCAGTAATACATGAAAAAACATAAAGGAAATCCAAAATACCTGGTAACAACCAACATATAGCAAGAGCGCAGCTACAGCCACAGCAGGCACATGGTCCAGGAAAAGGTAATACGATCCAAGGAGGAACAAAGAGATCCCCTGCCACATGGATGCAGTAATAAATAAAAGAGTACTAAAACTAAACTTTGGTGGTCAGATGCTTTTTCTATAAGAGCAGTCAAATGTTTGTATTTCAAAGTAACTGATATGCCGTGACAGTAGTGTTGAGGTAGGAAACACAAAGGGCAAAAACAAAAAATAGAACTAAAACTGGTAAAAGTATTCTAGTATAGGGAAATGATGCTCCATGCAATTTAGGTTCAATAGTTTGAAAGAAAAAAAAAATCCAAGCATTCACGAAAGGGACTTACAATCCCAGATACACCTCCAAGGAGTAAAGGCCTCCTTCCAAGTCTATCAACAACAAGAACAGCTACTCCAGTCATAAATAGCTGCAGCACTAAAAAGTTCAATCAGAAACTTCATGAAATAGTCTTGGGAGATATGGATTTGAGCACTCGGTTGAAGAAATTAAGAGAGGACGAAAGCATTTGTGCAACTTAGCATTACATCTAAATTAGACAAATACATGCATCTAGCGTTAGAATTATAAGCTAATTCTCATTTCATAGAACTTGTACGTGTTTAAATTTAAGATGCTAAGATATATGGGCGTATCAATAAAACAAATACCTTCAACAAGCCAAGTAAAATTGACACCCGTGTTGCATCTGAAGCTGCAGAGAATCCTGCAGTCTGTTGAGTTATGTGATATTAGGAATTTAGGACAAAGGTGCTTCATGTGTGGACAAGAGGCACATTCTTTAAGTCTAAGTAAAACATCTGTAAACTTTAAGATAATATTTGCCTCTTTGTGTTCTTGATGGTCTAGTTTCTTGTTATGTTCCTTCTCTGTTAGAAGAAATCTCATTCTCTCTTATAAGATTCCGTTTAATATCCTTAATACTTTTATAAATAAATATATATTTAAAAAAACAGATAAAAAAAGTTTTGCTAAGTGCAAAATTGAACCCTGCTTTTTAAATAAATGTACCTGAAAGATTGAGGATGCATAATATAGCACACTTGGCTGACCAGTTATCTGTCAATAGTTGATGCCAATTCCAAATATAAGCAAATGATAGAAAGCTTTTATGCTTGAAAACACTGTTCAATAAATGAAGTACCTAACCTGTTGAAACAATACTAATCCTGAACCAATTATTAGGGCCTTCAAGCACTTTCCTTGAAATATGTCCCCTATTGTTGCTCCCTCTGATTCACCAAGAAAAGAGAGCTCATCCAAAATTTCATCCACTTCTTCAGAAGCTTTCTCGCCAAAAACTGGACCCCGTAGCCGGTACAAGCAGCTTATAGCTTTCTCTTTCAATTCCTGTGTATTTCCTTTTCTCTGTATGGCACATAAAAGTAGCCACCTGGGAGATGATGGTAGCCACCACATTCCGACTCCCATGACCAATGCAATAGGGGTACTGGCTGCATATATGTAGCGCCAACCAGCAACCACTTCAACTAAAAGACTACCAATGCCATAACCCACCTGCAGAGCATTCCATGCATGCTTTAAAACGGTATACTGGAAAGTTGAAGTATCAGTAGTCAAGAAAGATGGGGGGAATCTACATATTTCAGGCTTCATTTTATGGACTCGACAGATTTATATAAAAAAAAAAAAAAAACTGATATTAAAATAGTAAAAAAAGGGATAAGATAGAAGCACTCACAACTATTCCAATTACTATAAAAAACTCTTTGAGAGAGACTAATCGCCCGCGTATCTTACTGGGGGAAGTTTCAGCGATGTACATTGGTGCTGCATGCATTGCCTAGATGAAAGAATAAAATTTAATGTCCAGATACACAAACAGGATGATCTTTTAAAGAAAATTTATTACAATTTCATAAGGTCAATGGTTAATTCTTAATGGGATTCGACAAATAGATGACAGACAAATATCATTAGTTCTTGAACATCAAACAAGCAATCTACATATTATCCTTCTATCCTTCTGGATCCCATCACCTTGATCAACAAAATTTTGGGTGTATGCATATAATGAATGCATCCGTATTTACATTTTTATATACAGACATAAACCATGTTTTGAAATATTTGACAAAGGTAAAATATCAATACTAAAGAAAAGAACATAAATCGTGTTACCAGTCCAATTCCTGTTCCATATATGAGGCGCCCAATTATCAAAACAGCAAAGTCAGGAGCAAGTGCTGTTACGATAGCTCCAACAAGATACAGTAAAGCGGAGAGAATCAGCTCCCTTCTTCTCCCTTTCATGAAAATTCAGCATTGAATTGATCAGGGAATGATAAAAGAATAACATAATTACCGCATACTGCTAGACGTCTTAGGATAACCAACCTAGAAAATCAGCAACATTAAAAGCCAAGACAGAGCCAATCAAGGCACCATATAAGGAACCGCTAGTCTGCAAAATTCAGAACCAAAATTTAAACAAACCAACTACACTGTTATTTTATCCAGGAATATAAGCTCGTAATTTCATTTGTGGACTCACTACAAGACCAAATTCCACAGAAGATAAGTTGTACCATGATATTCCACTAGATGATGCTGACTGCAAGGAGATAAAACAGAAATCAACCAAGATAAGCGTGAGAAGAAACTAAAACGATATTTTTAAAAAATGGACAGATGTGTAACTCTGGATGTGGAATTCAGGAAGACCAAACGATATCACTGAAAATTCATATCCAAGTGAGTCTTGATTGCAAGAAAAGATGATGCTTTTAAGATTCGGAATAGGGAAACTTGCAAATCTCACCTTTAACTATTAGAATGAAAGGGTGCTCTATTTGATCAAAATAGTCAGTTCAATTATCTATTCATCTCACAGAAGACCTAGAGCGTGCTTTGAAGCTGTTCTTTAATAACAATTTTTCTTTTTTTCTTTTCCCTAAAAACTGTTTTTAAGAATAGTAGTCAGTGGTTTGTAAACATTTTCTTGATTCTTTTAAGCACCTTTTATTCCTCTCCACCACTTTAAATTACTTTTAGTCCAGCTCAGTACGTGCAACAAAAATTCATCCCAATTTATCTTCCTGGAATTGACACTCTCTTACTCTATTAGATGAACTTGCCTATTAGCCACAATGAACCCTATGACTAAGGGCCTCATTAAAGAGATAGTAAAATGTGTTAGAAACTTAAAATCATATCCTATCAACCCTACACATAATAAGAAAAGTAACTGAACGTAGCATTATTTGGAATTTAAAAATAAACCTAATTAATGACAATATAACGTTTTATTATGCATCAATTTTTACTAGAAAGAAATTATTTCTAGTAACTTTAGTATAACTTTCTACCATGCATCAATGAAATTGTTTCCTATTTTAAAAATTTTTTACTAGAAAGAGAAACACAAAAGTCTTTTTGCAATAAGTTACAGCATTCAGAAACTCACTTGTAGCACAACAGATAGGACGCTTTCTAAACAATAACAACAATTATACCTTTATGGAAATTGTAGCACAAGATGTTGCACCAATATCATAGCCAAAAAGTAGTCCTCCAAGAGCTGGAAATAAAAATCTGAAATTATAGAGAGGAGACCCTAATAAATTGTAAGTTTTTGGTTGCTTTCTTTACTTACGATAACACCATAGTTTATTGCACATATTTTGGCTGAGAAACAAGACTTCCATTATGAAATGATAAAGTAGAAAAGATAGAAACCAAGTGATAGAAGTGCAAATTTTAACTGATGCAGAGATAGTGTCAAATGAAGAAAAAACTGTATTTCAAATGCGAGGAGAAATTTTAATTAAGATAATACTGCAAGAATAAAAGCTACAATTTCTAGTAGTTTAAGAAGACAGTTAGAATGAGGATAAGATTTGCATGACGAAGTGAAGTTAGAGCAGTTGCAAACCATAGGGGCACTGAACCATCATCAAATTCAATTTGAGGATTGGCTTCTCCCAAACAAAAGTATGGAGTACCATTGGTGGTTTTTTTTAGATAAGAGACATACTTCATTTCAAAAAAACAAAAGGTAACAGCCAAGCTTCATCTCAAAAGAGCTAGTATTGTAATTACACCTACCTAAAACTAATATTACTGAATATGGGATCTGATGGTATCAAATCAAATCCAATGCAAGGAGTGATGCTGAAATTTCTGTTGATAGAAGTCATTGAGAACTTTCTCCATTAATTCTAAGGAGCTATGGTGCTATCTCTGTTATGCATTGGCTTTAATGACCAGGATAATGCAAGTGAACTAGAAAAGATGGATGAAATTTAGGGTGGATGTGGAGATGGTTAAGATTCGAGGAGAGTATGGGCTTTGCCGTTCACTAGCATCTTTTAAGGCTATGGTGCAACTCAAAGTAAGGTTTTACGAATGACATTACATGCTCCATGGAAATTAATAGGATGGAACTAGAAGTCATACATCATAGTTATATGAATTTTTATTTCCATATTATGCATTGTTTAGCCTGAAACATCAAAATAATTTTCCTGGGAAGTGAACACAAGGATAAAAGTTTTTTTTAAAGAAAAATCCATCAAGCATTTCCTTCTTGATAAACATAAATACACGGTAACTTCTAACTTATAGCAAACAAAATTCCTAATAACAAAACCTACTTACAAATATCATCAATGTTTGTGAAATGTCAGCAATATAGACAAACGTGATTAAAGATGCCTGAAGTACTTTATTGAGATGAAAGAAATCATGGGCCTTTTTGGGGAAAAGTAGTGTAGATTATCACCTCTTTTTTCATTCGTATAGTTATGCTACACTTTTAACTAATTGGAGAAGTTTTATGTAACTCCTTCAGCTTGGGACTTTCTCTTCTTCCTTCTCAAGCAGATTTCAGACATCAATAGAATTTTTCTTTAAAAAAAATAATTAATTAAAAATTAAAAAAAAATAAAACTAGTGACAGTAACTCCCATTAAATATAGCATGAATGTAAAGAAAACGAAGAAAGAAAAATAATTCACCCAATAAACTTACGGTAAGATTGCAGCCGTGACAGAGTAGTTCTCTGAATTTTTAGATTCAACAAAAACCAAAGGCTCCTCGGCATCACCAATCTCACCAGATGAATGTCCAATCTGGAAGGAAGCAGAGGTATTTAGCGACTCCATGGTGATTCCCTCGGAAGTAAAATTGTAAATCCTTGATATCAAGCACGTAAGAATCCGTACTGCTTTTGTTGATCCTAGACTTCAAAACTTCACCGAATCCTAATTCTGTGTACTCTATAATTTGACTCGATAATGGGAAGGTATCCAAGGCTCCCCCGCAAATTACACAACATGATACAGCGAAAGATTCTTAGTTATTGCCTTATTTATATGACATGGCAAGAAATTTATATCAATTCGTGGACAGAGTATTTATGTAGAGCCAAGATTTCAATTATAAAGAAATTGCATGTTCTGCTGAGCTATTCGCATCAATCCACCGGACCCAAATCCGAAATCACTTTAAATTCTTTTCTTAACTGATCCCCGCATTCCAGACGGAGGGAAAAAAAACTAACAAAAAAACAAAATACGCCCATTTATGTACAAGCACCGAACACTCGAAATAAGCTAAGTTTCTTCACAATCGTCTCCTTATTGAAAACCCAATACCTTCCCTCAGTTCATAAATTCAAAATTCTACCTCCCTCTTCTTACTTCTGCAAAATTCTTATGCTGACTTTCATACTTCCTAAGCATCGAAACTGACCGCGATAGCACTATGCATGATTCAGCCAAACAAAAAATGAAAAAGTATAATTAAAAGAAGTAGGAAACTCTGAAGTAGTAGTAAGAAACCTTTCCGAAGGAAGATAGAACGGGCTGCTGTTGATCGGATGCCATTGCTTCACTTCAGCTCCCAAGCAGCGAAACAGCAAGTCGCAATCCAACAAAGAAAATGGTTTGAAATTTGAGCAGAATTATCGGAAAGCAAAATTGAGACGACGATAAATAAAAATCTGGCGAACGCTGGAAGGACACAGCAGCGAATTTGATGTACCTTGTTGCCAAATAATGCAATTCTAACTTCTAACTTTAATTTCCAGTACTCTGTGTTTGTCCACGATGATTATTGATTATCATTCTGAAATAAAATTACTTTTTTATTTTTCTAATAGCGTTTTATTTTTCATCTTTATTCAACGACCGGCGGGGTTATAAATTTTAACCAACTGACCAACGACAACTTATATATAATTTAATTAGTCGAGTTTTTTTTTTAGGAAATTAATTAATTGAGCTATTAATAATATTTTAAAATTTATAAAACTTTTATATATGAAATTAGCGATTTTGAAATCATTTTGTAGTGTTTTTTAATTGATTGCTAACTCCGAATTTTCTTTCTGACCTGAGCTGGGTGGTAGTTACAATATCTATATGGCATTCAATTTCACTGTTCGTGACATGTGTGATGCAATATTTTTTTAAATACTAATAAAATAAGACTAAAACAATTGTATGGACTTATCATTTTGAATCCAACAAGTTGTGATACTAATATTGGTATGAATGTCGACACGTCATTGAATTGACGAGGGATGATTTGACAGAGTGCAATACAAAATGAAGATAGCGAGTTTGGTCACTTTTTTTATTGTCTATTTCTTGTTTTCTATTTTTTGTTTTTAATTTTTTTTATAACTAAAAATAATAATACGTTTTATAACTATTTCTGTTTCTTGTTTATTAAAAAAAAGAAATAGAAACAAAAATATGTTTCTTAATTTTTTTTGTTAAAATAAAATTTAATAAATATAATATACAAATATATAAAAACTATATAATAGTTTTTCTAGAATAAACAAATATATAACACGTATATCATACACTCTAGAAAATATAATTAATTAAAAAATATATTTTTTGTTATATATTAATCTATATTATTATGCTTAAATAAACAATAAGTTTTCAAAATATTTTTAATTTAAAAAAAATAAAAATATTTTATATATACAAAAAAAATATATATATATATAAAGAAACTAATATATTAAAAGATAATTTAAAAAATAAAATATTTTATAAAATAAATATAAAATAAAAAAATTATTAATATATGTAGAGAAAATAAAAATAATAAAAACAAATTAAATTAAAAATATGCGTTGGACATGCGCACATGCACCAACATAATAATAGAGAAACACGATTTATTACATAACATGAGACTAAGAAACAAAAATAGTAAAAATGAAATTATTTTGTGTTATTTCCAAAATTTAGCCTCTTTTTTGTTAGAATGTTTCTTTAGAAACGAAAAACGGAGATGAATTATCAAACATGTATGTTTCTCGAAAATCGAGAAACTATGCCACTTGAAAAATATATGTATGTATGTATGTGTATATATATATATATGTATATTTCCTTTAAATTTTCTTTTTTCAAATTGCAATCCTAAACCACAATTTAAAACATTCAAATATAAATTTGAAAAAAAAAAAGTTAAGTATCAATATAACTTATGGATTTTCAATGTAAATCAATCAATCAAATATTAATATTCGTCCTTATAAGCGGTAGGTTTGAACATTTGCCCATCATTTACAATGTAATGTTGTCTAGCTTTTCACATTCTAGAAGTTGTTTCATTGTTTCATTCGGTCCACAAGTTTTATAACTCTTACATATTAACCCAATAAGTTTAAAATTTTTACCAAATTTGGCTGTTGAGCCGGCGTCAGTAAAAGCATCAACCTCTCCATGTGGAATGTTTGTTGGGTCCATATAGAACCACAACAACATTGTCACATCTCACGACATTATTTGGTCGATTTTTCATTTTGTTTGTCAGTACAATAATTATGAAGATATTGGCTTTGTTGTTTTGTTTGTTAGTACAATAATTATGAAGATATTGGTTTGAATCTCAAATAAGTAAATATTTTAATAGATAAGTTAAAGTTTGTGTTGGTAACGTTATATGATCTTTAAATCTTATGAGATGAAAGAAGTAACATTTATAAATTTGGAGGGAAAAAAAGCACACATATGTTGTAATGTAATTTGGAGGGACCGGTTGCATCGGGAGGGATGGGGATCTGAATTTGATCTAGTAGTTTGTGAACAGGAAAAATACAAATTATTGATTCGAACAGTTGAATCTACAATAACCTCCACAAAGGAATAGTGGGCTAATGCTAACACGCCGACATACACTCTAATACTCAAATAAATATAAGAACTGATCAAGATAAAAGATTAAGCTTAACGCAATATATCAAGAATGAGTGAGTGTCATGTTTTGTGTAACTCTACGGTCCTTTCCAAACTTGAAGGCAAAGTTGCATGGGAGAATGTGCATAGTCTCACGAGGGTGAGTCGCCAGCAGATACAGTGGTTAGGGGTGGAAATAGGGAGCACAACCACAAGTGTGTGACCCTTTGAAGGACAGTCGCACTTGAGGCATGGGCATTGTAAGGGGGTGCGACCATTCGAAGCGAGTGTGACCCTTCGAAGGGAGTGTGACCACGATGGTCATGCCTGTGGAGTGCTTGTGCTACAGGAGGCACGACCACGATGGCTACACCCACGGAGTTGGCCGCACTCTTACCCCAACAACATGTATAAGATTTAAATGCAGATATGAGCTTGATTAAGACGTAAATCAATATTAGAAGATTGTGGGTTCGAATTCTCTCTTCCACATGTTGGTGTACTAAAAAAAATGTAAACTCAATCTAGTAGTCATGGGTTTAAAAGTTTTAATTCTATCATTGTACATGTATAAGATTAAAATACAAATTTGAGTGCTCGATTAAGATACAAATTCCTATTTAAATATGTGAGTTCAAATCCACGTATATTACTTTTTTTTTAACTCAATCCAGCACATGAGTCTAAAAGTTTAAATTTTTGTCCTGGGTCAACCTCCACAAATTATATTTTATTTGTATATAAAACCTATATATTTCGGCTTATTTTTTTACTAAATTATATATATATATATATTTTATTCATTGAAGGGACTAATATCTAAATCTTAATAGAATCCATCAACAAATTAACCAAATATAGAATGTCAGTTTATTTATTTATTTTTTAAGTAGAATACGTGGGTACAGAGATTCAAATTATCAATCTAGCAATTGGATACATGTATCTTAACCCGAACTATATTGACTAAAATATCAACTTATCGAAATGTAAAAAATGAATAGTCTAATAACAAAATATAAATGATTGAATAAACCACCATATATAAGAGCTCATTTAATCCATCGTTGTTTTCTACCGTTGGCTTTTAGATTTTAGTTTTCAAAACACAAACTTGTTTGATAACTCATTAATTCTTAAATTCCTAACCGTTTTAAAAATTCTATGCATATTTTAAAAATTAGCTTTTAAAAATATATTTATTTTTTTTTCAAAATAGTGTTCTTTTGTTTCAATGCTCAATATTTATTTAATACATCTCTATCTTAAACAAATTTGTTTCTCATTCTAAATTATTTTTTTACTGAAATTTATCTCTCTAAACAATTTATCTCTCATGTCTATCTTTATATTTTTATTTATTTATGTTCGTTCTAACTCGTTTTTATATCTCTGTAATTTTATTATTCTGCTAAACTTGTGTCTGTCAAATTTGCCTTAAATGTTCTGCTCTTTCTATTTTTTTATCTAGCAAATATATCTTCAAATTTTATCTCTTTTTCTTTTTCAATTGCAACATTTATTTATGTTTTATTTATTTTTTTCTCTTGCAAAATATATCTCAAACTTATATTTTTTTTCCTAAATTTTGTCATCGCTATATATATATATTTTCTATTCTCAAGATTTTTTATTTGTATTTTGCTTTCAACTTTCTATTTATCGAAAATTATTTATGAATGTATTTTTTTTTACTTTTCTCCTATTGTATCTATACTAAGGATGGTAAAAATCTATGGAGGGTCGGATTACCACTCTAAGAACAATGAATGCCATATCCCTCCATGTTTCGATCGTAGTCCCAATTATATTTTTAAATAATTAACATATTTTTTATTAACTATTAAATATTTAATAAAAAATAAAAAATAAAAAATAGAAATAGTTATCAAAAGATAAAACCGAAACAAAATTTAAACTGGACCAAATTCGGAAGTAGACGAAAAAAAAAGCCTAAAGTTTATTTATTAAAAAAAAGCGTTTTTGCTAATTTTTATTTTGTACGAATATTTCTAAATTTCAAGTAGGAGTGGGATTGACTGCACTGGAATACGTGGCCGACTTTGATTGGTAAAACGATGTCATCGGAGAACTCATCCGAAAAATGTAACAAGAATTCTAGAAAGAGGAACCCTAACATCGGATTCCTTCCTGGCCCTGTCTCATTTCCTCACTATTCTGCAAAATTTTCAGGTTCATATCATCGTCCTGGACTCCCACTCGAATCGGCGCCGAGATCTAGCCGGCCATTGACAGCCGTAGTCGCCGATCAATCAGGCAAGATTTCAATTCGAAAACCAACTTATCTGTTGATGTTTCTGGATTTGCTCGGTCAATAGGTTTTGTAACTCCAAGATTATGGGTTTATTATTCACCAAGTTTTGTCGGATCATGTTGCAAAAGCATTACACGGCCCGTCGACAAAGAACTAACGACGGGGCTTGAACAATAGGAGAAAAATGTCCTGCCCGGTGGGTGTTATCGACTGCAGAAACGCTATCGATGAACTCAGCGTAGATCATAGGAAATTAAGGTAGTCCTGTAAACCTTAGGAAGATTAATCCGAGTCGAATTTTGCCGTGTTTATCGCGTGGATACGATAAATAACGTATAGCTTGGCTAAATTTATAATGTTCAGTGATTTTCACATTTGAGTGGAAATTGGAACCTGGGAACTTTCTGGCATTACGTAAACTGAGTTAACTGGGTTGCCCAATTGGGTACGTTATGTCCTCCGGTACAGTTTCCTATATTTTCTAGTTCAACTCAGGGAGCTTGGACCTAGCGGTTGATCTGTCCTCCGTTTATTTATTTGGCCCATCTTTTGGCAATTTTGATGGCGTAGAAGAGATATGGACATCATTATTTGTTTGATAACCATTTCGTTTTTAGTCTTATGTTTTAGAAAATTATGCTTGTTTACCCACAATTTCAATTTGGTATGTTTTCTGTTTGATAACTATTTCGTTTTTAGTTTTATGCTTTAAACAATTATGCTTATTTACTCGCAATTTATTTGGTACGTTTTCAAATTTGTTCAAAAAATAACGCAAATTTAAAACAGAAGAACAAGTTTTAGTTTTCAAAATTTAGCTTAGATTTCAAAAATATTTTAAAAAGTAGATAACAAAACAAAGAAATACACTTATCAAAGTGGTGTTTCCAAGATTAATTTTTAAAAACAGAAATAAAATAACAAAATGGTTATTTAACAGGGCCTTAACTTCGTAATGCTGAGTCAATTATAAGGCATCACTTCAAAATTTAAATGTCTTCCATGCAGATACTAATTTTTCATATTTTTAAGATAGGTAACAATGATATTTTAGCATCATATATATTGTTTCATTTGGCTGACATTCAAATTCTCATGTGGCAGTGCGGTAGAAAATGATGAAGCTGCAAACATATGCGGGGATTAGTTTCATTGCAACCATAGTGGTTATCTATCATGCCTTCAACAGTAGAGGCCAGTTTTACCCAGCATTGGTCTATTTATCAACTTCCAAGATCAATCTAGTGCTTCTTCTCAACATGGGTTTAGTCATCATGTGCATTTTGTGGCAGCTAACAAAAAAGATATTTCTTGGTTCTCTCCGAGAAGCAGAGGTCGAGAGGCTCAATGAACAATCATGGAAGGAGTTGATGGAAATCCTCTTTGCCATCACTATTTTTCGGCAAGATTTTTCTGTTGCATTCCTTGGTATGGTTACAGCTCTATTGTTGATCAAAGCTTTGCATTGGTTGGCTCAGAAGAGGGTTGAATACATGGAAACCACTCCATCAGTGCCCTTGTTGTCTCATATCCGGATTGTTTCTTTCTTGAGTTTCCTCTTCATTCTTGATAGTCTGTTTTTTTATAATTCGATTGAGTATCTGATACGGACAAGGAAGGCCTCAGTTTCCCTCTTCTTTTCATTCGAGTAAGTTGTCAGTTTCCATTGTATGATAATTTATCCTGCTTTTTTACTCGTGCAAGCTCAAACTATGTGGTTTACCTAATTGAAATTTACTGAACGGGTTTGGTACCATAATAATTTCAAGTCATTATTTGAGGTTGGAATGTCAGAGATACCAAGATTATGTTAGATGAAGTCACAAACTATTGCTTGAATTTTATATTTAAGATCTTCTATAGAGGATCTTATATGTGCGTTTTTAGTCTTTGTTGGCTAGAGCGAGGTTTCTAAATATCTTATGATGTATGCTCCTGGACCTCTTAGGTGCTTACGTCATTATAAAATAAAGTCAACGACTCTGTTTTTCAGGTATATGATTCTTGCAACAACGGCAGTGTCAACATTTGTGAAGTATATTTTCTATGTCAGCGATGTACTCATGGAGGGACAATGGGAAAAGAAGCCTGTCTATACATTCTACTTGGAACTTATTCGAGACTTGCTTCACTTGTCGATGTACTTGTGTTTCTTTCTCGTGATTTTCATGTGAGTAGTCAAGCACACCCCTTGCCATTATAGCCTATCTTGTTGTTGTGAACTGGAAGTTCAGAATCAATCTCTCTCTGAAAATGTACACAAGTACATTATGTGCTCATATTGCTTATACTCAAATGTTAAAGTAGGAGGATGCTGACTTTTCTCAAAGGATACTATGCAAACTAGAATAATTAGATATGGGAACTTGGTTTGTGCCCTTCGATATATGTTGTAGTTTGCTTTCACATTGACTGTTTGAATATTCTCTACATCCTTATTCTTTTCAATGAGTTGTTTCTTCTTAAAAAAATTGTTTCATTCCATCGAGACAAAAAATCTTGATGAAGATTGAAAGAGGCAGATCTTTCTGCTTACATGCATATATTGCACTAAAGAAATGCTATGACCTGTAGTGAGTAGTCTGATCAATAATTTCTCGGAGTTTTTTGGATGAGAACTCCAAGGTCATGACTTAATTGCTAGACTGTAAACATAATAGAAAGGTTAGAATCCATTTCATTTATATGGTTCTCTTTTGGATTTTCAATTATCTGCTCTCTCCTTCCTTGCTCTCTTCTTGTGCAAGTGCTTAGTACATAGTGAGGAGATAAGGAGGTCAATTAAAGCCCCAAGAAGAGTAATACACAACTTTTCTGCCCACATGCTGGTGTTTAATAGATGTTATAGTTTAAACGCACGATTTTATTTCCTCCATTCAGCTTCAATTTTCTGTGTATTTGATCTTATTAACTTCATCCTCATTTCACATTTTGATTCTGCTGAGTTTTCCCATGCAGGACTTATGGCGTGCCTTTGCACTTAATCCGGGAGCTCTATGAGATCTTTAGGAATTTTAGGATTCGTATTGCAGATTACATCCGTTATAGAAAGATTACCTCAAACATGAATGATCGCTTTCCAGATGCAACGCCTGAAGAACTCAATTCGTGCGTCTAAGCTTGGTCAACATTTTACATTTTTGATATTTTCAGTACTTTTATGGCAGCTACTAAGATTCCCTTTATTGATTTGCAGAAGTGATGCAACATGCATTATTTGTCGTGAAGAAATGACAGTTGCGAAGAAACTAGTATGTGGGCATCTTTTCCATGTCCACTGCCTCCGGTCCTGGTTGGAGCGACAACATACTTGTCCCACTTGCAGAGCCCTTGTTGTACCACCTGAAGGTTCAAGCACAGCTGGAGGTCATCATGGATCGCATGATGCTAACCAACAAGGTAAGTGCACCAAGTAACAATTAAAATTCAATCTCCATTGTTGAAATTTCTGTTCCCTCCAAAAAACAATTTGATTCAATTTACCGCCTGACTGAAAGGTTTTAAATCTTGTGCAGTTGTTAATTTGATAAGTTGGTTCAATATTTTACATGATCTCATTGTTTTGATAAACAGCATTAAATGTTTGGTTGTTTGGTGCATGCTAGTAGCATTCCCTTCTGTGTATCTGCTTTCTTTAAGGGAGAAGTTCTTGATGCAAATCTGGAACTGTTCGTTTCATTTAATTATTTTTTTAATATGGTGGTATACCAGGCTGAAACTTGAAGTATTGACTCATCATTCTGTTGGAAATAGGAACAGGAACCACAAGTTCATCTGCACAAGATTCGAGTGGTACGGGTGTTGCTGGCGATAATTTGAGTCATCATCAGGCTAGAGTCCAAGCTGCTGCTGCGGCTGCTTCAATATATGAGAAATCATACGTTTATCCTTGTGCGAGCACATTAGTATGGTATGCCTTTTTATTGCAAAATATGCAGTCCCTATCTTATTCTCCTTTTTGACGTCTTGAAAATTTACTCCTATATTAAGGCCATTTCTCCCCTTGCATCGACTCCACCCCCCACAACACCCTTAAGAGAGAGTAGAGTATTACAGAAAGTTTATTTTGTTTATTTACAGGTCTCCTGGATATGCAGTAGTCCCTCAGACTCAAAGACCTTTGGCTGACTCCAACAATATAGAACCGAATGGAGAACAAGCTCCCAATGGGCAACCACAATATTTCCCATTTACTGGTGGACCTGCAAACCTGTCCTTCACTCAATTCCCCCAAAATCTTTTTGTTCCTTTCCAGCCACGAGAGGGCTCTGTGAACAATACCGATGGATTGGGTAGTAGTCAAAATGTATCAGGCTTACATCTTGAAGATCAAGAAAGATTTATTCAACAACAGATCGAGGTATGTTATTTACTTATAGCATCAACATTTTTTTTCTAACGAGAAACCAAACTTTTATTGAGCAAAAATGAAATGGCATACAAAAAACAAATAGCATCAACATTATTACCCTGTTGCTAGTTTGCACACATGCCCATGGGCGGTTAACTCGGGAATCACAATCATGTACACATGCTTGGGATTCATATTCTTAGAAAACTCAAATGATCGGACTAAATTGCTCTTGATTCTCTCACGTTTATCTCTGAGTACGTTGTTCCTCTGTCTAATAGAAAAAGGCAAAAACGATAGACTGAAATGCTGTTTGGATTTCTCGTTTGTACTGTTTTCTTCCTTGACCTTTGATGTTCATTAAGAAGTTAACTTTTTTGCTTTATATTTGTGGTTTACCGTAGGGGTGCAACCAAAACTAGGCCCAACCAACATGAGCTACCAAAAAGAACAAAAGACTACAATGAGCCCTACGTGTGGTGATCAAGAGAATAGGATGATTACAAAAGAGATTCGAAGTAATCCCTCTAAAGAAAGGCATAAAAACGTGACAAATCTCAAACCTCCTTCCAAGACCTATCTATGTCGAAGAATATTTCCTTGTTTACTTCCAATCGAATAGTGGCAAACAAAACATACTTGCTTAATAATCTGACTTTATCTCGAAAGAGATGGTCTAAGAGAGCTTCCTCCATCATTATGTGAATAGTTGAAAGAACCATTTAAACACCAAAAGTCGGCCATAAACGACACCGGATCATAGAAGCAAAAGGGCCAAAGCCATAAATGATTTGAACATTCTAAGGCACCCTTACACATCCACATTAATAAGAGGTACTAAGAGATTCATTGGGTGAAGACCACGGTGTTATTCCTCCCTAAAACAACCAGCCAAGAAAAAAATCATATCATTTTTTAGGATTTAAGTGAAGAGAGACTGTCGGAGAGTATAATAGTCTCCAAAAGGTGTTCTTAGAGCTTGGAGTAGATCCCTACTGTTGGAGTAAATATCATACATTCTATTACCTTAGGCCTTGTTCTAGGTGAAACAACCAAAACCATTTGAATGAAAGGGTGTGATATTTTTACAAACCAAGTCCCCAGTCTCCTACCCGCCTTCCTCACATGATTTTGACACGAATTTATAGTTAACTAAATGTGACTCCCCCTCTATTTGGTTTTCTTTCTTTATTTATTTTTACAAGAAAAAAAACTTTTCATTGATATAATGAAAAGGAACGAAAATAAAAGAACACTGATACAAACTCTGGGCGAAAAGAAAAAACAAACAAAGACTAAGAACAATGAGGAGTTACAAGGAGACTTTTCAAAATGGGACCCTCTCTTCAACCCCTTCCAATAGAAAATTTCGCAATGTCTCTTCCAACTTCTCCTTAATATAATAGCCCTTGATATTTTGAACCGAAATAAGTTGTACACGATCTCCTTGAAAACTACCTAAATCAAAGTGAGTCTACCCTTTAGGGGAAGCCAAGTGGATTAAGTTCCAAAAAGACTTTCGTCTTGGATCAAAATCTATGTTTAAAAGTCCTTGGAATAGCCTGTGGAGTTTTATCCTCCGTATATCTCTTACAATTTTTCCCCAATGACCCTTGGAATCTTCAAAGAAAGCCACGTGAAAGTTCTTTCCTCTATCAATTTCTTACATCTAATCCTCAATAGCCCTTGGAATTTTATTTTATAAAATATATTTTTTCAAGGACTTGACTCAATTAGAGGTCGAGCAACTAGCTTGTAGTTTTGGAAGGAAGATATAGTTACATGTTTTTGGAGATTTTTGTTTGAATAATCGTAAATTTTTCTTTTCACACCGCTTCCAAAAAACCTTATATATATATTTTGTAACGAGAGGGTAAAAATATTTGAAAACAGCCATTAATTCAAATTATTAAGAAGGTACAAGTGATAAGTTAAGGAGATATCAAAGTTAATCAACAAAAGGAAAAAAAAAAGATAAGTTCAGGAGACATCTTTTTGACAAATAAATTTGTATTTATTCAATTCCATTCAAACTAGTTTTAGTCTCTGCCCTCTATCTCAATAACTTTTTCCTTCTAAATTTAGAATTTCATTTTTGGCAACAGATGCTACAGAAGCAGCTGCAACTTCTCCGTAATCCAAAAGTTGAGGAGAGCACAAGAGCAGGTGAGGCAGATAAGAAAGGGAAAAGTGTAGCATCATCACCACCGTCGTCATCTTCATCGGTTTCAGAATCTCATCCACCCGCAGGAGAAATCGAAAGGATGGTGAGATAGAAGAAATGTGCATAATTATATTGTGTAATAATACAAGACTGCAGATTCAGAATGACATAGATGTCTCTTGTATACGGAAGATGTACTTGGTAAAATTTTAAAGCAGTCTTCTTCCTATTTGGCGCTGGGTTGCAAAGGGTAGTGGTGAGTGTTGCTGATGATTGGTTGTAAATGCTGAATTGGTTGTCCTTCGAAGCAAGCAATTATCGATGGTCAAAAAAGAATGTTGAAAATTCTTTTCTAGCAAATGAAGAGAGTTTTATTCAAAGTTGTTTTGGTTTGATTGTTATTTTCTTGGTCTAAAAGTGCTTTTTGAAAAGCAATTTAATTCAATTGATTGTTTGGAAGTGGACTTTTAAAAAGAAGTGGCAACAAAAAGGTAGTAGAATTGTGTTAGTCACATTTTCTATTCTTCATATTTGACTTTTAAGGTGTTGTGTATAGGTAATAAGATATATTCTTTCAAATGGTCTTTAATATCCATTTAAAAAATTGGCTATTTGAGATTGTTTTTGAAAACTGCTTTCTTTTTCCTTGAAACAGGAAGTGAGTAACCTGCCGTAATCGATAGAAAATTTGGAAAATTCCTATTGAATATTCAATATAGTCTAATGCAGTTCTATAAGATATTGGAACATCCATTTGGAAGAAATAATGTAATAATGGGTACAGCACTCCACCACGACGCAATCCCTTTTTCAAGGTTTAGGCTCGCTGTTAGTTGGGTATGCTCTTTCCATAGGCGACTTTCCAGAAGGTCTTCAAGGTAGATATGTTCTTCTTTTCTTCTCAGAGAGACCATACTTTTTTTTGGTCTGGGCGCACAGAAGGGAGAGTGGGCCGGGTTTCAAGCCTGGTTGCATGTGACTGAGTCGGGAGAGGGGGGCGAAGAGATCCGCAACTTTCACTGCAAAATTAAATTTTTTTTTCCGTCTTTCTTTTTCTAGTAAGATTTCAATATCATCCTTCGAGAATCTTTAATCCTCCTGTTCGTCATGCTATGAATATAGGTAGGCAAATCACGCCATTTCTTTTGAAGAGTAGCGTTCATCTGACATAATTCACTTTCACTTCGAAAGCATCTTTTGAAATCGTTTTCCCACTTTATTGTTGTTATCCAAAAATCGAAGAAGATTCATAATTCACATTAATTTCTGACGTCCGCTGTCCTCCAAAAGAGATTGTTAGCAAGCAGCACTACTACTAATTCCCGTTCGATAGGTCCCCATTCGGGGGCTTCAACCAGCATTTCGCCCCATGCATCGTGAATTGGATCTGTTACTACGGGACTCGTTTTTTGCTTTCTTTTCCTTTAGCTATTAAGATGTTTCAGTTCGCAAGGTCGTCTTTTGTCATAAGATATTGGAACATCCATTTGGAAGAAATAATTGAAGCAAGAATTTATTTCGGTCGTGGTACTAAGAAATGAAATCCTAAAATGACACTATATCTCTACAAAACATAAAGCGAATCTTTGGTTGAATCTCTTGTCTACAATTAATACTATAATTTAAACTTATGATTTAATTGGATAATATTACAACTTTTAAAATGAAAATTCAATTTTTTTTCTTAAGTAAATGGCCCACCTTCTGCGTGACATAATGTCAGTTGCATGTGGTATAGATTAGCAAAAAAAAAAAAAAAAAGAATAAGGACGGTTGAATTAAAATATATTAATGAATTCATAGTGCGAATTATATTTTGAACACTATACTATTTTCAAACATCAACCTTCCACGTTTGCAACGAAAGTTTTTATACGCTCCCACACATTTACTTATTAAAAATTAAAAATTTTATAGTCTAGTATAAAAACTTTTAAACTTTTAAATTTACTACATTTTTTTTCATCTAATCCTTCAATTTTCTTGAAACTATGTATCTACTATCTAATCCTGACTAAAGAAATGTTATTCTACAAACTAACACTATTAATTATTTAAACATTTGTATCTCTTAATTAAATTACTGACAAATTTGTAAATAATTTATACTCAATGAAAATAATTTAATACAAATTTGTAAATACATTTCAAAAAATTTATAGATAGAGTAAAATAAATAAAAAGTGGAAAGTACGTAAATTAAAATAAACGTTTTAAGTATTTAAATAGGGGGGGATAAACACATAAATCTTAATTACCTTCACTCCAACTATTACAATTCACAAGTAGAAGAAGAAAAGAAGAAATTAGGAGAGAAAAAAAAGAAAAAAGAGAGAAAAAAAGAGACAAGGGTGGGGCTGTCTCGCTCTGGCAGCCGGTAGCCGGTAGCCGGTGGGAAGGTGGTTTGACCGTTCAAACGGGAAAAAGGAAAAAAGAAAAAGGAAAAAAAAAAGAAAAGGTAAGCCCTTCCTTAAGACAGGTCTACAGCATAGCAACGACTTCTGGTTTGGTTTCAAAGAAATTCAACATTTTTTTTGTGTTCAATTTCTGCAATTTCGTAGCTTCCTTCTCCGGCTTCGTTATGGAAGCCGTGAAGCTCTGCATGGTGCCACCTCCATCTCTTCTTCGGCTGTGACATTTGTTGTTCGATTCTTTACTCCAACTCTCCTCGGTCCTGTTGCGGTCAACGGGGCTCCCTCGCGTTTTCGGCAGCTTCCTGGAAGGTTCCGCGGAATCAATTGGTCAATGAGGACGGAGCTGTGATTCCAGGATTCTTTTGGGATTTGATCTCTTTCCGCTCCTGGAGATTGATTCGTAATCCTCGTCGTCTCTGTGTTCGATATGGCTAATTGTTCCCAGTGTGAAATAAGAGCGTGATTCTGGTTTGCGATATGTCGGTGATGTTGGGTTCTTCGTCTTCTCTGTGGATCGTTTTGGTGCTCGGTTTCGTTTCGCTGATATCTGCTAATCCTGAAGGTATTTGCTTCTTGAATTACTCGCTAATTTTTTTCCCTCTGGGTTTTGTTTCTTCTGTACGATTTGATGCCGTTAACCACGGACGAATGTGTCCCATCTGTGCCGTTATGATCGTCATGAAATCTGATATATAGATTGGGGTGGGTGCTTGGGAATTAGTTAGCTATCTGGGCATAGTTTGAATGAAACCACTCCAGCATTTTTCCAGTCGCGGGTTTTCTTCCTAGGTACGTTGCGCATAACTTTAGTACAGGCCGACCTGCGCGATTACATTTCTGGGATAGGACTGCACAGTTTGGATTAAGAAGCAGGATTTATGTGTTTTGCGAGTGACTTGCTAAATTTATTGCCAAGCTTTAGCCTCTTGGAAATTTAATAGAACTTGAAGTTTTTGCGGTTCGTGACTGCAATCAACTCCAAGCCTTCTAAAGACGTCAGCTTCATTGTACCCAGTTTTTTTGTTTTCCCTTTGTTTTCCTGTCTAATTGAAATTCTGAATATGTGAACTACGTGCTGTGCTCATGTATGCTTGTTTCTTGGACTAATTGTTATGAACTTCCGTGGGGGCAGGCGATGCTTTGAATGCATTAAAGTCAAATTTGCAAGATCCCAATGGCGTCCTGCAGAGTTGGGATCCTACACTTGTTAATCCCTGCACATGGTTCCATGTCACCTGTGACAGTGAGAATAGTGTCACTCGAGTGTAAGCTTCTATGCCTACTAGGAGCTTGGAAGAAATGTTGCTTTTGGAATTTTCTATCATGAATCCTGGCCCCTCAATCTTTCCCTTTTTATTTGCCCAGCGATCTTGGAAATGCAAATCTATCTGGAACATTAGTTCCACAACTTGGTCAGCTTCGGAGTTTGCAATATTTGTAAGTGTTCATTAATTTGTGCCTGCACCGATCTTTTGGTTTTTTTTTTATAAATTTTTTTTATTTTATTCTCCATTGCGATTGCATTTTCTTTCCCATTCGGGTTGTGGCGGTTCAAAAGATTTGTAGATGGAGTTTGCTGGTTTTGTTTTTGATTGACCAATGACTATATTTTCATTTATTTTCTTACCTAATTTTATAAATTACATTTCTCATAAATGGTACACATCTTAGTCTTTATACCTTTATGAAGGGTTGCAAATTAGAAAGCAATGATTCAATTGACTGGATTTTCGCTGCTTATATTCTTATAAAGTCAAAGCAAGGGGGTGCAATTAATTTACGTTAATAATAATATTTGTAAATAATGTGAACTGATATGATATGACAGGGAGCTTTATAGTAACAATATTAATGGAGAAATTCCAAAGGAGCTTGGGGATTTGACAAACTTGGTGAGCTTGGATCTTTACTTGAACAATTTAACTGGTCCCATACCCGTCACACTTGGCCAGCTTGAAAAACTGCGTTTCCTGTATGGCTACACATCCTTAATCTTTTCCCCATTCAGTAAACTTGTTTAGCATCTGCTTGATATTTTCCTGTTCTTTTGCCCATGCTTTTACTTGTTTGTTTGATTTAATTTTTGGAGAATGAATTTTTTTTGTTTAATCTTTTAATAGTTTGATTTGATTTGAAAAGAGAGCAAAAAAAAAAAAAAAAATCTCAAGTGAGTAGTCAACTTTATGTCAGCTTCGTAGTAATTTATGCATAGTTGGAATAAGACACATCTACTTTATACATATATTTTCAACTTAACTTTTCAAAATTTTAGAACAAGGCTAGTGCAGATTGGCTTTCTTTGCAAGGGGCTCAATTCTTCAAACGGAACCCAACCTATACAAGATCAAGGTGCTACTCCCTTCCACTCATGCCACAAGTGGCTCATTTATGTAGTAGTTGCTCCTCCTTGCTCACCGACTTAAGAATCAGAAGGTGATTTTTGGGTATTTTTGGTGGGACGCTTTGGTTATGAATGTTGGTGCTCTAGGTTTATGGATGGAGTTAGTCCACGGAAGTCTTCCAAAGTCAATCAACATAAACATGGTATGGCTAATTAGGCTTGGTTGAGAAGGCCATTTTCAGGGGTGCATTGATTAGTTATGCCCTACTGTTGGTTAGGTTGGGATCGTGGTCACCCATCTCGGGTTTGCTTGGAGATTAGATCTATGAGTTTTTTTTTTTTTTTTTTTTTGTTGAACAAAAAATAACTTACGAAAAGGGAAAAAATTCAAGATACAAACCCCCAAAGGGGTGAAAGAACAAGAAAGAAGAAGAAAAAGAGAAAAATAAGATAGAAATATCTCAACAAGAGCAATACAAACACAGAAGATAAAGAACATTAGAAACCAAGGGAGAATGATGAAGAACTCAGATTTAGATCTATGAGATTGACCGACCAACGGAAGGGTTTGGCTATTTCTTTCTATTTAAAAGGAGCCAACTGTCTATGGACCTTATTCTACGCTTTTTTGGACAACACGAAATTCTCATTTTAATATAGGGTAGCCATACTTGTGATAACCAGGATTTTGTTCTATGAACGAGGGTGAGATGTTAGAAGTGGGAATTGTTTTTTGTGTTGTAGAGGGAGGGATTGACCTTTCTTATGCATATTCAATCATCTAGCGTGACCCTATAAAAATGCCCTCAAATTGACACAAATAACATTGATTGGGTAATTACAAAAAGAATTAATTATAAAGAGAACTCCAATTTGAAGTTGAAAAAACTAAGAAGTGATGTGAGAAATTTCAATCTTCATTATTTAATTTCACTCTTTCAAGGATGCTATTTAGGTGGATGTAAATCCTCAATTTAACTAATGTAATAACCAGGCCTCAAAAAAGCTAATACTACTTGGATTTTCTCCTTGGAGCAGCCCTAGGTAACTTAATGGCCAATGACCCAATTTGAACTCTCAGCAACAGCTTTGGATTCTATATCCCCTATTTCCATGTTGATGTCACTAACACTTCTTTTCTCCAAGCAGCCCTACGTGTTGTTTCTTTATTCTTTTTTAGTATGACTTAGCGCGGGAGAAGTGAAGAAGCAACACCTACCACACAAAGCTTCCTTGAGGAGGCTTGGTTAGTTATTTTTCAAGCTTGCCTTAAATTTGATTTAGATGTTGGCCTCAGGAAAGTGTAGGTTGGTTTTCAACTCCATCTCGCCCGACATTTTATTCTTGAGGGAGTATAGTTTTGGAGCAAACTATTCATTACTGTATTGCCCTAATCCAAGGAAGGGCTTTAGGAGCATTGTTTAAGGGAAGGAAAACGTGATTGACAAGCCACTTTGAGGACTGATATGGGGTAGCATTGCATGTGGCTTAAGTCATCCTACCCCAAGTGGTGGCCTGGTTTGGCCCGTGAAGAAATCCACACAGACACTTCTATTTAAAATTTTTATTTATGTTAGCTAGCAGCATCTGGGCTTCTGTGGTTAAGGTTGTTGAACACAACTCATTATTGAAGAAGGGAAAAGAATATGTTTCTACTTTTGGTTTGAGACATAAAAGAAATAAGCAATAATGAAATAGACATCGAGAATTTTCTCTTAGCAAGTGGAACAAGAAAGGTACAAGAGTCTTTGGAGATTGCTTGGGTAAAGTTAATAGAGACGGGATATCTAGTGATTTACCAACACTTATTTATTTGTTTATTTTTTTGATAAAAGATGATTTCATTGAACAAATGAGAGACAAAAGTACAAAAGTATGCTGGATCAAAAGGCTCTCCAATTGGCATAATTAGAAGTTGAATAGTAATTATAAAAAAAATTGGATTTAATGCACCAAGAAGAACCGCATTGATTCCCAAAGGTTGAAAAAAGGTTGCTCTTTTTTTCTTTAATAAGAAACTGTACTTTCATAATCCCAACCCAAGGGAGATAAGGTATACAAAATGATGGGAGTTGAGACATCCCCACCAAGCCAAAGGGATTATTGAAAAGACTCTCAGTTGGCAGAGATAGGTGAATTTTTAATTACAAAAGTCATGCACAGCACACAAATGACGGCTACAAAAGTTTGGTCATGCTGGTCTTTGGTTTCGTCAGAATTCATTGCTTCACACCAATTTACAATAGAAAACTAATGTTAAATCCTTGCGGACACAGTTGCTGCTTTATATTCCTGTGTCATCTTCAAATCTGAATTACTGCTTTATATGTCTGTGTGGCATCCTTGCTCAATTGTATCTAGTTTGATTGTGTTTTTTCCTTTCGTTTGTTGTATTTCTGTGCTTTTTTGAACTCACTATAAAGTGGATCTCTAACATGATTTTCTTCTCCATATGGAAAATAGGCGTCTTAACAACAACAGCTTAACGGGAACTATTCCAATGTCATTAACTAATGTGAAATCCTTGCAAGTCCTGTGAGTGTTTGCTTATTAATATTATTCCTCAGGACCTGTAGTTCTTGCTGTTTTTATGTCATGTCCATTTCTTTTTTGTTTAAGGTAACATTATCACTCAATTGTACTGCAGGGATCTTTCATACAACGGCCTAACTGGAGATGTTCCGGTCAATGGTTCTTTCTCTCTTTTTACCCCTATCAGGTAATGAGCTTTGTGTTTTCATTGTTTTCTTTCTTTATCATATTACAATAGCCCACTAAGAATTGCTGACCATCCTTCTCTATGCAGTTTTGCTCATAATAATCTTAATGAATCTGCACATACTCCACCACCTCCTTTACCACCTTCACCAACCCCTGCATCAGGTTTGGTATCATACAAGTTTCTTATACTTTTCTTTAAATGTGTTACTTGATATCCGTTGATTGTACTTCATATTTTAAAATTTTACTGATTTTCTTGGCTATTCTGTGTGCTCCAAGTTAAAGAGAGATTTCCAAGCTTCTCAAAAGCTTGGAGGTCTTGAAATTGCCTCGTTGACTTAGTACATTTTGTATTCTACTTTCTTCTCTATATATATATAGAATTGTTTTAGAAAGAAGTGAAGAAAACACATGAAAACAATAAACATACAAAGTCCAGTTAGTTGTCCTGCTGGCAGTAATTGTGACCTTTTAACTTTTTTTTTTAATTTTACATCTGTTAAAATTGCACCTGGATGGGGATGAGCATACTGAGTTGAATATAGTTTAGTTGAAGGCCTATACTCTTTGCCTAGACATCTTAGCTAAATGCTTTTCGCCTGATACCATCCAGTGAATTACTGTTGGATCATTACTCTTATATCTTTTTTACAATATTAATATGTAAAGACATAAGATAGTGTGATCTTTCTCCTGTATTCTATTATACCTTGTGCCTGATTCATTTTCTCTAAACATAATTATATCCAGTACTCATAGCTGCCATTTACAATAACTAGACTGTTCAACTTTGACGTCTAAAAGCAAAGTTGATATGGGTCAATATGATTAAAGAAATTATTTTGGAAATATGGTTGGATAGGAACCATAAGATATTTGAAGAAAAACATGTCCAGTGGTGTGAGAGAGTAGATATTGCTGAGTGTAGAGTTGTGTTCTTTATTTTCTTTATTTAGTAACTACTCCACTGGATATCACGAACCATTTGAGTTATTTTTTCTGGGTCTGAAAGGAGGAGGGGGTAAGTTCTTGTTTTTGTTGTAACTTCTCAATTATCAAGAAAAGAAAAACACATTTCTTCATGGGGGAAAAAAAGATATATATGGTCATTTGTCACTGTTGATTAAACTATTGGCTTGATCTTTCTATGGCGTTATTACCTTCCTGTTCAATTTGATGCATGGGTTTAGGTAATAGTGCCACTGGAGCAATTGCTGGTGGAGTTGCTGCTGCTGCTGCTTTACTGTTTGCTGCTCCTGCAATTGCACTTGCTCTGTGGCGTCGGAAGAAACCACAAGATCATTTCTTTGATGTACCTGGTTAGTGTACTTAGCAACAAAGCTATCAAAATGTTGTGTTCCTACGTCATGTTAGAGGCTTATGTGTTCCATTTCTATTCTTATACAGCCGAAGAGGATCCAGAAGTTCATCTTGGTCAGCTCAAAAGGTTCTCTCTACGTGAATTACAAGTTGCAACAGATCATTTTAGCAACAAACAAATTCTAGGGAAAGGTGGTTTTGGCAAGGTCTACAAGGGACGGCTGGCTGATGGATCTCTAGTGGCAGTTAAAAGACTTAAAGAGGAGCGATCCCAGGGTGGGGAGCTGCAATTCCAAACAGAAGTGGAGATGATTAGCATGGCTGTACATCGTAATTTGCTCCGCCTGCGTGGCTTTTGTATGACACCAACTGAGCGGGTGCTGGTCTATCCATATATGGTTAATGGAAGTGTAGCATCATGCTTAAGAGGTATTGTTGAATGTTGAGTATTCTTTTTTATACCACACAATATAAATAATGGATTTTAAAACTCTGCATAAAGTTGCAGTGGTACAATAAAAAATATTACTCGCTGAGGGGGTCTTTATCTTGTGAATCCGTAATGACGTAAATTTTACTTTATGAACTTTTAAACTATTGGAACTTTAACAGAAAGATCCATTTCGAGATCAGTAAATGAAAATCAACATGTTTTGCACACCACATGATGAATTTTCACATGAAACTCTCGCGTTCTGGTTTTATTTCAGAGCGTTCAGAAACACAACCTCCACTTAGTTGGTTGCACCGAAAACGCATTGCTTTGGGATCTGCAAGGGGGCTTGCTTATCTACATGATCATTGTGATCCTAAGATAATTCATCGTGATGTGAAAGCTGCAAACATTTTGCTTGATGAGGAGTTCGAAGCTGTTGTGGGTGATTTTGGGTTGGCCAAGCTCATGGACTACAAAGATACTCATGTCACAACTGCTGTACGTGGAACAATTGGGCATATAGCGCCCGAGTACCTTTCGACTGGAAAGTCTTCTGAAAAGACTGATGTTTTCGGGTATGGGGTAATGCTTCTTGAACTCATAACTGGACAGAGGGCCTTTGATCTTGCTCGGCTTGCAAATGATGATGATGTCATGCTTCTTGATTGGGTACGTTTTGCCTTACTGCGATATCTTTGGATGATCTTCATTAATATTTTGGCACCTCTGAAAATATGGTTTAGTTTATTAATATTTTTCAATATGAGTAAAACATGACATTACTCCCACTTCATACTAGTACAATAAATTAAAGGGGGTTGGATAATTTAGTTTATTAGTATCTCTTAACATTGCTTCATCGGCCTTTTAGGTTTTGATCATTAAGGCATCATAAGAAGTATATTTTTGTCTAACCACCATGGATTAACTTTACGGGTATATATTTGAACGCCTTAAAGTTGTATGATCCATTAGTGACTTGATATATTAATGTATACAAGATTAAGATTTGGGATCAAGCAATAGATAGATTGTGACAGTAGCTGAGATGCAGTTAAGTAGCTTGGACTCTAGGGAAGTATTCATTTTTATATTCATGAATTGGGACCTATAGGTGAAAGGACTTCTGAAAGACAAGAGGTTGGAAACACTAGTTGATCCTGATCTTGCGGGAAACTATGCGGATGACGAAGTCGAGCAGCTTATTCAAGTTGCTCTGTTGTGCACACAAGGCACGCCTACAGAGCGGCCTAAGATGTCGGAGGTTGTACGGATGCTTGAAGGTGATGGCTTGGCCGAAAGATGGGAAGAATGGCAGAAAGAGGAGCGGTTCCATCAAGACGTCAGCCGCCATCCTCACCCGAGTACTACCTGGATTCTTGACTCTACTGCTGAAATTCCTCCTGATGAATTGTCTGGTCCAAGATGATTCCTTGAAGCCCCCTCTTGTAAGTTCAGAGTGATATATATAATCTCTCTCTTCTCTCTCTCTATATATCACATTTGTGCATATAATTTTCTCCTTTTTTCTTTTCTTTAAGAAATAATATTATCATAATTTAGCTTTGTTCATCTTGTACCTCAAATCTGAGTAATTTAAGCAATTTCTAGAGGGGTTGCTAACCAAATTAGCAACAAACCAGAAGATAATAGCAGCCCCCCTCCCCCTTCTCCTCTCCAAATAACTCTTTAATTTTTGAGAATTCAACTAATTTTTCAAATTTGATCTGATGAAGTGATGTTGCATAAATCTATTGGTTTTAATAATCAAATCAAATTTCCCTTCCTTTACTGCTAATAAATTTATATTACATCACTTTGATGGATTGGATTTGATGAATCATTGAATTCTCTTAGTTTATTTTTCTCAGGATTAGGTTTTGTCTACAATAACAGTGTTTGTATCTTGATTTCTGGAGAACCCAGAGTACATATTATTATAATCATGAAGACTTTTCTTGGCCTATTTTTTTAGGATCTGGTGTGATTAATTTTCACTGAATTGTCTAAATTCCTCCGCATAAATACTCATGAAGATCGAGACCGAAACCTGAGTTACTAATAGTGAGTTTGGAAGTACTTTTGAATGGGCGAATCACTAGTTCTGTAAGCACTTTTGAGAGAAGCATTATTTACACTTCAGAATGCTTTTTGAGATATTTTTAAAATTGTCAAAGTCAACATTATTTGATAACTAAACAATACAGCTGAAAGATATTGGAGAGATGATTTGACAGGAAGATTATAACCTTGAACTGCAATATTCTGTACCCTCAGCGGTGTTTTAATCCCATAAAATTCTTTTGTAATTACAGCTTTCTTATGGTTATTAACAGTTGGGGGTGATCTCGGGCCGTGTTTCCTCGTGGCCGTTCGTTTCTTTTGTAAAATACATAGCATTGTTGTAGGGTGAGACACTTGTCCCGTGAGATTAATCAAGGTGTTCGTAAGCTGGTTCGCACACTCACGAATATCAATTAATAAAGAGCATGATCTTAGAAAGTTAATGAAATGGGGCAAATGAAGTAATTACTCTAATAGCTTTGTTGTTTCATCAGAATTCTGGGTGCAACCTTCTATTCATGATCTACAGATTCTCATTTCACAAACATCAAGATGCAGATGAGTTTTACTTCTGAATCTTCTCTCATATCTTGACTTATAAACTTAGAAAAAAGTGTAAAATGTGGTTAAGAAATATATCATATTGTTTTATTTCTTTTAGTGGTAGAGAGGCGATGATCTGACATTAAAAGAAAAAAGTGACATGTAAGAAATTTGTTGACATTGATTATGGATAGTGGTAGAATTTTGAGCAACTCTATATTTTATTTCAAATTATAATTATAATCAAACTTGAAAGATCTAAATGTTATTTGGCTGGTTCAGTATCCAATCTCGCAATTATTAAACTTGGAAAAAAAACTAAAAATATTACAAATTACAATGATAGTGAGTTTAGTTTAATAAGTCCTTTAACTAAAAGTCTATCAAATAAGTTTATGAACTTTTAATTTGAATTTTAATAATGACTTAATTTTGTGTCTAGGATGATTTTGTCAAATTCTTATCCAATCTTTGACAAATCACAAGAGGGGTGTGCTTGCAAGAAAGTCGTACAAAAATCACATTATTGACTCCATGCAATTAATATTATTTTTTGGTAACTTTTGTCAAAGGAAAATTAAACCAGCATAGTCTTAACTAAAAGATTGTGAATTCGGAATCCACTCCTAAATATTATTGTACAAAAAGAACAATGATTAACATTATTCTACCCGCTCTAATTTGTATTTAATTTCAATGATCTCCATAAATAAGTAAAATGCCTAAAAAATGTATCTACTATTATTATTGCACATCGACGAAAAGGTGTGAAGGATATCGGTGACAAGAAGGAAGCGATGGGAAAAAGAAGACATGCTGGAGACCAAGAAAATGAGAAGGGTAGGAGGAAAAGAGACATGTCACATATATAACTCGTAGAGCTAATATAATTTGCTAAATCAACCAATCTAGTCAGGCCGATCATTTTTCGTCATGACTATTTAAAATTATTTTTCAAATTTCATAGACATATTATCAAACTTAAACATAAAGACCAAAAGCTTATTAATTAAGTCAACATCACTTCTTTCCACAAGTTTGGAGGTTCGATCTCTATCTTCATAATTATTTTATTACCCGGAAAAAATTACATGAATTAATTTAGACCAAAATGGAGGTAAAATGTTACTTCAACATAATTAATCCGACAAAAAAATATTAGTTCAAATTTCAAATCTTACCTTTGGTTTATAATATTCTAAAAAAGAATTAGAGGTAAAAAAGCGATTTACGCAGAAGGAAGAAACGATTCACGTAATCCTTTACCGGAGAAGCGATTCAGAGAAGGGGCAGTCCCTATGATCCTGCCCCACCCTTGTTTCTCAAGCCAGATCTCATCTCTATGCTAAAAAGGACGAAAAGGAAAAAACAACGAACGCTGCCGCCGGTTCTCTTCCCCACCAATCGGACCTCGCCGCCGGCTGAACCTCCGATTAGTGAGTTCTTTCCGTCCAACGCCGGTGGTGGGTTTTGATCGCGCGGTGCCGGATTTGTTTGTTTCAGAGGTAAAAGTGACGGGAAAGTTTGCGGGGTCGGGGTTTGAATGGGGTTTTGGAATTAGCTAAAGAACTCCACTTTTTTAATTTAATTTGTGTTTTTTTTTCAAGAATGACCCATTTGCGCTAAAACCCCTATTTTTCCCCGCATAAATGCACGTCAATGCGACTGGTTATTTTACTCATACTGCGATTTGGCGTCTGAATTCAAGCATTCAACGGTCGAACCTACCCCCATTGCTGGGTTAACTTCCTTCTTTTGGCTCTGGCGGTTGGCACATTTCTGCAGGAATTTTCTAATTTCTCTTTCTGGGTCTTGAAATTCCAGTCAGTTTTTTAACCGCCGTTGCCGGAATTGTGATCTTCCTCTGCTGAATCGGAGACATTTTGCAAAATTTTGACTACCCATTTGTTTTTTGAGGTATGAGCTGCAATTGTTCCTCTCCCCTTCAAACGTCTGCTTTCGCTCCTGTAATTTCTTCAAGGAATCGTTTGTTTTACCAGTCTAGGTTGTAAGGCCGCGAATTATCTTTCCTTTTGGTGTATGTTCAGTCCCTGTATTTTTTTCTCCATGTTCACTTTGTCTAATTCATTCAACTACTACTCTCTGGAGTCGTTTTCCGTTTCCTTTTCCGAATTTATAATCTGGGTTTGTAAGTTGGATCGCGTCAGAGGACTTTTTCCATTTCTTCGTAAACTCGGATCGTATTGCTAGCTAGACTTATATGAATGCGTTTGTAGTAACTCCATCAACTTTACTGGTCATAGACTGGGTTTAAGCGATGGATTTAGGATTTTTAGATCTAGTGTTGGATAGGATCTTGCTACCTGCCAATGAGTCCATCTGTTGATCTGAAAATTTCGATTAACATGAAAGGTTTAAATGAATCACAAGGAAAGAAGTCATAACATATGTGTCAACAATTGGGGTTTGTGACATCTGAATATTTAGGTCTAGTATCTTTTTTTTCAGTTGTCTGCCAATTTATTGTTTGGAAGTCATAAATTATCTATTGATATTAGTTTTAGTGTTTGTCCCTCTTTCAATAAGTTTTCCCCCCGATTTCATATTACCTACAAATGCAACCTGTACTGCTTGCTTAATTTCCCTTATGTGCAAAGTTGTGTGTAAGTGGATTTGGAGCCATTATTTTGTTTACATAGAGAGCTTGGATTCTATTTTATGTTTCATGTCCTAAATTTTTCCTCTCCTTTTTCCAGGTCCTTTTTATTATTTTAAATACTGTTGAAAGATATGAAGATGTTATCAATATCTTCACAGCTACTTGTTTCTGAGAAGTAACAGTTCTCAGAAGTATGCATAGAACTGTTGGTGAAGTATGTCAGTGATGAAAATTCCAAAGCGTTACTGGATCGTTCTTTTAACCTTCATCTGCACTTCTGTTTGTTATGTAGAACGTGTTGGCTTCTCGATTGCATATACTTTTGCAGCTGATGCTGTGGGAGTAGACCAATCAAGCAAAGGAACTATTCTTTCAACATTTTACTATGGGTATGCCTGTTCCCAGGTTCCTGGAGGATGGGCCGCTCAAAAAATTGGAGGGAAAAAGGTTCTCCTGATCTCATTTGTTTTATGGTCGCTGACCTGTGCATTACTCCCACTCGATCCGAGTCGAGTGATGGTCTTAGTAATTGCTCGGTTGCTTGTTGGTGTCGCTCAAGGTTTCATCTTCCCTTCAATCCACACTGTTCTAGCACAGTGGGTTCCTCCTCATGAGAGATCTAGATCTGTTTCTCTTACAACCTCTGGAATGTACCTAGGTGCTGCTGCTGGAATGCTTATCCTTCCAAGCTTGGTGAAGTATAGAGGGCCTCAGTCAGTATTTGCTGCCGAGGCATTGTTAGGTGCCACATGGTCTGTGCTTTGGCTCAAGTATGCAAGCGATCCTCCACGCTCTGAACATCCCAAAGCTGCTGCTGCAGGTTTTGGTGAATCTTTGTTGCCAATCAAAGGAAACCAGAAAGTAAAAGTAGAGAATGGAGGAAATTTGACTCGATCCTCGAAAATCCCGTGGAAGAAAATCTTAATGAGCTTGCCAGTTTGGGCAATAGTGGTGAACAATTTTACCTTCCATTATGCATTATATGTATTGATGAACTGGCTGCCTACTTACTTTGAGCTCGGTCTTCAACTTAGCCTCCAGGAGATGGGTTCTTCTAAGATGTTGCCTTACCTTAACATGTTCATATTCTCGAATATCGGTGGGATAGCTGCCGATCACTTGGTCACCAGGCGAATTTTATCTGTTACGAAAACCCGGAAGTTCTTGAATACAATAGGCTTTGCTGTTGCGTCTCTGGCTCTAATGGCTATCCCCATCTTCAGAACTTCTGGTGGGGCTATCTTCTGCTCATCTGTGGCTCTTGGTTTCTTAGCTTTAGGGAGAGCAGGATTTGCTGTGAATCATATGGATATTGCTCCGCGATATGCCGGTATCGTCATGGGAGTCTCCAACACTGCTGGTACGTTAGCTGGTATTATCGGGGTTGATCTAACTGGCAAACTACTTGAAGCTGCAAAGGCTGCCAATTCAGATCTCTCAAGTCCAGAAAGCTGGAGAGCAGTTTTCTCCATACCAGGGTTGCTCTGCATTATTAGCTCTATTATATTCTTACTCTTCTCAACTGGTGAGAGAATTTTTGACTGAGGTAAGCTTCTTTTTTTCTTCATGGAACTGCCTCGCAAAGATTTGTGATCATCACACCGAGAGGATTTACAAACTTCAAAATGCCAAAAAGAGTTTAAAATGGCATGTAGGATAGCATGAGATCTAATTATTTCATATGCCATATTGTCCCCTTTCTAAGTTACAAAGTTTTTTCTTCAAGGAAATTATTTATGTACCATGATTTAGCATCATTGTAGTTGATAATTGATATTTCTTTGTGACATTTGTTTTGGACAAAATAAAGTCAGCGGAACTACAAATTTGTAACTGTGCACGATATATTGGGCTCATTTCTGATTTCTTTATCTGATTCTGTAGACTTTGATATCAATAATAATGCATAGATAAGGTTTGTTCTATTTCCATTGGGTTTCATGTCTCTGAGATATATCACTGGAAGAATGTAGCCGGTAGTTATATACCGTTGGGTGTATAGGAGAAATTAAAAACTGTATATCGACCATGCATCGAGTCATTAGAAGGGGTGGTGGCTATATAGGAACGTATCACTTACTCTCTTTTCCTGTTGTTGTCTCGCTCTCCTTTCTCCTCTCTTTATGATCATATAGACAATTCTTCAATATTTTTTCTGCGTTAGTCTACTGATCTCATAATCACCCTCCATCGCCAATTATATTCCACAACTAAGTTAGTTAAGTTATTTCATTGTAATTAGACCGCTGATCAACCCTTTGAGACAAAACTAATTTTAAAACCACAAAACCAGAGATAACCGGTTAGAAGCCACCCAACCCGATGTTTAAACTGCTTTTACTGCTTAAACTTTAATGTCTATATATATGTATATAGTCCCTTGTCAATGTCATAACATTATGGAAAGCTAATGCAGGTGTTAATTTTGCATATATCCAATTATATGTTAAAGATAGTGTGTCATCTTCTATTTTTCTATGCCAATTTTCAATTATATTAGTGTAGGGGCTCAGTTGATATTTATGGAAGTACGATGACTAAAATAAATTAAATAAAAGTTGAAGGGTCAGTTAATTAATATGGTAAATTTCACATAATAAATAACAAGTAATTGCTTCAAGTTCAACCTCCATAATAAATCTGATACCTATTTAATAATTCAATGCGCAATTAAAGAAGGGCCATAAACATTATTTAAAAAAAAAACCTTTTTTCCTTTGAAATAGGGAAAAAAAAAACTCAGTTTTCCCTCTTAAAGGTTATAAACGTGACTAATTCAAATTAAGTTAAATTATAAGTAAACTTTATAAGTATGTAATAAGTTTTAAATTTCTAATTTTGTGTCTAATGGAACCGTAGAATTTAAAAGTTTCTGATAACTTTTTTACCCATGTGACATTTTTTAAAATTCACGAATCTAATAGATACAAAATTGAGAAGTCATGGTCCTATCAGACATAAAGTTTAATTTCGTGCGCCCTCTAACAATAAAGCTAGGGTTTGAGCCAAAAATCGGTCACCTAAGTTCTACACGTACTGCAGATGGTAACGTCATACTCGCCAGTGCAAAATGACGAATAAGAAACTTGGTGTCAACCTGTCACCGAGAATGACCTATGCCATGTTACAAGAATCAATACTACTCAATACCTAAATTAAATCTAGAAATCTATTCGACACTTTTAAAATTGAAAAATTTATTAGATATGAAAGTTAAAATAATTTATTAGATATATTTTAAAGACACAACCGTATGGGACTAAATTGTAATCGGTCAAAATTTGTAAGCAAAATACTTAAAAGGTTGAGGGCAGAATTGAGAGATTGTAAAAAATAGGATCAGTATAGTATTTGAGAGTCCCCTCCGCGATTGGACCCATTGGCTTCGTCATCCCCCTGAAAGCGGGGGGCTCAGATCAACGCCTCCGTACGGCCATGGACTTCCACCGGAACCCCTCCCTCAACAACCGCCACTCCCCCTCTCCGTCGTCCTCCTCCGCCTCCACCGCCGCCCCAATTCCCTCTGCCACTGCCACCGCCGCCGCCGACAATGACCCTATGCACTCCTGGTGGGAGTCTGTGTCCAAAGCCCGCTCTCGTATCCACGCCCTTTCCTCCATCCTTCCTCCTCATTCCGACTCCTTCTTCCTCTCCTCCGTCGCCGATTCCGACCGCCCGGCGCTCTCTCTCTTGTCCTCTCATGAAGCTTACTCCGCCATCGCCGCCGCCCTCTCCTCTTCCCTTTCGGGATCTGGTTCTGACCCTCTTTGCCACTGGCTTTACGATACTTTCTTGTCCTCCGATCCCCATCTCCGCCTTGTTGTTCTTTCTTTCCTTCCGCTTCTCTCCTCCTTGTACCTTTCCCGCGTCCATTCCACTTCCTCCGATTCCCCTTCTCTTCCTACCCTCGCCGGCTTCGAGGCTGTGCTTCTCGCGCTTTATTCCTCCGAGGTTAAGTCCCGGGCTGGGAAGCCTGTTCTTGTCTCGATTCCTGATCTTTCCCAGCCTTCTCTCTACCATTCTCCTCGGAATAAGCCCAATTCTGGCGCGCAAGGTCAATCCAGGCCCTCTGTTGGGGTTCTTTCCCCTTCGCTTGAACCACAGAACGCGGTGAAGTCCACCAAAAGAGCTTGCATTGTTGGCGTCGCTTTTGATTGTTATTACAAGCAGATCTCGCAGATGCCGAGCTGGTCAAAGCTTGAATTCTGCCGATCTGCGGCATCGTGGGCTGGCCAAGATTGTTGCTGCAAGAGAGAGTTTGATAAAGAAGATGGTAGTGAAATTGGTGGGTTTCCGGAGATTAGGGTGTCGGAGTATACGGATGAGATAGAGGATGTCGCGGAAGACATGGGTAAACTACAAATTGAGAGGTGTGGGAGCAATTCTGATGATTCAAAACCAATGGGGCCCAGAATTCCGCTGCCGTGGGAGCTTTTGCAGCCAGTGCTTAGAATTTTAGGACATTGTTTGCTGGCTCCTTTGAATTCGCAAGATGTCAAGGATGCAGCTTCCGTTGCTGTCAGGTGTTTATATGCAAGGGCTTCTCATGATTTGGCACCGCAGGTAATATTGGCCACCCGGAGTCTTATTCAGCTTGACAACAGAACTCGTGCGGCTGCAAAGGCTGCTGCTTCAGCAAATTCTTCGTCTAATGCTAATACACCCAGCAAAGATAAGAAACCAGAAATCCTATTGGTCTCAAAATAAACGTTCTGAATGTCATTTGGTTTGCAGGTAACAGATGTTGTATAGTGGATCTGAAGCGGTTGAACATTACTTTCTTTAGGATAATACTGTTTGAATGTCTGTAATCTTGTATGATGGTTAAATTTCTCACTAAGCTACAAGCTTTTTGAGTTGTACTTTCATAGGATTTTACAGTACTTGTGTTCCGTGGCTGAGTAGACCTCTTTGGTTAGAAGTTCATGAGCTTGCTTATACATGGAGGGGGTTTTTTTTTTTCATTCTTAATATTTTTTTTTAATTACAGTTGGTGTGTATTGTCAAGGCTATAAATAACTCAAGTTTTATACGTTGTCGTGTGATTCATTTTGATAGTGATTATTCAAATTTATGTCACATACAATTCATTTGGGTTTGTTTATTTAATCTATAATAATGTTCATTAAGTTGAGCAGCTTGAGCAGCTTGAGCTGAGTTTCTTCTCTTGATTTTAGTTTGGAAATTTTGATTATACATTCGATAAATTATTCTTCTTTGTTGGTAATGGTAGATGGTATTTGTTGTTTACGTGTTTAAGATTCTACTGATTAGTTTGCCCCTGAAATGACATCCTTTGATTTAGTGGTTTATGATCTGGTGGCAAGGCCGGTGTCTGCTATCATGTATGGGGGCATGTTATTCTAAGTAGATTAGTTGTCTGTTTTCCCTGAGATCTTTATTCTTCTTATCTTTTATGCTGTCGGCCGACCTTTTACAACAGTCTCCAGAGTCAGGAAGTTTTCTTAGGGAGGGGTAAAATTTTACATTAAGTTTGCTAGGTTTTTATATATATAGTTTTTCCGATTCTAAATTTATAGGGGGAGGGATGAAATGAGAGGAATAAAATCAAGTATTTTATATGTACTTTTTGAATTACAACAAACTAACAGGAGCACCCGTCCTTCCTTATGTGCTCCGCCCCTAGTTGTATCAATATCAAAGCATTATGTCATAAGTAGTTAAGTCCTCATTGTAGATCTTTTGTTTGCCTCCTGTTTATTTTCCTTCTTTCTTTCTGTCTTTCTCTAAAACCACCTTCTCCTCCTGTTCTCAAACCAGAATCTACCTTAGTCCCACTCTATTTCTCTTTTAAAGGTAGAACTTAGGCCTGTCTATTTGTTTGGCTCCTTTTTCTTCCCTCCTCTCGAGCCACCATCTATCTTACTATTTTTTTTTTCTTTTTAAGATAGAACTTAGGCTTGTCTTTTTGTTTGCCTCCTGTTTTTTCTGTTCTTTCTCAAGCCACACTCTATCTTACACCCTCTCTGCTTCTCTTTTTAAGAATTCTCTGAGGTTTACTGGTCATTTACTGTCCTTCTCTCTCTCTCTCTTCAAATCACTATTCTCCTCCTCAATGACGATGAAGTGGGATGATACTTCGGGTGCTTCTGTTGATTTTTTCCATGTCCTTGTAAAGTGAGGATATCTCAATCATAAACAGCCATGGTAGGTAGGTTTCATGTTGAAACGTAGCCGTGGGAATGATATGAATCCTGGCAGAGAAAAACACTGTGCATAACATTTACAAGATATATTGTTTGCAAGAATCTAGGATTGAGGATTCCAAAAATGTTTACTCCTTAGGTGTCAAATCACTTTAGGGGAATAAGTTCAAATTTCGTTTTTTCTTTTAAGGTGAAAAAGTATCTTTTGAATTTCTTGATAAACAAAATGTTGTAAAATTAAGTGGTTGCCTTGGGAGATTGGTTGAGATGAACGTAATTGTTTGTCCACCTCTTTTAATATGGCTGGGATGTTGCAGGTTTTATCCCTTAGTTTGGACCCTTGACGTTGATCCTGTGAAAATTTGTTCAATTTTTTGTTCCATTGAATGGGTAGGATGGTAGGTTAGTTGATTTTGCTCTATTTGTGTTATGAATACTATTTTTTTTTACTGAATGGGAATATGTGTATCAGAAACATATTCCATCCAACAGGGATTATACATGTCAATGAAACCTCTAAAGGATCATTGGAATTTGAAAGGGGAGGGGATTATTCACTTTTTTGTTGCCATTATTTGTTGTGTTGTACCAAATCAACCAATAATATCAATGGTGTTAATGGAATATATAAAATTATGATTCAAATTCAGTGATGTGATAATATATATATTTTTTAATTAGTGACTAAATTGTGACTAAATAAGCACAATTGTTAAATTTAAAAGTTTGTAGATTAAAATTGTAATTTAACGTTTCATGTATATGCAAGAACGACGAGCATATATAAATTTTTGGAATATTTTTGGATGAGCATTATTATAAATCCAGTAATTGAATATTTTAAATTAATCTCAAAATTTATTGTTATGCAGTAAAGATCTAAAAGCACACATCACACGCTTATTTGCTAAATAAATTATTACTATTTATATTTTTTCTAGTTCTTCCAAGTGCTAGATAACTTCAAGGAGGGTGTGAGTTTTTTTCTTCCAACCAATGGATTAGAACCCAAATATTAATTTTGCACCATAAATGAGTTTGCCAAAAAGGTTAAAAAAAAAACCCATAGGACTAGATTGATAATATTTATGTAATAATCAATCACCTGTCACATTCGGAGAAATAAAGACTCGCAAATCTGATTAAAGGACCACTCACCGTACGTCAATGGTCCTATCACCAAAGACGCACTTCTCCTTTAAATTCTTCTGCTCTTGTTTCTATATCTGTACTTAAAAAAACAGTTGTGCACTAAAAGAGATGCAAAACATGGAAGGCCACACACATTTGATAGCAGTTAAAAAGTTTAGCAAATTCCAATGCTGATCTTGTCTCATATGATCCATATTGTGAGCAGATTACATCACATATCTTGTCTCTTGCTGCTTTTTCAAACACCATATTTCATACTTTGAAATCTCTTCCAGAACTTTTCAAATATATACAACCTTTTGAAAGGGAAGAGGAGATCAATCATTTGCACTCAAAACACTCAAATCTGTTCAATAAGTACAACTACAAATTGACATGGCTTTACATGTCTAGTACCTGTTAAGCTCAAGCTGGATTGTATTGTAAACAGTGTCAAAAAATCATCCTTGTACCACAGCTGGAATATCCCTTTTTCAATAGAGAAAAAAGGGTGCATCACCCTTGTTTCTATCTATAAGATGAATATAAAAAATTCAGATTGTTGAGCTGTAATATAATAGGAACTTGAAAACAAAGATGGTTTTGATCTCATCGACATCCTTTAGTAGAAATCTGTTGCCACTCAACATTTGCTCAGAGTTGGACTTTTGAGTATGGAGTTTTCTTTGCTTTTCATTGCAGCCACTCTGTTATTTGGCTCTGTTGCTGCTCAAAATGATGCTCTTATTGGCTTTAATGGAGAGGAAAGAGAGGCTCTTTATGCCTTGAAGGAAACTTTCAATGACTCTTTTCTTAACAGGAACTGGAGTGGAACTCACTGCTACAACAATCAACCTCCTCTTTGGTATGGCCTTCAATGTGTCGATGGCCGAGTCGTGGCGCTATCGTTGGATAGTTTGGGATTGGTGGGGAATATGAATGTCAATGCATTGAACAAGTTCAATGAGTTGGCTGCATTGAGCTTGAAGAACAACTCCTTATCAGGAAACTTATTCGATTTCTCTTCCAACCGGAAGCTTAAGAATGTCGATCTATCGTTCAATGCGTTTAATGGGACGATCTCGCTTTCGCTCGTGAGTCTAAATTCATTGCAGTCGTTGCAACTTCAGAACAACAGGCTTACAGGTTCAATCCCTGAACTCAACCAGTCTTCTTTGGGAGTATTCAATGTCTCAAACAACAATCTCAATGGTTCCATCGCAAGAACGAAGACTCTTCAATCGTTTGGACCGGACTCCTACAGTGATAATCCTGGCCTCTGCGGTCCACCAACCGATGTCATCTGCAGGTCAATCATAAAAGGGTCAAATGACACAGCAGCACCTCCTGATACTAAAAATGCCCCTGATGATAGTTCTTCTACCAAGTTTCATCCCACTATGGTACTAATTCTTGTTATTGTTCTTTTTTTCATTGTTAATCTATTGCTTCTCCTTCTCTACCTCAAGAAACATAGAGAGCTAAAGGAGGTCATGAAGCAACTAAACACTGTCGAAATGAGAGAGAAGAAAAATGAAAATACAACAGAGATCTCATTCCAGAACCAAACGCCTGCAGCAGATGAAGGAGGGAAACTCATCTTCATGGAAGAAGGAGAAAATTTCCAACTTGGAGATCTTCTAAAAGCTTCTGCTGAGGGACTAGGCAAGGGGGTATTTGGGAATAGTTATAAGGCTATGCTAGAAGCTAGGCCACCTATAGTTGTGAAGCGGCTTAGAGATTTAAAACCATTAAGTGTTGATGAGTTCATGAAGCAAGTACAACTTATTGCTAAGCAAAGGCATCCAAATCTGCTTCCACTTGTTGCATATTTCTACACCAAAGAAGAGAAGCTTTTGCTCTACAAGTATGCAGAAAGAGGAAACTTGTTTGATAGAATCCATGGTATGCTCTATAGATTCTCATTCTTCCATTCTATAAATTGCAATGGATATGACTCAAGTCATGTAGATGAAAACAGCAAGGAGTCAACTGAATGACCAAAGCATCGGTTGCTTCCACTTGTGGCCTTCTTCAGCTTTTTTTTATTCTCCTATTTTTTACTGTAGTCACATCCTCATAAATAGTTCTATGATCTCGGCTAATTTCAGTCTTTCAGTAGTGAAAGCATAACTCATGTTGGTAGTTATTTAACTTCAAAGATTTAATACCTTCTTATGGGATCGGTTTCGAAGTTGTTTTGAACTTATCAGTTAGAAGTTATCTTTTTGAATTGGAGACACTTTCTTTAGGTGAGTATCTGGTTGTTGGGCTGGTTTTTTGTATGCCCTTGAATATAAATTCTTTTTTGTTCACATTTTTCTCAATGAAAATTCGGTTTCTTTTCTAAGGAAAAAAAAAATCAAAGAATTGACATTCATTATACAACACAGGAGGGAGAGGCGTGGGCAGAGTTCCATTCAGGTGGAGTTCACGATTGATCGTTGCTCAAGGCGTGGCACGAGCTTTAGAGTTTCTCCATCTCAATACCAGGCCAAATAACATTGTCCCACATGGAAACTTGAAATCTTCAAACGTTCTACTTGGTGAGAATGATGAAGTTCTTGTTTCAGATTATGGCTTTACTTCTCTTGTGGCCCTCCCTGTTGCAGCACAACACATGACTTCATATAGATCACCTGAATATCAACAAATGAAGAGAGTGTCAAGGAAATCAGATGTTTGGAGCTTTGGCTGCCTTCTTATTGAACTCTTGACAGGAAAAATTTCGTCTCACTCAGCACCAGAAGGATCCCAAGGCATTAATTTGTGTGCTTGGGTGAACAGAGCGGTCAGAGAAGAATGGACAGCAGAGATATTTGACTCAGAGATTGCATCACAAAGATCAGCTATTCCAGGAATGCTAAATCTGTTACAAATAGCAATTCGTTGCTCCAATACTTCGCCTGACAAACGACCAGACATGACTGAAGTAGTAAGAGAGGTAGAAAGCATCAGGCTCATTGAAAATGGAGAGGAATATAGCTCCTCATTCGATCGATCATTAACTGATGATTCAATGTCGACAGTTGGTTCAGGCATTGCAATAGATGAGAGATGAAAGACATAACTACTTCAAACAAGGAGTATAAGGCTCGTCCTAGCATCATATCTTATTATTATAAGACTCATCTTAGCATCATATCTTACTATTATAAAGCTCGTCCTAGCATCATATCTTATTATTATAAGGTTCGTTCTAGCATCATATCTTACTATTACAAGGCTCGTCCTAGCATCATATCTTATTATTACCAGACTTGTCCTAGCCTCATGTATTATTGTTATCTTTTCTATGTGATACAAATAATGTAACAAACTACTTATTATTTCTCTAGGTAATACAGATTCCAAAATTAGTAGTTTGCTACAATAATTTGAATTGAATTATACCAAGTCTCACTAGTTTAACCTCTTCAATTTGAGCATTTTTGACACTTTCAATATGCTTGCTTGGAATAATTTTTAGGAATAATGTTTTAAATGAAGCACTTTCTAATTAACATTTTCAAAAAACAAAATATATTTTGATTAAATACTTCCTGCTAAAACATTTTCTGTGTCTACATATCCAAATTTCTCATACCTAATTTTCCTGAATAGATCTTATTTCTAATAATTTCGCTATTGTTTCAATTGTTATAGTTAAGAATCTAGACTGACAAAAAATCGAAATGAAAGCAGATCACCTTCAAATGAATACTCTGAGATAGAATAAAAAAAATTGATTTGGATTGATTTGCTTCTAAAAGTTTGGAACAATTAGAAGATTAAAAAAATGAAACTTTTTGTCATAACCAAAATTTTTCAACAAAAAATGATCAAGAACAAGCCAAGAAAAAGGTTGAGTGGATAATCTTAATGATGATGAATCTCAAATTCTCAATCTCAATTAGAATCCAAATGGCATATAGTACTTTACAAATTGTCACAATGGGAAGAGGGTGTAGCAGAAATTTCTTCCATCTCACACTAAACTTGCTTTTTCCCTCTTTTTCTTTTTCTTTTTTTCTCTTTTTTTTTTCTCTCTTGGGCGGAGGGGCGAGAGAACTTGATTTTAACCTCAGTTTGAGAATGAATCTTTCTGTAAGAAAGATATGTTTTAGAACAACACGTATGAAATGATGACACAATTGTAATTTGATTCTCAAATGGAAGGGCAGCAGCTTAAACAAAACTGGACTAACGTGAAAGAAAGAGCTGAGATGAGACATCATCCAAATTTTCCAATTCCAACCTTCTTCTTCATTTTTCTTTGACCGTGATATATGAATGCATCTACAATTCCTGCAACACTGAAAATACCTGCAAAACAGAGGTCGATTTGAGCTGGTATGGTTTGAGGGATAGTAAAAAGGCAGTAGAAATAGCAGCAGTGAAGAGCTTAAGATCTATCAAGTCTAAATAACAGCAAATGGTTCAAATGAGTCCTCAAATGCCCATCCTACCTAATTGGCGTAATTTGTATCTAAAGAATCCTAATGACCTTACTTGAACAAGATCTATTCTATAGTTTGAACCTCAGTGTCCTTGAGTTCTAAGAATTCTGAAACTTAACACTGCTAGTTTTTTCATTGTCCTCTCCTCTCACATAGAAACTTTGGTCCTGTTTTCAAGAGTACCATATGGTTCGGTTGTTCCTCATTCTGACTATACAATGTCTTCACCAACTTGTCAATGGTCACCCCTTCAGTTGACAGCTAGGATACTGTGAGATTGTACTGTCAAAACTCTTCAGCGAGCAGTGTGGTTGGAAACAACTCATCCACTCGATGGTTCGATCCCCACAGCAATATATGCTGTTTTTATTTCCTTTCTTGGTATTAAATGTCTTGTGCTGACATGTAAAAAATCTCATAATAACTCTTCCACACTTCATCTATCAAGATAACACTCTCTCCCAGTACACAATTGTATCTTTTATCTTCAGGGGGAAAAGAATGGTTAGTGAGAAGTTTGTTTCCTATTAAAGAAGAAAAAAAGAAAAGGCTGGTTCAAAAAGGATTTCAAAATATTCTTTTTTATGGAAAAAATTCATCAAAAGGATTACTATTTTTTTCGGAGGGAGAGAGAACAAATGGAAGGAAAAAGACAATAACGTGAAAAAATGACATGACCAAGACAGCAATTGATGTATGGGGTGAAAGAAACCATGTGTAAGCAAACATATAAATATACGTGTACTTATTCCGGGTTGGGATACACGGGGTTGGGAGGAAGAAGAGGTGGAGAAAGGAGAGAGTATGATACCTCCAACTATAGCACAAATATGAGTTATGAAGTGTAAAAATGGAACATGCTCCTCTGTGTAGGTCACCTGAACAATGCATAAAAAAAGAAGTCAAACACAGATTGCAATGTGCGAAGCAATAAGGAGACATATAAACTTAGGTGAACTGTGAGGTAAGAAATAGCAGATTGTCATCTCCATAAGTGACAGCTTACAATGAAAACTATTATAATACTTGTTTCAAGAACACTTTGGATGTAGATAAATTTCACCAACCTTAACAGGAGAAAGGTCATAAAAGAAGAAGACTCCAGGTATAAACTGAGAACTACCGAACTCCACATTCTTAAAATGCTCAGTTACAGAATACTGCACAGAATCATTAGTATGAAGCTCAGGACATCATCCAAGATAAAACATAACATGCATAAGTTCATCTCCAAGGCCTTTCAGTAATACCTGATTTGACTGAACAGTACGACCTCTGATGTCTTTATATATAGTTGGAACCACCTGCAAAAAGTAGATATATTCAGATTTCGTCCTAATAACTTTCAAGTACCAGAGAGAACATTGCACCCCAAAAGCCATCTAGCAAAGTTTTGTGAGGATCAACGAATGCTGCTGTAATAGATAGAGGCAGATCTAAACTACCACACTCATCATACACAATATTGGATTAACCAGCTTTAAATTGTAATAGCACTTTACCAAGTGTCAAAATTACTCTCCAGATGAATTTTGGATTACCTGCAAATTGGTGAGAGGAGGATTTTTCTTTTCCCCACAAGTGAATTCATGACATGTCAATTGTGTGAAAGAGGACTTTATAAATGAAAAGTGGGAACTTCACTTTTTGTGGATGCCTTCCTCTCATCATCACGTAGTTTTAATTCCCACAAAAATATATTTTTTTATTCATAATTTTAATGCAGAAGTAGTGGTGCATCATCGTCAGCTAGCTCCAAGAATTCTAATCAGATAATATATCACGCATCCAAAGAAAATATGTGTTCAAGTCTTGAAGGGGTAAAGAATTCTAACCTTGACAAAATATTGGTGCATGACATTCTGTTTATCATATTCCCAATGCACCCTGAACAAGTGATGGAAGTTAATCTTAGAAGGGGGTAAGTATACTAAGTAAAATTGATTCTGTTATAAGAATCACTGATTTTATTAAATTGAGTGAACATTAGGTTTGATGAGCAAATAAAAAATAATAATATATTCATTAGGTGAGAAAATACTTAACAGATACTGGTAAGAAAATAAGGTTGGTGAAGAATTAACTAGAAAATATAAAGCTAAAAAGGAAACAGTCCTGCTTCAGCTAAAGCTACTAATAGTACTAGAATGATTTTCAACTACTAAACATCTACAGAGGAGGTGAAAAAAATAATTACCCATCAAGTGGGTTAACCAAGCCATGATAGTGGTCGCCAAAAGCTAATCTTTTTATTCGGTGACTTACCTGCATCACATAGATGAAACATAAAATGCAAAGAATTAAAAGAGAAAAAAAGGATGAGAAATATATATCAGAGTAGAAAAAGTAAACTGATCATAATCGATGCTGGGACTATATGCATGCTTTGTGTATTATGTGTTTCAAAACACAAAAAAGTATAATGCAGTACATTGTAATCGCTCGTCTGCAATTCCAGAAAACCAAAAAAATTAAAACTTGACTGGTGAAAGCTTTTCCCAGGAACGAAGTGAAAACTTCCAGCCACTTTATTAACTTCAAGAGACCCTTCAATATTACACCCTTCACCTTCTTCATCCCTCACCTTCTGTAGAAAATCTTCTCGTTTACACTGAAAATCAAAGACGTACAAATATTAATTGGCCACAAAAATGAACAACACAATTAACTTGAGTAGCTTGGAAAGAACACTTGAAAACAAAGTGCAGAGAGAGTTATCCTCTGTTTCACGCAACAGTTAAGATCACCAAATTAGCAGTGTGAATTACCTGAATTTAGACATTGAAAACTTATAAATCTAGACAGGCCATTGTACATATAATACTATAACTAATAGTACAGCCATCTTTTCCTCCTCAGAACTTGAAACAATGCCTCAGTCAATAGTCAGTATTTATAATTCTCGATTAATCCAAAAACAAAAGACGGAAGAGAAATAAATGTAAGTGGATGACTTCTGTCCTTACACTAGCACCTTATCACATCAAACTAATCTTTGGACAATTTTACAAATAACAGAACTAAGGGCCTCAAAAATTGAGAGATAGTAGGGTAAGCTGGCAAAGCTGATTGAATCAAAGACAGTCACTTTCGAAAACAGGATCATTCTTGTCTTTCCTTTCTTCTTATGAAGAATTGACTCTTAAGTTTGGGTAATGTCACACAGTAGATAAATAATAGAGACTAGTTGGCTAAGAATAATAAATAGAAATAGTAATGATATACATTCTTCTTAAAATGTATATTTTAATAAATGCGTTCTTGCTTAATTAATGACATAGATTTTTAAGAAAATGAAGTGTCAACATGTTCGTGTCTTGTCGTGTTTGTGCTTCTCTTTGTCTAAGACTTACAAGGCCAACCCCCTTCCACAAGGGCATCTGCCCCCAACTTTTGACCAGCCACAGCAGTCAATTCAAGAAAATTATTTTGAGCACAGGACAACGACCATTGAATTAGGAGTCCTCTAAAACACTCCTGCAATCATCTTCTTCTAACAATGTCTGATCGAAGTTGCTTGAAGAAAACGTGATACCTAATTTGACTCACTTCTCCAGGGTCTAGAGTTAAATTCAACAAGCCTTTGAATGAGCCTTTCCCCTAGGCTCAAATTATAACATTCAAGGCCCACCGCCCATCATATCTTCTCCAAGCACTAAACTAACCTTTTTCGTAAAAGAGGAATCAACAATCACGAAATTATTGCTCCTGGTAACACAACCTCCTTTTCAATCATATGAGAAATTTTATTGAGAGTAATCTAGTACGAAATGAATTAATCTTCTTTTCTACCCCAAAGCCATCTCCCTTGACTTCTGTTTAACCTTTTGCATCCACCAGGAAAAGGCCATTGGCCAGATATAAGAAGAAAATTGTAGCATCCTTGTCAAAGGAGCCATGAACACCAATTTAGATGTTGGTATAATAAAAATTAAATTAATCATTTATATAATTAATATTGAGCAGATGCTCTGTGGTCACCTTTTAATTCTAGAACTTGAATGCTAAGATCATATGGGAAAAGGTGATCTTAACATTTTTTTAATTTTTTTTTACCTTTCAAGTTTTGTAACTATGATTTGTTCATTAGTTGGATAAATTTTTGTAATCTCTTTGGTGGCTGAGGGCTGATGCCTAATTTTTTGTACTCCTCTTTTCACACATGAATTTTCATCCATCTAAAAAGGATGATACAAAATTAGAAAGCAATCAAGTAATCCAAGGGTTGGCACAGGGTAAAAGTCTAAATTTCTGTGTTCAGGAGTTCAAAATTGTTTATGGTCAGAGTCTGAGTTTCCTAGAACAAGATGCTGCAAACATTCTTACTCCATCGACATTGTTTTAAGTTGGCAAGGTCGCAAGGGCTTGAGTTCTCTTGATGATAACGGCTTAGAGGCCTCAAGTTTGAATCTTCGGGTGAGCTTAATACCTAAAACTCTTGTGTCTCTCGGGTCCAGGCTTTGGTGCCCCTGGGTATAAGGGAGTATTATCATTAAAAAAAACCCTCCTAGGGAGTAAATAGCCATGCTTATGTACAAGGCATGCAATCCCAACCTCATTGACATTCTTCAAAAAATCCTGGCATTTTTCCCTCCTTGGTGGGACTGCACCTAATGACTAGATACCTGGTTGCATTCCCATGCAGCATATAATATTAACAAAATGGCAGTTATTACAATCTGACATACCTGGTCTATCAGATCCTGATTGGTAATTGCCCAACCTCTCTTTCGGTATGCTTCACGAACTTCTTCACATGAATTACAACAATCATCATCTGACTGCAAACAAGATATGGGAGAAACCCTTCACATTTCTGATACAAATTTCAAAAAATAGGTGGAAAAATAAAATTAATAATCAAAAGCAGCAAAACCGTAAATGGCTTTTATTTCAGCAATGTGCCACAGTGCCAAGTAAGTACCTCATAAGCTATGTACTTTCTGAAAGTAAGAAACACATGTATGATGTGGAAAAGGAAATGAATAGAATAACAACGCTCTAAGAAACCAAAATGACTAACAAAGTTATAAAGTAAAGCAAAGCAATGCAAACCAGAAAAGGTGTTTTTAATAATAAAAAACCTCATTTCTGCTCCAGAATCATAATCAAAGCTACACAAAGAATAACACCACGACCACAAAGCAAAACAAGGGATACCAGATAACCACAAGTACCTCTTCCGCTCCAAAACATGAACCACAGTATGTTTCATTGTGCTGCAGCCTGCCACCATGCTTCTGCAACGGTTTCTCAATCTGGAGTATGAAAAACAAAAAATGATCAAATAGAAAGAACAAACAATAACCAAAAGAAAGATATACAGAAAAAAGAACAGGTGGTGAAACTTTTTCTAAAATAAGAAACCAATAAATACAAATCCAAGATAATCGTTTTCTTTCCATGAAATGAGCCGGTGAGAGATAGAACTTTTTTTCCCAAGACCGGAGTTTTATCTTTGACTTCTTTGTCATTGCTAAGCTACTGGAGAAGTTGCATTTGGTTATCTTGTGGAATGGGTTTGGACTCATGGTTAATTCATAAACTTAACCAATTTTCTCCAGGAATGTATTTAAGAAAATAGACTATAGCAAATGCAAGTGGTGCCAAAGGCCTAGCAAATAATCACTATTTCTGATGAAGAAACCAACTTTCATCAAAATGCAGATAAAACAAGAAATCATTCAAATAATCATTATAGAACAGATAACACAAGAAATCAGTTATCTTGTGCACACAAACCATCAAAGTACATCCTACTAACCTTAGGTGCACCGATGCCATCTTGTCTAGCTTCTATAACGTTGCCATGATGGTCAATTCTTTTCTTGATTATGTTATGTCTCTGAAAAAAAAAATAATGCATTAAAAAACAAGAAATTATGAGACTGCATTAAAATATATGGTGAGATACAAGCTTATTTACGTGACATACTGGTAAAATAATATGACAACTAATCAGAGATTCAAAGACAAAGAACTGATGCTTGCAGCACATACTATATCAAGATGTTCCTCTCCACTGATATCCATGGCATCAAGGCTGAGTATAGAGCATGGAATCGCAGGAAAACTCACATCAAACTGCATCAACAATAAAAGAATAAGGTTTGAGCCCATTGAAGAAATATGATTAAACATAGTCTAAAGGAACATAAAATTGTCGTTCACATTTACACAATTAATCAATTTCAAAAAATAACCATATTAATCGTTTTCAAATGAAATATTTCACATTAGGTAAGTAGTCCATGTACTCTCTCAACTATGTACTAATCAATCCTGCACCAACACGTCAATAAATAATATCCAGACTACAACAAAGTTCCTTGCAATTCAGGGCTAGCCAGTATTGGGAACAGGAATCAAACTAGGTAGTTTTACTCATTACTGAAATCTACTTGTCCAAGGGGTTCTTTGTCCGTTCACTAAGGTTTCACATATCAAGAATGATTATCAATCAAAGCCTTCTCTCCAGCCCTATCTTTTTGTTGAGCGACATTAAATAAAATGCTCCACAAAATACCTCTCCAAAAGAAAAGGGAACAGATAATAACTTAAAAGCTTTTGAAGGCAAACATTAAATCTAAAGCCAATGCATAGACACAAAGGAAGAGTAATCTAGCACTCTCGGCCTCATTAAAAAAACCATGATTACGTTTATGTGTATTTTTCCGCCCCTTGATGTATCTACAATGAGCTTTGTCTCGGTTTTAGCATGAAGGTATAACCCTGCAACCACACATTACAAAATGATGGTCATGAAAAGCTTCACAGATAACAAGAGTTACAAAACAACATAATATCAAAAGTTTTAAAATATATTTTCAAACTGCATAAGAGTTGAACTATAGGCTCATAAGGAAATGTAGAAAAGAATAAGTATGAAGGTTAATGGAAAGAAATAACATGGGTCAAACCTGATATTATGAACCTAACTTAAAGGGAAAACTAAATATCTTTCAAGGTCCCACAAACAAGAACAAGAAGCCCAAAATAAGTTACAACATCAATTTATCTTCATAAAAGGAGAATTGCCTTCTGATTAAACCTCATAGCACCAAGCTCCACAAGAAGAACAACACTTATTTTGGGTAACTGCCATGGCAAATGCCTTTGCATATATGAGGACCACGAAGGGGGCTTCTCCATTAGTAATGATTGTAAAAGAGGGTCTGGGTGTGAAGGAGCCAGAATTATCTTCAATTTTACAAATATCTTCAGGCCTTAATCTTCTAATCTCCTTAGTATTCTTCATTTTTAGTAATGCTTTCATGCTAGACTTTCTGGTTCTTCTCAAATAGTCTTCTCATTGTTTTTATGACAGTATTTTTTTTTTTATTGCGTACACTTAGACCCGTAATTGGGGTGCTTCTAGGATATTCTCAAGTCCATTGGGTTAAAGATTTTGATTTCTTGCCATTTTCCTGCCATGTTTGATTTTCTACTTCCATCTGCATGAGGGCCATAGCCATTACCTTTGTTAGAAGTGCACTAAATCCAATCTGCTAATTTTTCCTAGTTTAATACATTCAGTTTAAAATGGTCAACTTTGGTAATTAAATGACACTTAAAGGTGGTGAAAAAAGCAAGACATTTTAGTAACTGACTGAATTTGTCGGTTCAGTTGCATGAATCACTTCAAGCCGAGGAAAGAGTCCATACAATGTAAGTGAATTTTCCATAAAAGGCATTTGACTTGGAAGAATCAAGTTTGGTATTTCACAAATTGCTAGAATCTACATTCAAAACTTTCAATTAGAACTTGGCAATATAAATGTCACTTGAAGGAGATGAAAAAACCAGGACATTTTGGTGACTGACCAAACTTATAGGTCTTAAGTTTTATGAGTCACTTTAAGTACATTAAAGGGTCATAAAATGTTAATGAACTATCTTATGGATGAGGTCATGAAGCTTTCTATCTTAAAATTTTTCTACAAGCTTCTTTTGCCTACTTTTTTTTCTTTTTTTTTTAATAAGAAACCTGTATATATTACCAAGAAAATAAGGAAAACAACTAAGGGCTGGAGTAGAGAGAAGCGCACCCAAAAGAACTAAACAAAGGCTTTCCAGTTGCCTTTTGCCTACTTCCAATCCAGGACTCTTTTAATTTCATGGAATATGCCTTAAACTCATATTACAATTTCAAAATCAACCTCGTCAGTTCCTCCAGTCTCTAGTTTGTTTAATGTCAATATTTTTCCATAAATATTAATTTGTTTTGGCCTAAGATTTCTCAACTACATCGTTTCTTCAACTAGTAACTATGTAAAAGAAAGAGTTGAACCCCTCATATAACTTTCCACATCATCATTGAAGAGCAAAAACTTGGCAGTTTTTCAAATATGAAGAATGAACTAAGCTTCAGCGAAGAATTTCCAAGAGTGGCAAATAAATTATCCATACTTTCTTTTGCAATTGGTGTTTGGATTAGAAGCAAAAGAGAAGAGGAAGCATGGGCTTCTCTAGGAAAAGATTGAGAATACACTGGTAAATAATTCCTAGAACCATGTTACAGCCTGAGATGTTTCTATGAGTAATTGAACTGCAAGGACAAGGAAAAGGGACACAAAAAGGGACTTTTCCTCCGAGCATCTTCTCAGAACCACTGCCAGTTGAGTTGGGATAAATTCTACTGAATGAGAATTGTTATTCCCAGACCCTTAATATGATTGTCTCCCAATTACCAACGCCACATTGTTATTTAACTTCAAAGTGAACAGCCATGAGACGACAAAGGGAAAAGGAAAATCGCTAAATTAGCATCAAAATGCTCCCGCATAACAGTAAAAGCAACAACAACGTCAAATTACATCGTGATTCAACATGGAAAATGCAAACTACAACTCGAATATGCAAATTAACTTTCAGATACAGCCAAAACCACAGAGAGAGAAAAAGAAGGTGCAACACAAATCCAAACTAGAATCAAACAAACCAGGAGGGTAGACAAGACTTTCAGAAAAGAAAGAAGGGCAGGGCAGGGCAGGGCAGAACATACTTAGCTCGGAGAAGAAGAGGAAGAGCATGATGAAGGAGGAAGCGAGGGTGATTAAGCCACCGGAGAAGGTCCGCCTGTAGAAATCTTCATTGATTTTAGGGTAAGCATCCAAATTCCGAAGCTTGTTGAAGACAGAATTCATGGCTTCTACGAAGGAAAAGGGACGAACTTGGGGAAATTCCACCTCCGGAATTCGAATTTACGAACAGATTAAAAGAAGAGAAACATATATAGAATTTGTTTTGACTAAATCAAGGAGCCATCGAAGTATTGTCTGAATTCCGGAAAACTCGGCGATTACAAAGATTGTCGGACGCGATTTTGTGCTTCGTTTCGCTGTAGAATTGGGTTCTTGCTTCGCCGTATACGGCGAATTGTGTTTACCCAAACGACGACGTCTTTACATTCAGGACAAGTTTTTTTTTGTTTTTTTTTCTTTTTAGGAGTGGGGATTCCTTCGAACAACGGCATAATATACGTATAACAATATTTTAGTTTATGGTTATCAAAACAAAAAACAAAAAAAAACTATATTTTAGCTTATATTTCAAAAAAGAAAGAAAAACAATAAAAATATTTTAGTCTAGGTTTAAAACTTCTTGAAAAGATGTATTTATTAGAAAATTTAAAGAATTTAATTGAATCCTAATTTAAAAGATTTTCAAACGTGCATTTAGTACTCTATTTATAAACAACTAAATATTTACTTCAATTTAAAATGTTATTAATTAATTTATTAATATATGATATAAATTTTGTATAATTATTAATCGAAAATATTATATAATTAATGTTTTACCTGTTTTAAATTAAAAAAAAATGAGATAAGTTTAATAGTATATTTGTTAAAGTTTTTATCTAATTTTTTAAAATCTAAAAACATTTAAAATAATAAAAAAAATGTTTTCAAAATTTCATTAGATGTATCAGAGAATAAAAGAATCAGTTTTAAAAAAAAACAAATCTACGAAATAGATATTCACTTCATCCGAATTGCAAAAAAGAATAAAAAAAATCATACCAAACCAACTCTAAATATTAAATTATCAAATAAGGTTTATTTTTTCAGAAATTTTTCTTCAAGAATTATATATAAGTCAAATATTTTGTACAAATTCAAGTTATTGTAAAACAATTCAAGAAGAGTTCTTACAAGGACAAAAATACTTCTTATGAAAATTTTGGGTCGAAAAAATAAAATTTGACAGTCGAGCTGCAACTAATCAAATATTCAAAATATTTATGTTATATTTTTTTATATTTATTGTGCATTTTATAACTAAAAAATAATAAAATAAAATTTTATTTATGTTTGAAAAAAAAATATAGATACAATAACAAATAAGAATAAAAATTATGATTTTGTTAAGTAACTAGAAACAGGAACCATTACACCACAAGAACCTAAACTTTTACCAATAGTACAAAATGGATGGAGGGGAAAATAACATACACTAGATAAATTAATGGGTGACAAATTCAACTTCACAACATTCATTACAAAACTGGTGAAAAATGTGTTAGAAATGCAGCTCCATATTCACTCGAATGCAAGTTGCCAAAATATAAAAGCAAAATTGTGCCCTGTATGCCCTTCACATGTCTTGGCACAAAAATGAATAAAGTGAATATTGTATGTTCTTGTTGAAAATGTCACCAATAATCACCACAAGAACAAACTCCGTCTTTAAAATGATGGAAACGATTCGAATCCCTCACGATGATCTCTCTTTCAGTAATTTTAGATATGAACTTGGTGGCGTTGTGGCAGTCCCCACAAACTCGCAAGTTTTTGAAGATTCGAAGAGTGGTTCTCGGTGGTGTGCTGATGATCCCGAATGCCATTGCCAATCGCTCGCTATGGCTAGTGAGGATATTCTCCTTCTCATCGTCCTCCACATCCTGCAATACAAACTTATAATCTGAAACATAACCAAGACTCTTCATTTTAGCAGTCAGAAGCCTCAATTCTTTGTATATCTCCTCACATTTTGGATGTGTCTGGTTGCCAGTGTAAAACACGTCAATTTTCTTGTTCACTTCAATTGAACTCCACCCAGGAGTCTTCTTCAATCCCCGGTCTCTAGCTAACGATCGTACTTCGTCAACTCCTTCCCATTGTCCGAGTTTCGCGTAAATATTCGATAACAAAACGTAGTAGCCAACATTCTTCGATTCAACCTCCAACAAGTGATCTGAAACAGTTCTAACCAGCTCTACATTCTCATGTATCCTACAAGCACCAAGAAGTGCACCCCACACAGACGCATCAGGCTGTATTGGCATATTCCTAACAAAATTATAAGCCTTTTCGAGATGGCCAGCTCTACCAAACAAATCGACCATGCAACCGTAATGCTTCAAGCTAGGACTTATCCCATACGTCTCTTGCATCGACTGGAAGCACCATTGACCCTCATCAACCAAACCTGAGTGGCTACAAGCAGACAATAGAGATACAAAAGTGATGTGATCGGGCTTCACACCCTCAGTTTGCATTTCCCGAAATAACTCAACAGCTTTTAAACCGTTTCCATGGAGTCCATGACATGATATGATCGCATTCCAAGAAACCGAACTTTTATGCGGTACTTCATAGAATAAAGACATTGCATCATTTAATCTTCCACATTTTCCATACATATCAATAAGACAAGTATCCACAAAGATGTCAAAGTACAGACAATTTTTTATCAGCTGACCATGAGTTTTCATCCCTTGTTTCAAGTCTCCCATTTGGGAGTATGCTGTTAGAATGCTCACCCAAGTGCCCTGATTAGGAACTGCATCACTATACTCTTTCATCAAATGATACACTTCAATTGCCTCATTTGCGAAACCGTTTTGAGAATAACCTGTAATCAAACTATTCCATGTGACCACATCTTTGATGTGAAGTCCTTCGAAAACTTTTTGTGCAGAACCTATAAAACCCAGTTTAGCATACATGTCTATAATTGCATTACCAATGACAACATCTTGTAGAAACCAACCTCTCCTTGTAACAAATCCATGGATAGACCTACTGCTTAAAAAATTTCCAAGTTCAGCAGCTACGGAAGCCAAACTCACAAGTGTCAACAAGTCGGGCACAATCCCGATTGCATGCATCTTTTGATACACTTCAAGTGCCACCATTGGCTCTTTATTCTGCTCAAATGCAGCAATCAATGAGTTCCAAGATACAACATCCCTAACTTCCATTTTATTGAAAATGTTGTCTGCACTTCCCAGTTCACCGAATTTGGCATACAACTTTATCAATGCATTGGACACAAACAAGTCAAATTCTAACCCGAGCTTAATGGCATAGACATGAATTAGGATGCCACTTATTATGTCATCCAACTGCGCACAAATAGGAAGTAGACTTGAGATTGTTACTTTATCCATAGTCACACTCTTAAGTCGCATCTCATCAAAGACTTCCAATGCCTCCACAATTTTACCATTAAGACAAAACCCTGAAATCATTGCATTCCAAGTACCAATATCTCGAATTGTCATGTTATCAAATAAGTTACAGGCTAAGCTGATAAAGCCAAACCGAGAATAAAAATGGATCAAAGAAGCAGCAACAAATACATCACATTCAAAACCCAACTTTAGAACCAAGCAATGTATCTTCTTCCCATCATCTAGATTTCCACATGCTCTTATTACAGGAGGAAATGTGTAATAATCAGGCTGAAGAATAGAAGTTGACATAAATTCATAGAAACAATCTACAGCTTCATGGAAGTGGCCGATTCGTGCATATGCAGATATCATACAATTCCATGTATAGACATCTTTTGCCTGAATCTGGTCAAAAGTACGGCGAGAGGATGATATGTCGCCAAGAAAAGCATAAAGATTGGTGAGTTTAGCAGAAAGAAATATGCTCTGAGCCTTCCCAGACACCACAAGTAGGGTATGAAGATGCTTAGCGAGGTGTACTTTTGTGCAGCGAAGGAATAGTCGATTGAAATCAATTTCCTTTTCCTCATTTTCAACTCCATCTAAGTAATACTTGGGAGTAGTTGTTTCTGTAGAATACAGAGAGCAACAAGCTTGGAATGAAGGCCTGAACAAGGAAATCTGCCTCCATTTACATGGCAGTAGTCTGAGAACAAGAGAAATAGAAAAATAGTTTTTGTCAATAGCTTTCAGTAATTGAAAAGCAACTATCCAGAATCAAAGCTGGTGAGTAGAAAAAGAAACAAGAAACGGTTGCAAAAAAATTTTGAGGATTAAGAAGTAAAGAATCTCAAGTGATTCATAAATTTCTCGAAGATAGACACCATGCTAAATGTTATGTTCAATTGTTGGATGATAAGTATAAGTGTTCCATGCTATTTCGGCTTACTAGCTTCAAAACATTGCACATCATAATTTCTTTTGCTTTGTTCGTTACATAGAATAATGTATTATGGATTCTAAGGAAGGACATTGGTGGGTGTGAAATCTAACAAGGAATGTTCGAGATTAGTACTTTTTGCAAATTACAAGTTAGTAATCTATCAGTGCAGAACAGGGGCAGTTTCACAGAAGATGTAATGATTAAGAACTAAACTTCAAGTCATCATTTTCGGGTATTATATTCACTCCGATCAAATCAAACGTACAAATATATATCGAAAACGCACCCTTATTAATTCCTACAATCATTGTCAACAAAAGTTTTACTTATATTTATAATGCTGTTGAAACAGGAATTCGCAACATAAAAGCTGAATTAGCGGTAGTGCACACACATATTAACAGATGGATACCTCATGCTGAAACTGATAGTTCTTTATGTAGTGGGGTCCCGTCCACAAAATTTGTATCCTAAAACGGAAGTACAAGTCAGATGAAAACTCTCATGATCACAAAACAACAAAATTGATACCCCTCTCGTAAGCACCAGGAATTCCCATTTTCACCAATTAAACCCATCTGCTATAACAGATATTAGGCACTAACTACCTAGCGTCTAATGTTATTTAAAAGACCATCAAATATCATGGAAATCTATACAGAGCTATAATACTTCTCCAGACCACTTGAGTCCACTCCCATAAGAACACGAGAGCGGAGGAAGATGAAGCATATAAGCAATTCCCGTGAGCATTACCCAAGAACCCCCGAAATTCTTCCCAAAAAACAAACCCACAATTTTTTCTTCACAGCACTCGTTTTGAGGCATACCTGAAATCGGAAATGCTCGGTGTTCAATCATATCAAGACCATAAACGTAACTTGATCGAAGTGGCACCCTCTCTTTCTCCTCTACCTGTTCTTCGGCGTCGCCTGCGTTACCCCAATCGCTGAAATCTAGCAACTTTCGTTTTACAGCTCCACGCCCCGTACTTCCTCGCATCGTAATTATCCCAGTGAATTTCCTTCTAATACTCCCAGTTTCAGGGATAGTTTCCTCGCAAAAAATTCCGAAATTGCTGAGTGAATCCTCGAATTTATCTGACACATAAGAGCTCACACGAACGAATGCACAGAAGGGTACAAAATTGGCGGGAAGATGCAAAAACACAGAGAAAAATGTGATAGGAAGCTTGTATTGAGGAGGAGAACGAGGGGTTTGTGTGGGCAAAATTGGCGAAGAAGACGAAGAGGACGGAGCAGGGGCTATATACTCTACGTTGAGTACTACTGAAAATTAGTGGGTAAACTAAAAAAAATGACCTAATTTAACAACACGTCAAAAGAATTAGGAGCAATAATGTGATATTATTCTCTGACTTTTTCATTCGTACCAATTGAGATGTCGTACCTCACTTATACAATTTTTCTTCTTAAATCCAATCTAATCAATATAGTACTTTGATCTTATTCTCACGGATTCTTCTCTCGAACAAAATGTCATTGAATCTCTCCTCAAATAGTCATCTATTCATTTAACTCTTATCCATATCAACTTCTCTTCTCCGACCCTATCTAACCAACATGGCACTTTAATCATGTTCCTACTAATCCTCCTTCGAGACAAAGTAGGGTTGAATCTCTCCTCAAATAGTTATCCATCCCTCCAACCTTATCCAGACCAACTTCTCTTCTTCGAAACACACCGCCTATTCAATATAGAACTCAACTACATCATTACATAATGACTACATTTTTCGAGTCTCGCCACTTTTTGTTTGTCATGAGCATGTCTGGTTTATGATTAGTATTTAATTTTACATCTGAAGTAGTATTAAAATAATTAAGTTAGAAAAAATAGCTTGCGATTGTGGTTGATGTTGAAGTTGGCTATAATAACAAAATTGCGAGTACGTAGTGAAGTTGAGGACAAATTTTACAAAATTTAATTGATCTGTTTTTAGTTTTTTTTCAAATAATCATTGATGGGTTCGAAAAAATACTTTATTTAAGTCACCTTCTCAGTCTTTAACTAATGAGACTATTGGCCAAAAGCGAACATAGCTCAATGGTAATTAACATATATCTCCAACCAAGAAGTTGTCCCCACCCTAACATGTTGTACTAAAAAAAAACTAACGACACTATAGATAATGCAAAAATTTATGTAAACAAGTTGTTTCGAATTTATTATTAATAATACGTCTTACTAGTTACCGAGGAAATTGTTGAAAAAAAACAATAATTATTGAAGATCATTATATAATTTTGTTATTTTTATAGTTATGAAAAATAATTTTTAATATATATAAAAAGATGTGTAGAAATGGTGCCATTTGTTGAAATAGGGTAAAAGAATCTAAAATAGTATTCCTTCAAACCCTAAATAAATATTACCAAACAATATTTTTTCCCCCTAAATAAGGAGTAGGGAAGGAAAAACACCCTAAATATTTATTGAAAAAAAAAAGAATCAGTTATCTTTATACCACATGATACAATACATCATTTGTATTCTCTAAAATTGTTCTTACAATTATTGCAATTACAATGAAAAATGGTATTAACAATCCAAATCACGCCGATGTAAACATAGCTCAATTGAACCTACCTCATTATACTGAACTAAAAAATTTAATAACAGACTAGCCCAAAGTTCAAGTAATTCACCAGAATTGCACAAAAACCCACAATTTATTCATCTAAATAGAGAGATATACAGAGCATAATCTAAACTTTAAACCCAATTAAATCACTAAAACATACAAACTAAGTTGATTTAAAATTCCATCTTCCTAACAGAGCCAAAAAAAGAAAAAAAAAAGAAATCAATCAAAAGAGAGGAGTCTTCCACCAGTTGACTGTGCTGTAGGTAAGTAACATGAGCCTGTGAACAGAGATTAGCCTATCAAAGCAATTAACTAATGCACATTAACACTTTTTTTTTGTAAATCAGTACAAGTTAACACAGGCTCTGATCTGAATACATTAGCCAAAGACGACGAGAAGATTATAGCCTATTTTAACTGGACCAACAAGGATGCATGGCAGGAACATATCACACAGATTCTAAGATCGTAAAGTTATCGAATCACACCATGCATCGGTGCCGGGCCTCACTCGTGTTATTACACAATATTTTACAGAGCTCACTGCTCATAGTTTCTTCCCATTCGCCAATGGCTTTTGATCGGCACAAGCAGCAGCAGCAACTCCACCGGTTTCGTCCTGGAAAGTTTGTTTTTCGGGTGGCACCTGCAGATTGGTGACAGAACAGTGAATCCGTTGGACAGGAAGTATGCTGATAAGGGAAATGCAAATTTGGTGGTTCATCTTCATTTCTTCAGTCCGTGTTATATCATCTTGGTATTTTTATGCAAAATTTACAAACGTGTCAAGATGATGTGGTGAGACAAACGACATCCAAGAAGAAATAAGAACCTCTTGACTGTTGAGTTTCTCAAACTGGAGATGATTCTATTCCATACAGTTCAGAAAGGAAACTGAAAGATGTGAAAAGCTTACCAGTTTGTGAGATTTCAGAGGCAAGGTGTTGCCACCAACAGGCATTATAGATGGATCCGAAGGCCGGTGAAATAGCAAGTGAGCAACGGACCGGTCTATAGGATTGGTATCAGTTTCCAGATCCAAAAATCCTCCACTCCTGTTAAAACCGAAATCCACAGTAAGAAATTTGGAAACAACTCCACAGACGGAAAAAAAAAAGATAAAAGAAGCTCAAACTCAGCTGCATTGTTCATACACACAAGAAGGGAAAAAAAAAGGCTTTCGGTTCAATATAATATAATTTTAGAACTTTATTTTCATTCTATAATCTCTTTTCAATTGTCTTTCATTCCAACTTCCTATTATCCTCATTCATATGAACTAAAGGTGGCATAAGAATACACACACTGCTGGAAGGTAATGAAAAAGAAAACTGAAGAGCGTGACTGGACAGCAACATGAAGTAAAAGCAGAAGAGTAATACTTGATAAACTATGCCCAGAAATGACAAGGTGAGTAAAAATCAAGAACTTGCCTGTTTGTGTCTTGATCAATCGACGGCGCGATTCTCACAAGTTTATCTTCTCCAATATTCTCATTAAGATTAGCACAGTTATGTCTCTGCTCTGCACTTCTAGCCAGGCGATATAGACTATCTCTTATGCATAGTTTTGTCCTAATATCCAACTGAATAAAGTGATTCCAAGCAGTTAGTTTTGAGAACAATATCACAGTATTCACATTTCATGGTAATGTTTATCATCAAATCATTTTTTAATCTTGTCGTCATGAAAAATATCCATAAACATATGGATAAACTTGTGACGTAATACATGTCAGATACATATTACATACACTGGATATGGACTATTATTTGAACACTTGAACTAAAGTGCTTGATTATTTATTTATTTTTGTTTGGAAAATATATTTTACATAAAAAAACAAATATAGGATAAAATAAAAAAAAAATTAAGAAAGAAAAGAGCATCATAACTTGTTATCTATATATATATATATATATATATATTTCCTTTTTTTAGCACACCATGTGGGGTGGGGATCGAACTCACAACCTCTTGGTTGGAGATATATGTCAATTACCAGTTAACTATGTTCACTTTGGCAACTTTTTATCTAAAGTTTTAAGCATAGAATTACAAAACAAAATGGAATTTTTTTCATACGATATTGAGTCATTTTGAAAAACCTTTGTATGTATTTGAGATTTTATTTTCAAATTCTTTTAAGTACTTGAAGTATTATGTATTTCATCACTTCTTTCATATTGTATTTTAAATATAAATATCATAAACTAAAACACAATTCTAATGAGAAAACCATGGACTAGTTAACTGCCAAAAGGAAGTAGAACTACCGGTATGGATGTAAACACCTTTTTCTTTTTTTAGATAAGAGACTTTCGCCGTGCAAAATAGACAAAGGACAATGTTTTTTTATGCAAAAAGCATGGGAAGTGTTACTACCTGCTCCATTACTTGTTGAAGCTGGCGAAAACTAGTTGCTTCCAAAGAGATTCCATCAAGCATAGTGCTCCTGCAAGACTTATCCTGTGTATTTGACGAATCTAATTCGGCTCGACTTCCTCTGCTAACTACTCCAGTTTCACTGTGACCATCATCAATATCACTTTCAGACCGTGGCACCTGCTTCCTAACTGGAAACGAAGTATTGAATGGCTCTGTGCTTGGCGTAGACATAAAAGCAAAATTCTTATTGAATGAGGATTGTAAATCCTGGTGGTACAGTTTTTCTCTGTTTTCATTTGCTGCAACTGTTGCAGCGTCAAAGGAAGGATAATGAGAGCTAGGTATAGACTGTAGTTGATTAGATGCATAAGATGACTCCTGCAGAAATAGGAGGTCGTTACTTATAGATTTTGTACAAGAAAGAGCTGAAGACACCAAAATTTGTTAATAGGCGGTACCATACTTCAGGTGCAGACACAAACTTTTGTTTGAATATCACTCAAGGAATCAGATTTAGATCCTTATTTATGCCTTGAAAACCTTGATGGGGAAGATTTTCCATAATATTACGTATTGGTCTTTATTTATGCCTTGAAAAAATTTGTCCATTACTCTTGAGTTTTCAATTTGGTCAGTTCCAGACTGATGTGCTTGGACAGTTTTTCAGTAGTAAATGATTGTCTAGTATCGATATATATAAGTTGTTGAAAGAAATCACCAATCAGGAGAAAGATAATTAATTTAGAATTGAATTTAGTTCATCTGGAAATTAAACTGGGAAAAGACAGCCTCTATACAGGTAGAAGGATAAAGATACGTGGCGATAAAATTTAAAAAAACAACTCATTATGATAATATTGATATGACCAAGACATGCCCAAAAATCCATGAAGAGATGAATAATTTAACTAAAAAATGAGCCTGGAGAGTTTATACTACAGTACTTCACATTGCATGAAACTCTATATGTTTCCTTCTTCACTTCTCTCTTACGATGATTATAACAAGCTTGGGGAGTGAAGACATCAATTAAAAATAAAATGGATTATTCTTGGTTTGAGGATGAAGAATAGATTCATAAAAGTTAGAATCGAGCAAAATTTAGCAGAAGAGTAACTAACCTGGTTTTTAGGCATCAAGTCACCTCTAGAATTGCTTTTTATATCTGACACGTCAGCAGCTGATAAGTGACTAATAGCAGGAGATTCACCAATATCTGTAATCCCATCATTCACCTTGCACCCCGTTAAAATATTATTTCTGTTCAAACCATCAGATGAAGGGTCTGAATTCACAGGATTAGAATCTTCATTAAATTCCGATGCATCATTTATTGTACTTCCTTCACAGCATGAAAATTTGAAGTTTGGCTTTGATGGATCTTCAAGTTTTTCAGAGCCATGGGATGGGGAAAACCAGCGTAGGTCATCTTCATTGCTTAGATTCCCAAGCCCAAATGTTGAATCACAATTTCTGTATTCATGTTTAAATCACAATCACAGGGAGATTCAAATAATTCAGCCTACATATTCTAAACAAATGTAAAAACAACTAATGAGGAAGGTCTGAACATTACCTAAACATCCTATCGACGTCCTCAAAGCTTCCTATATCTTGCCACCCATAATACAAAAGATCAGTATTTTCTTTGTTTTCATGATCATCGTCAAGAAAACTAATATCATTATCTGTTTGGGACATGTGACTGACAGAATATTGATACATGTCATTCTCGTCTGCAGCACTATTGTCGGTTACAATACGATCATCTGTGCAGTAATCAAGATCTGTACCCACGCCTGTTTTAAAGCCATTGTTTGACATACTAAGACTACTTGATTCCATTTTCACATCTTTGAATGAGTCACTGTTTAATGAAGAAGGAACACCATCAGGTGTTTGAGACCATGAATCTTTTTCCAAGACTGTATCCTTCATGATCGATGTCTGTATTCTTACTTTCTCCCTATCATGAAAACTGAACTTAGTTGCAGAGTAAGGATCATTTGTAAAGCCAACAACTTCACGCCTAGATTTCTCGAGACTACCACTCTGTACTTCAAATAGATCCCAAAGTTCACCAATATGAGGCACTATATAATCATCAATCTCAGTGAAATCATTCCAAATATTGTCCTTGAGCTGCAACACCATTACCAGATGGTAAGCTAAGAGACAGGAGAATTTATAATAAAAGAAAAATATATCTTTTTCCCTTACACTATACAAATGTTCGGATAAAAGTTGCTATATCACAGAATAGTCAGAAGCCAATTCAACATGCATTAGACAGTTGAACTAATTACAAAATACCAGCACTACGTGCAGAAAGGAAATTGAGTCGTTAAAATTGATGGTTACATGGGTAACCCCTTCTTCTAGCAAATAGAGTTACTTTTGTAGCACAGCTTCAAAACCAAACCACAAGACATAAATACATTCCATAAAATGGTTAAATGAAGTTTAAATTCTATTTTGTCTATGGACTTTCACACTTATTCCATTCAATCCTTGAAATTACAAATGTTCCATTTCAGTTCAAGGATTTTTGCATAAACAAACCATTTACATCCTTATCATTAATTTTTTAGAAATCATTTGGACTCTTAACCACTTCATATTGCTCCCACAGGATACAGTCAATGATGATTATTAACAGGGAAATGACTGCTAAATTCTTAAATTCTCAACTATCATCTAAAACATCATGTACATCAGTATAATAAAGGGTAGAAGGATCTATCACAAACTGTTCAAATTATTGCTTCATTTGCTCCAGGAAAATAAGTAATGCCACATATCCACCTTCAGTTAAGAGTTTCTAATCTTAGATTTAATTTATAGGACTTTTGGTTTTGAATTTCTTTTAATCAATAGTTCGATACTTACTGGAAAAAAAAAGAATAATACAGAGCCCATCTATAAGCGAGAGCTTTGCATAGACTATTGACCATTAGTTACTTGTATCTATGGAGTACAAAACAAGGAGAGATTGTTAGAGTGAATCAGTGATAATTTTCAGCCTTCAATGTGGATCAAGAAGCTAAAGTCAATCTCTTTTTTAACTGTAGAAGTAACAAAATATGCAGAGACATGTTGATTAAGAATGAAGCAGATTTAAGGATTTCAGAATACCGGTTACTAATGATGTCGCCTTCACCTCAATGGCAACATCAGCTACACCAACTTATGACCAACCACAAGATCAGCAAATACCAGTGATATCTTATTATACTACTGCATCCATTTCATGGTCCTTAGCTTGAACTTGAATTGCAAAAGTCCTGTTAATAAGATGATATTATATGGATGGGTCTAGAGTTGGAATTAGAAAAAGGGACATTCATTTGGAAGCCAAATTGGCAATACAAAACAGATACATACCTCTGAAGACACAATAGTAACCAAAAAAGGTTACTGCTATATAAGCAAATCTACAAGATTACTTAGCTTTGCACCAACAATTTGGGCCTCTAGCCAAATGCATATAAGTAAAATATACATACATACATATACATATACACACATACTACACGGGCCTATACTACAAGATTTGCTCAAATCTTCATAGGGAAAGATAGTGACACAAATAGAAGATAAAATAAATTGAAAAAAAAAAATTGATCAACATGATTTGTTTCAAGCTAAATGCACCCAAAAATCTCTAAGAAATTGTCCAAAATCAAATATGTAAACTGGCACGATCCATATTGTCAATAACACTCTTAAATAGACTCACACTAATCTCAAAAGCACCGCACACTAAGGCGTTCAATAGAATACAAGACAACCTTTGGATAAGGTCAATAGTTTTAATCCTCCCATGTTAAACATGTCAGCAAAAAAAAAATAAAAAAATTGACCTTGTAGATCCTAACCCTTTAAAGTGAGCAGAACAAAAGGGTGCAAAAGGGTGAGAATCACAAGAAAGAGAGAATAGGAAACTAAGAATATCCCCTTAAGGGTCCACATACTAGCATACATAGCCCTAGGGAAAATAGAAGTTAGTCAAAAAAAGAGAGATAGGGACGCTTGAAACCAAAGTTGTGAGGTAGGCTCCACAAAACGGAAGAGGATAAAATCCACTTATGGATATTTCAAGGAAGATAGGTGATAGGTACGATGAAAGAAGGCAAATGAGACTATCCGCACCTAGCAATCCTCCAAAAAAAAGGAAGGAAAAAAGAAAGAAAAAAAACAACCAAACAATTCCCATTAGAGAATTCCAAATGCTTAGAGAACATTGGTAACCCGACAAAATAGCATTCGAGAAAAATAGGAAGGTTTTTAGAGATGTGGAGACTTTTAGGTGGTATTGGGCCTCAGCTAGGCTTGATGTCTCCTTTTAGGTCTCTGTTACCTAGGAATTTAGTGATTGTCCTATATCTCTTGTTCTTTCGAAGTAAGGCTCTTTCTCGTATTTGTGTAGTTTGTTAGCTTTTTGTTTTGGCTCCTTTTGTCCTAGGCTTTCCTTCTTTTTTTTTTTTTTTTTTGGTACGTCTCTTGTATATTCTTTCATTTTCCTCATGAACCTACTTCTTCAATAGAAAAATAATAATAACAATATCTAGAACATCGAAGCTTACAACCTGGTCCAGAAACCATCGTTTTCTTGTCACAAGAGTTTAACGACAGCCCTAGCACCAGACGTGGGGTATCCGAAAAAGCTTTGTTGATAGCCTAAGGAAGATTATTAGTGAATCCACTGTAAGTAGGCAATTAAAATACTCAGCCATATCTCCTATTGGTCTTTTATTGCCCTTGCATATTTCCCGAGCATGTGTGGGAAGGCATCCCAGCTTCCAATTACTGTTAGATTTTTGCACTAAAAAAATGCTTCAAGGATAATCAAAATCTTGGACATACAAAAAAATCTGAGTATGGCAGCAAATAGATGAGCAAACAAACTACACAAAGCCATGAATGTCAGATGTATCCGGCATCTCTACTAGGAAAAAAATCAACATTAGTTCAAACCAATAATCAGAAAAAAAGAGAAAAATGGGAAAATGAAACTCTACCTTATACATACACAAGTCAGACATTCCTTCAAGATCCTCTATCAACCATTTAAGATGTATAAAATTGGTTGATACAATCTCATGTCTCGATCCTGAACTTTCCCAGCAGTTAAATCTGTATGAAGAATAGGAGAAAAAATGACACAACATTTTCCCAGATTCATACATAGGTTGTAAACTCACTATGGAGAGTGTAACGGGCATAAACAGCAGAAACATACCAACAGAAAAGGAAGTGCTAAGAAAACTGCGTGTTCCCTCTTAGTAAGATTTCTTTTACTTTATCCAGTAAAAAAAAAATAATTGAGATAAGCTACAAGTGGGAACCAGAACCACCATAGGCAACGAAGTCCTAAGGAACATTTGGAGAATATTCTATCAAACGGATGAAGATTTTGATGGCACGTTTTCTTTTTCAGGGGGGTTCATAAGTTATTGAGTAATTGGGTTTGTATTGTTTGTGAATCCCGGTTATTCAATCTTAGAAAAGTTGTTACCTTTGCGTTACTGTCCACACAAACACGCAACACAATTAAATTTACTCTTTTTAGATCTATCATTTCCCTTCCAACAAGTTAACCCAAAATTGATCTCAATAGCGAGAATTGATTCAAAAGGTTTCCAAAGGGGGAAAAAAGAGTTTATCAGTCATACACGACGAAAGTTCAAAATTATTTGGGGAAAAAAAACCTTTGAGCCAGAGCCATAAAAGAATACAGTTTCAAAGAATAAACATCCTCTCTTTCTGTCAACCCATACCCATCCGTCAATCAATCAAAAACTCAACAATTAATTTCCTTTCAACGAAACAAACTCCTATTAAACAATTCAACAAGGGCTTTCTTAACTCATAAAGCACTTTCTCAGCAACCAAAGAGCTTATAAACCCACAAACAGCTAATAAATCAAATCATCAAAACAAAAGGAAGAAACCCACAACAAAAACCATGAAATAAACAGCAGAACCATCAGCGATCCACCAAAATAACTCACCTGGACCCCGAAAAACTTCTCAGAAAACCCAAAACTCGGCAGAAAACAGGAGGATTTGGGATCGAATCAAAATCACAGCAGAAGCGACACAAAGGTGAGCCCTAGGTGGGTTCTTCAGTGAGGCGGGGAAACTGCAGAAAGCTTTCGACTTTGGGGAGGTTTTTTTTTTTTCGTCGTTGGTTGAAGAATATTTTACTATTCCTTCATTATAAAACTAGTAGCGGAAAATTGGACACGTGGCAGCAGGAAATGAAGACGGGAGATGGGATATCAGAATTCGTGGACGAGAGCTTGGGAAGAGATCCGATCAGTTTCACGAACGTGATTGGTTAAAATTTCGTAGTAATCGCTCGATTTGCGACACGTGGCAGTCCTGCTGGAAGATTCCTTCGTTTTTTATATTCAGACAGTGGGTGAAACAGAGCCTCGTGGTTTTTCTTGCTGACGTCTGATTTCCAATTATAATATATATATATTATTTATTTATTTAAATTATAAATTTTATATACATATATATATGTTTATGTAATTTGGAGATGTCACTTTCTTTCCAAGTTTCTTCTTGGGTGGGGTTCCTTTTTTAAGAATATGCCCTTTTTTTTAATACTCGATTTTTGTTCTTTTTTATCTCTATACTTTTAAAACGTTCATTTTGGAATCTACGATTTGATATCTTATTCGTTGTAGTTCTAATACTTTCTAGACCTCCCTTTTGTCTTGGTACTTTTTTTTATAAAATTATCATCTTAGTCTTTTTATTTTTATTTTAATCTCTTTTATTTTTATTATAGTTTTATTCTAAATTTGGACAAGGGGCTTTAGACGTGTATAAAATTTTTAAAAATTTTACCAATAGAAACTAAACAGGATCCATTTCAAAAAAACACAAGGCCAAATAGATATTTAAAAAAATACAAAATTTGACCAAAATGGATATTTTGAAAATACATAATTAAAATGAACCAATTTGGAGGGTACAGTAAACAAAATAATATCTAAATTTTTTTTAATGGCCCGCAATCTTTATTTGTTATTATTATTGTTGTCATCTTCCTTTTGAAAATGTCTCTAATCTTTATGGTTGGTTTCAAATTTCCCGCTTAATATTTTAAAATATTTTATTTTATCTCAAAAGTTTTAATTAATTATGATATATTTTGTCACGAGTTTTTTTTTTTAGGGAATGTCACGAGTTTCATTGTAATTGAGACGTTTGTTAAATGTGCAATGGTAAAATTAAAATAAACTACATGTATTAGTGGCATAATTAAAATCTAATAAATTGTGTGAAGTGCGCCTACATATGTGGTTAGGTTACTTTGTTAAATGAAATGGATGTTATATTATTTAATTAAGAGAACTAACTGCACACCACTCGAAATTTTTTGTCAAACTTCCACTCTTTCACATTATATTTGGATAAAATATACCTGCTTATTGATAAGTCGTTAGTTCATACCTACTTGCTACCATTAAAAAATGACAAATTAAGAGAGATAAATATATATATAAAAAAGAGATAAAATACAACGAAATAATTGTCAATTTTATGATAGTGGTTAGTAAGAATTACGTGTAAGTACTTAAGTTTCACGTGTTGCCTCGAAGTTATGTTTATAGTTGTGGTTTTGTCGTGTTCCAACATGACATGGTACTCAACAAGGTTTCAATATGTGGTTAGTCATTTTATTTTGCATGTACCATGCTGTCACTAATCAAGAGATAACGACAATAGAATAAAGTAAGAATGACGAGAAAAAAAATGTATGGTATAAAATTGTTGAAATGCATTATTCCAAATGTTTATAGTCCACCCATCCCTCACGGATTAACATTTAGGTAACTATGTGGATATGCATATAATTTAATTAATCAAGATATTATTTACCTCCCTAAAATTTGGAGATTCGAATCTCTATGACCTCATTTGGCATGAAAAAAAAATGGTTTGATGTATATATATTTTTTAAATGTTATTTCAGTATTTATATTCTCAACTTTTTGTTATTTTTTTTTTCTATAACCTCATTTGGAATGAAAAAAAAAAGTTTGATATATATATATTTTAAAATATTTATTTCAGTTTCTATATTATCAACTTTTGTTATTTTTTTTTCTCGAAACATCTCCAAGATGCCTATTTTGATCCCATCATTTTCATTTTTTCTCAAATTTTTATATCATAATTTTGGCACGAAGACTTCCCTGATTAAATATATTGAATATAATATAAATTTATATTAAAGAATTTCTATTAATTATAAAGATCTGTGTTAAAATAGGACGAAATTGGTCATTTTTCTTTTTTTAAACCAATAACTAAAAGAGTAAGAACCCACGCACATCCACTGAGAAAAAGAGACAGAGGACTGTAATTGGCCCGGCAAGGCGATTAGGGTTTTTCTTCAGCACTTCCGATTACCGGAACCACCGTCTGCGGCCGATCGACGACGATGCGCCGACTTCAGCTCTCTCACCTCTCTTCTCTCTTCCGTTCTTCATCTCTCTCACATGGCTCTTCTTCTTCTCCTTTTCGCCCCTCCATTTCCTCATTCACTGGCTCGGATGCTCGCTCTCCCATGGCCTCCCTCCACCCTCATCGATCAGATCTCACTGGATCCGTTCAACTAGACAACCAGGTTTCAGGTGACTCCTTTTCTCTATTTGCTCTCTGAGTCGGGAAATGGCAATTCGATCACGAATGTCCGTTCTTTTAATTTGTATTCTAAATGGGTTCGGGCGTTTCAGCATGGAAAAGTTTGGCCGAGCGATTGAGCGGATTTATTTTGGAATCTGTTGATGTTATCGATTCAATATGCTCAGAAAAAAGTGTTAACGATGTCATTTTCTGGCGGAGTAAATTTATTGAGTATTTTTTCATGGTGATGAATGTTTTGCGGATCGCAGGCTGTCTCGACCTTCCACAAGGTGATTCTATGGATGTTGGACGGCAGATTAAAGTAGGACGCGCTTGGAAAGCCTTGGGAGTTATGGGGCGTTCGAGGGAAAATGTCTCAGTTCCTTATGCTGTTAATTCTAAATGCTATGTACACTACGACAGCCGGATAAATGCTGATACAGGGAGGAACTTCAAGTCCATGAACTTCGTCAGGGGAATTTTAGAGGAAGATGGAAGGGATTTTATGGCCGGTTCTCCATTTCCTAGACCACCCAATATGGAGTCCAATGCTGATATTGTCCATGTAAAGCTGATGCGTAACAATACATTTATCACTGTCACTGACAACAAGGGAAATACAAAGCTTAAGGCCTCAGCTGGCCGTCTGGAAGAACTGAAAGGGGGGCCTAAGCTGTCCCGTTATGCTGCTGAAGCAATTGCAGAGTATGTTGGCCGCGAGTCTAGAAAATTGGGGTTAAAATCAGTTGTAATGAGGGTGAAAGGCTTTACTTACTTTAAGAAGAAAAGGCAAGCGATCATGAGTTGGAGAGATGGTTTTACGGATTCTAGGAGCGATCAAAACCCGATTGTCTACATTGAAGATACGACCAGACGCGCCCACAATGGTTGCCGACTCCCGAAGCAACGTCGCGTCTAGATGTATGATGCTGGATCTTGCTACTGCAGCGACAAAGTGGTGACAAGGTCTTAGCTTTGATGGAAAATTTTCCCTGGTTAGAAATGATGTAGCTAGCTTGCCTTCAAGTTTTTACCCGCTGATTGCAATAATGATGACAATTGGATGTTTTCTACATACTTTTATGTAAAACAAGTGCTATTTAGTTGGTACCGTTTGAACTTCATTTCAATAGATAAATTACAGAGACTTTTTCCCTGCAGTTGTGTACTATCAAGAATTGTAGACGCCCCATTTTTCAATCTCTTTACTTGGAAGTTTACTTTCTTCTTCTCAATTGCATCCCAGAATGTGTTGTGGATTCCACATTTCCCGGATCTTAATTTTGTGCTAGTCAGTTATCTCTCTGCCCCCCTCCTTGGAATTCTTGTTTTACCTTTTGCATAAAAAGGTTATGGTTTCTGATTGACCCGAGTGACCAACCATATGAAAAGGCAAGGGAAGGGGGCTGGTTTAGCTACAGGAAAGAGAGAGCTATTACAGTGGTTAGACCAATATTTGTGTGTGCTGAAATTTTCATGTAGATTTGCAGGCTTTTTGATCATCGATGGTGGATTTGTACTCTGGACCCTCAGCATGGAGATTCAGAATTGTTTTCATACAGAGAATTAGTGCTTCTCGATTCTTAACAAACGCATCCGCGATGTAATTTGTTACTGTCTTGCAGCACGCCCCTTCCCTCTCCTTCACGTTTTTAAGGTACGGTACTAAAGATTAGAGAACTTAGCATTTGCAGATGTGAAACTGGAATAATAGCGCCTTGTTTCTGTATATTATCATAGAAATTGAAAATGTTCTTATCCAGTCAGGTAGTATTCATGTTGACAGTAATGAACCCTCAAGTAGACCCATTTTTGGTGGGCAAGTCTTGAAATCGAGGCGCAGAAGTCTGCAGGAGTGTGATCTGAAGCCAGTATTAAACCACAGATAAAACAACTATCTACAACACTAAATCATTATGCATTTGAAGGTTTGATGGGGCGGGCAACCAAACTAAGTCAAAGAAAGTCAAAGAGTTCGTTTTAAGTCGTAACAGATCTACAGTGGGAATACACCAATAGAATTCACGTAATTTCAAACATCTCAGGCGTTAATCATCATGCAAGAACACGAACGAAGGTGACTAAATCAGTGACCAACGCAATTCGAAACCCTTGAAAAACCTTCCGAATGACCAAGGGTGTGACAAGGCTTCCTCTGAATCCAATTGGCCACAGAAAATCAAATGGATGTTGCAGCACACTGGAGGATGCCAAAAGACCATTTCGTTTTATTGGTTTTCTTGAGCTCCTTTCACTCGTGCCGCACACATATCGGTGATCTTCATATCTCATTTATTCTACAGTAAATTAGCGACAAAATTGAGCTTCTAGACCATATATGTCATCCCAACCTGCATCAGGTGGGTGTGGGGAACGCTCAAGTTGGCAATACCCCTCCTGCTGTTCTTTCTTAAAAATGCATAGAAGTAGTTGATCGCTAGCTTCTTGATGAACCAAGAATCCTTTCTTGCTCTAATATCTCCATGACCAAGAAGGTACACTACTCCTGATTCTTTAGCCTTTCGTATAAAAGAAAGCTCCCTCTCAAGTGATTGCTCTGCATCTGGGATTGAGGGGTCTAGAGATTCCACGGGCTGCACCTCTTCTGATGTGTTTATGTCTTCAGACATGGGTCTCATCGGAGCGCTGAGTTCGGCAAGGAGAGGAATGCCAAGTGAGTAGACACTTCCATTGGGAGCTATGAGAAGTCGCGAGCTATGGATCCCATCGGAATCAGTATCATCATCTCCATCACTCTCTAGCGACCTTTCTTGTGCTTCTCGACGGATGAATTTCTCAAGGCTTTCAATTAAGAGCTGCTCAAATGTCTGATGATTTTCTTTTCGGACATCCTTGTAACCGTACCTGTTTCAGAGATGAGCCCACAAAATGAGAACAGCTGCTTGAATGACCTTGTATTTTCAATGGTAGAGATCCCTTTTCATGGAAAGGATGCATTGTAGCCATGAAACATATAACATTTACTTGAAAATATTAGGAGTTTCATACCTGGCAATGCAACGAAAGATGTGATAGCTCTTTGGACAGACTCGGCGGAAAAGAAATCTCTCACTCTGAGGCACCACGGGAACTGGTACGTACTTGATACAGACAAATATGATCATAGAATGAACTGCAGGAAGAGTAGTCAGAAAATGGCCAAATATTGCAGGTATTCCTTTCACCAGTTCATTATAGAGCAACCCGATGCCAGGAGCTCTGATCGTCCCAAGATTGCACCCAAGTTCCCGCATTAAATCCATTGACATCTTTTGCTTGACTTCAGTTTCATACCTGAGCTTGCTTCCATAGTTCCAGATATACATAATGAAGAACATAATCACCGCAAAGACCAATATGATCCAACTTCCATCACCCACACCCCATAACACAGATGAGAAAAATATCAGTTCTATCCCAAGAAAGATCATCGCAAAACCCATCACGATGATAATATTTATCTGCCATATAAGGAGCATAACAATGGTTACCAACACAGTTGTCATCATCATCACTCCCAGCTCAGCGATACCTGCTCGAAAGATTAGTAGCATAAAGATTAGGTGGATTTCATTTACTATTTGGATAAGGAATCACCAAAAGTTTCCTTGTACTTCAAAAATATTGCATACAGTTCAGATAGGGTAAAGCAATTGAAGATGCGGATAATGAGAAAGTGAAAACATTACCATATGCGTTTCCCATCTCATACATGCTAGATATGGAGCAGACAACAACCAGGCAAACTGCCAATAAAAACCAATTCAACACGGGGATATAGATCTGCCCCATGAATTTCCTAGATGTATGAATGATCTTAAGACGAGGAAAACAACCAAGGGCTGTTGATTGTTTTATACATGAAAATGTAGCCGTGGTCATTGCCCGACTGGCAATTAATGCAGCAACGTTAGCAATGATAAAAACTGGCCAGAAGGCACTTTCTGTAGACAGAAAGCAAGAGAATTGCATAAGCAAAGTCACACATTGGAACTTAGGAAAATGTGAAATCATCGAGCTTTGCCAATCAATTAGCCTTACTTGGAATAGAATTAAAAAAAACATGCTCGGCTCCATTGTGGTTTGATATAAGGTAGGCAGCTTGACCCAAATAACCCAAGAAAAGACAAGGCAAGACGAGAAACACAAAAGTAAGCTGCAAACATTTGCTAAACAACATTAGACAAACAAGAATCAGAATATGCTGAAAGGTTGCAAAAACAACATCTTGACAAGTGCAAAGCATCATCTGGAAAGGATGTGCATGAAGTACCTAATTCAACAAATCTTAAATTACATCAACATACCTGTATTGATCGCACAGAGAAATAGCAAAGATCTGCAAACATTGCCTCAGAACCTGGTAATTTATCGTCAGAAACAAAAAGAGAGAGTTACAAAATCTCCATGCTGACCAAAGTCGCACAAAATTCAATTATTTAAACCAACATGTAATCACTAGTTAGATTCTAAAGAGTAATTAAGAAATAATTTCTTTCAGTGGATAAAAGGATCTTCCTTCGCTACATAAATAGCACTAATTTAATCAGTACTAGTAGGTACTGAATCACAATATGCTCCATGACTTTAAGAAACATCAGGAGGCAATTGATATAACAAATCAAAAAGCACAAAACACTGAGGCTGAAGAAAAAGGGCAATTGATTAAATCTGTTCTCCCTGATTGATATTCCCTCTCAAATTATTTTCACAGTTACTCACCCAAGTAATTATTACTAATTGGAATTGGTTCTCTTTGGGGGTAAATATCCTTTGGGGAGAGAGGGATTTTGTAATTTTGATTGTACCTTTTCACTATATTAATGAAATTATCACTTCTTTCAACAACAACAAAAAAGAAAAATTCAATAGATGTGTGTTTACCTGTAGCGCATAAAATACACCCTCCAAGACAATACCATGCATTGGTCGAGTTCCTCTTGAAGAAATAATAAATATGAACAGGATTGAATGCCTTCAAGACACTCCTATCATATACGACAAGATTATAAATCCCAAGGCCCGCAAGTGTACAAAACCATATGAATAATGCAGGACCAACAGCGAGCCCCACTTTGCTAGTGCCATACTTCTGAACACTGAACAAAATTATAAGAAAGGCAACTGAGATCATCACAGCCTCATCTGCAGAAACAACAAATAATAAAACAAAAAGTTATTCAGACTCAATATATATAGCAATAAGAAATTATGTAGAGAAAGATGTGCATCATCATTTAAATATCCTTTCTTTTGAATATTTTGACACAGCACTAAAGATAATGTAGACTATAGATATGCATAATTTGACAGTATTCTAGCCTATATATATGAAATTCATTAGAAAAAATATTAATAAACCTAAAAATTAGCTAGTATACTTGTTACTGATGCAATACTGAAACACGGGATATATAAAAACGGGTATGTTAAATGTACAGAAAAGCAATGGTATAAATAAAGAAATCTTCTGTTTGTACAGATGCATGTAAATACGACATCATAATTTAATCAGCTTGAAAGTAAACTTCATGCATAACTCTCTACAAGTGAAAGCTGATATATTATACCCATAAATTTTATTAGCCAGTATATGTGTTATTTTTCAATTTGAGCTATGGGATTTTCAGAAATTTAATTGCTTTCTCTTGTTATTATGTCCATGTCTTTGAAAAATTCATATGGATTCCAAATTATAGAAAGATCTCACACTCGATACACTTATCAAACTGCTGGATTTGTACGCATATTACGTTGACAAAGACACGTTATCCCCAAACCAAAGAATCCATACGTCATGAGCTTCAAGTATACTCTACAAGTCTAATTGGAGCAGATCATAAGAAGTGATGCACCCGATAACAAAATATACCTATTCAATTTAAATATATTCAATTGAGAAAAAGAAGAAAAAAGAGAAACTTTTTATACTAAATACCTACAGAAAATGACTAGCATACAAACGTGTTTTCTCCTCACGCCCAAGGTAACTCACAAATTGAATGAGAAAAAAAAAAATCTAATCTTCAACTGCATATCCACACACAAAACGTAACCCGAGGTTTCACTGTTGCATTATCATAGAACTCCTGACACTAGAAAAGGGAAATAGTATGAAATACAATAAACAAAAAACTGTAGTAAAAAAGTAGCTGAACATCTCTCATGAAATAGTTTAAAGAATGAACGAAGCTCAAAAAGAAACTCCCCGAGACTCATAAAACTAAATCTATCATCATCTTGTGGTTTGTTTAAATGAATTGCCATATAATATAAACTATATACGGTGTAAGATATTTAGGACAGTCAAACAGGTTGACAACTACCTTGGTTGATTGCATCCACTGCAATCTTTAGTCCACCGACAGCTGACATTACTGCAAGAGGAAAACATAATCAAAGGTTGTCATTACCCAGAATTAAAATAATAAATACACTCCTCAAATCTCTCACTCCATAATTGGCTTAGAAGTTGTTCAAATAAAAGAGCAAAAGGTATAAGGTAAACTAAACAAGTAAACGTTAAAATATTTCCTTTAGGGAATAAAAGTGTGATTTCCGTTGCCAGCATACAAAAACAAAAAAGACGAAGGAAATCAGCTAATAGTAAAGGGAGGATAAAAGTTTGTCTTCATCATCATAAGAAACTGACAAAAATAGCTTTTTTTGACCCAATGCTGGCAACATTAGAATTTAACCCGCAGAAAAAAGGAGAGATAGCATACAAAAACCTGACATTGCTGGTGTAACAACTCCATCAGCTATTACCATAGAAGTTCCAGCAAGAACAAGCATCAAAAGAAGCTTCTTTAAAGTCAGGGAAGCCTCAAGTTTTTCCTTTATTTTTAGTGATCTTTCCAATTCAGCTGATGGCACCTTCAATCTAAAACTTGATATTCGGGTATCCGAAGGAAGTTGATTTGGGAGAAGACTGACCTTGGCATGCCTACAGATCAAAGAGTACAAAGCAAAAGTACCACCTGCAAAAGTTGACAACTAAATAATGAAAAATCACACTTTACACTTCATCACGTACTTACATGCATGGAAAGATTGAATCATTCATGCGATGACTTGATAAATGGCTATCTGGAATAAATGTAGATTCAAAATATTCACTACATTCCAATGGAACTAACAAATTTTCTTGTCCAATGGAAAGAAAATTTGGAGTTATGCATATTGCCTCGGTATACTCCTATTACGGCAACCCCCTAATTACTGGACCAACCTTCGATGTTTGTATGCATGCTATTCAGAGCAGAGGGCATTGAGATAAGAACGATAACATTAGGCCAAAAGAACATGTAACTGAAGGAGGATAAGAGTCTTGACTAGGAGATTGGAGAGCTTATAAAAAGGTACTCAACTAGCCATCAGCAAAAGCACAAGACAATCACAAAACTCCTAGGACTTAAGTGCATAAATCTATACTATACCTTATAAAGATTCCACCTCTACGTAGTACGTACAGTTTGGCTTGGAAATGGCAAAAAGAGGGAGAGAGTGCAGGATATTTGTATCTTAAAATGTCATACCAGAAAAATTAATGCCAGCATTCTTTTGCTAAGAGAGTCACCCTCATTATGAGAAATGAAAATACAAAAAGGCCAAACAAAAAAGCCGGCTAAAACCAATCAAAGAAGTTCCTAGAAAAAGACACGTGAATGTTAGAGGATCCTTGAAGCAAAAAAGAATGATAGTGGCATTTTCAACCAGCAAACAACTGGCAGCTCCTTCAAGATAAGAGCTGACAAAATGATTGCATCAATAAACATAAATATGAGCATGCACAAGGAGTAATCTTTCGTATATGACATTTTAGAAAACATACCTTCACCATCATCATTTGCCAAAAGAACAACAAGAACATACTTGACTAATGAAATCAAGATTAAGGTGTAGATGACTAGTGATAAAGCCCCAATAACATCTTCATCTCCATTAATAGGAACTTTGTTGAACATGACGCTGAAGGTATATAGAGGACTCGTCCCAACATCACCAAATACAACCCCAAGGGTCTGAAAAGCAAGGGCAATTTTCTTTCCCACGCTGAAGTCCTGAAAATAAGTTCAGTAAATTAAAGATATTCTACTTATCTTATAATGGCCCATGTAAAATAAATCAGATAACTCCTTTTTACCGTGTCCCTTAGAAGTAGAAGTTAAAAGAAAATAAAATGACAGCTGCAAGATTCCCAAAACAAAAAACATAACCAGAGAAGCAAGGAAGGTAACATCCCCAAATTTAAAGAAAACCCTTACTTCCATCCTTCAGATATTTCCAAAAATGGAAAAAAAAAGTAGCTAGATTATTACATTGCGGTAGATCTATTTGGAAGAAAAGCATTATTTCATACAAAAAGAGAAGAGTGAAATTAAAATAAAGGAATGCCCAAGTCACCAGAGCCCAAAAAAGAGCATGCAAAAATTTGTGCATCAAAATACTTCCATTACCCATTAATTTATGTTATAGAACCACCATTCCCCTCCAACCAAATATCAGATTCAAGAAAAAGTTACATATCTTGGACCGAAATTTTATAAGAGACTCCCAGACCACTCATGATATAGCTGCAACAAAGAACGTAAGTACACCCCGTATCTCCATTTTTAGTCAACACATAATAGACGTTGCCATTTGATCATCAAGCTATTAAGTAGTTTGACCAATTCTTGTGAAAAAGGTAGCTCATAATCTGCAGACACCCAATAATGCTACTAAATATTCGGCTAACTTTATATTTCACTCCAATCCAGTTACTATGAAACGAAGATCGCGATGTAAACTAAATTAGAACTTGGTTTCCAGCTCAACATCGGTAGACAAACAAAATAGAAGCGAAAAAATGCAGCTAAAATTGAAAACTCATAGCACCTCGTATTCATTTCTATGCGCCGCAGGGACCTCAAGGGCTTCGACATCGAAGGAATCGATACGTGGTCCAGTCCGAATCAATTTCTGCTCGACATTATCTTCCTCCTCAGATTCCAAATCCAGGCGATGCCGCGCTGCATTCTCGTCCTCGTCGTCCTCCTCATCGATCTCCGATTGGTCATCGTCCTGGAATACCCATCGGGACTCCAAGGAGTCCATCGAGCCAAGCCCACCATTGGTTTCACCCCGCTCTAATTCGCCCTCCGCCATAACCCCAGCAAATCCTTGAATCTTCGAGATTGGAGGCGAGGGAAGAAGAGTGAAAGCAAACTGAAAGGGATAAGATTGAAGGAATCGAGGGGTTGAAAGAACAAGAAGAAAATCGAGTGGTTTGCTGTGGATTGGGCAGAAGGATTCGATTCCGATTTGCCAAACTTGGAATTGGAATTGGAATTCAGTGAATGAAACGTGAAATGGTTGTTTTTTCAGGTGAAACGAAGTACGTTGGAGAACACACACTGCGCGCGACTATGGAATCTCAAGAACAAAAGAAGATCAATTCATCTCTTCATAATATTATATATTATATATATTTCTAATATTAAAAAACTATTTACTTAATTTTTAATTTAAATACTATTTCTTTTGTTTATTAGTTTAAAAAGGTATATTATGTTGAAAATTGGTTTATTTTCATTTTAATCCTGTATTTTTTAAAAGTTTTCATTTTAATTTTTTTTATCGCATATCTTTCGATCATAATTTTTGCAAGACACTTCATTTAATCAATTTCTTAGCACCCTCATGATGTTGGGACAGTGGCAAGAGGCTTGACACCCAAGATCCAGATTCGAACCCTCATGTGTCTAAAAGTGAAAAAAAAAATCAATTTCTTAAAAGGGAGCCATAAAATTGTATTTAACAAATTTTGTTAGGTATAAAATTTAATTTTATAAATAGGGACTAAATTGGCCGCTTTTTAAAAGTACATGAAGAAAAATAGACAAATGTCAAAAGTACAGGACCAAATTGACGTTTTGAAAGTATGGACTAAAATAGTATTTGAACCTTATTTGATCAACAAACTTTCAAAATCGTGTTTATTTGATCCACATATCTTTAAAATTGTGTCTATTTGGTGCTTGTTATTGTTTCTAATAAGTTTATATCCTTCAATTTTGTATCTAATATGGTCGGGATTCAAACTTGCAACATTTTGATTAGAAATAGGTGCTTTAACAAGTTGAGTTATATTCAAACTAATGTCTAATATGTCTATATTATTAATTAGTTTATTTAAATTTGGGTCATCAACTATATTTAAACATGATTGAAATCACCGCCTGTCGTATAATTCTTAGATAATATGTATGTTTTTACAATATTAAACTAACAAAGTTAACGAGAAAGATGTACTATATACAAAGTAGAAAAAATATAAAGATGTATTAAAAAATTTAAAAGTATAGGACTACATATAAAATAGAGACTTTAAACTATAAATTAAACTTTGAACGTTTTAGGGACCAAATTTATTGGAGAAAAAAAAAAGGCATAGAGAGTGGTTTCATGCTGTCTGGTGTCTAATTCCCAGTCAGCTTTTTTTAATTCCTTTATTTATATATGATTTATCAACTTCATATTAATAATTCTGAAAAATATGATACGGAATATTTTTTTCCCCTTTTATGTACCCAAAAACTTAATTTTGCTTAGATTCCTCAATTAAAAAAAAAAAAAAACAAGTCCTCCTGTATTGAGTTTAATAGTAATAAAATAATTAAAAAAAGTAATGCTTTTAGATATCCACGAGGTTCATAAAAAAGATGGAGAATAAATAACTACATTATGAACACGCTTAACATTATACAAACTATAGTTTCAAAAATTCAGTCATACCTCAACTAGTTAAGACATATATATTTTCGACTATAATGTTGAAAATTTGAATCATCACATTTTCGACTATAATGTTGAAAATTTGAATCATCACCTTGACACGTTGAACTAAAAAAAATTAAAAAATTCAATTTGAACATTACTGATGAGATATTTATTACCGTCTAAAGCTTGATGGTTCGATTTTCACCCTCATTATATTATATATATTTAGGCAATTTTGGTTCAAAATGTGAAAGATATAAATATAGGACTTTATTTTTAATATAGGAATTAGCTCAATAAGGTGTAACACCTATCTCTTTTTTTCGAACATTAATGAGAATTGTAATTATCTACCTAATTTCTTATTAGTCGTAATACAATTTGTCGTTTATAAATAAATAAAAATTATTAGATTTGACATCTAGATTATGTCTTGTCATTAAAAATGACTTTATCTCAATCATTACATTGATGATTATTGAATTTAACTTAGATGATTATTGTTGCTGACTTAATATTTTTTACGTAACAGATTAAAATTAGTGGTTGATATATTTTATCTATCATTTAATTTTGTTGCATAAATTTGGTTGTCTTTCTCACTCTTCTCTCATTATCTCATATATCCATTTCTATCTTTCGGACTAATTTTTGTTATTTGGTTACTTTTATTATGAGTTTTGAACTTTCAACTTTTTTTTTAATTATAGGTATTCTACTTTTAAAAATGTAGTTGTTGTAATTTTAAAAATTGATATTTTAGTCTCTTAGTTTTCATTTTTATCTAATTTCTTTCAATTATAATTTTAACACGACACTTCGCTCATTAAAATTCTTGAAGTGTAGTAATAAATTTGTATTAAAAAATTTCTATTGTACATAAAATTTTACAAAATAGAGACCGTATTAGTCACATTTTAAAAGTATAGGAACCAAATTAGAAATTTTGAAAGTACAAACACTAATATTGAACCAAACTTAAAAACACAAAACAAAAATGAACGTTTTAACAAATCGATGAAAATAGTATTTAAACCCATTTTCTAAGCCCGCTCTTCAAGTATTTTTTTTTCTTTCTAATTTGTGCCATTTATATTTTGAACTTGTGTAAGCAATTATTATAACTTCATTAATTAACTAAAATGATTCTACAAACTTTTTGAGGTTCCCATGTTTTTTTCTCCTCAAAGTACCAATTTAAGTCCCAATCATCCAAACTGTTCATGGCTCATAATAAATTCATGAAACAACTATGCATTTAATGACATTTATATTTTTTACAAAACATATTCTGTACTGAGGAAAAAAAAAAAGAAACATATTCGGTACTATCCAATCATACCTTTTCTATATGATTTCGGCAACATCTAATTTCTGTAGAGGTCAAACAAACCTTAAAATTAAATGAATAATAAATAGTAACTTGACATTCTTGAGTTTTTTTTTTTTCCTTTTTTATAGCAAGGGAAAAATATAGATCTCACATATCAAGATCAAGACACAAAAGGAACAAAAAAAGACCTGAAAAAAAAACATTATTAAAGTAAACAAACATCATAAGAAACATTATGCACATAAGAACTTGAGCCAATATCTCTGTGTCAACCAAAATTCACAAAACGCATTCCTCGTCCTATGTCAATTAAAAAAAAAATTTATTATTTTACACAAGAACCCCTAAGTTGAAAAGTTTCTAATATATCTAAAAAATAGAGGTGGTCAACTTTATTTAATCAAAATGGAAGGCCACCATTTTGATGCATATCATCACTTTATGTTTTGCATTTGCTAAAACAATGATTAACAAAATGGTGATGAGATGAAGACCTTCAGTTTCATCTGATTAATGTTTGATCAAACAAAGAAGACCTCTCTCCATTGCTGAAGAAAATAAGGTGATCCCAATGGTGCCTCTCTCCTTGGTTTGATATAATTTTGGTTTCTATTTACCTTTCCTTTTGCTGGTCTTCTAGAGATTTTTTTCTGTTCTGAGAAAACCTTAATCTCAAAAGAAGTGAGTTCGCCATAACTCCTATAGAACTCAGACCCATTAGGGCACCCGCAATGGATGGAGTGAGTATAGTCCCTGTTATAGGAAGCAAGACGCCTGCAGCAATTGGAATTCCAACCTGAATGGAGATGCAAGAGGAGCGAGATTAGGCATTCATAAAAAGAGAGCAGAATAGAAAATGCTTCCATGTGGTGGTGTATCAAAAATTTATTTGTAACTATAGTTTAGCCATGATTATCTGTGATTGGAAGGCTACCCTCCGTTAGTTCTTTTGGGAAGCGGTCTCCTAATCCCCTGCCCTTTTCCTTATTACATTTTTTGTTTCTTATGAAATGGATCTTTGGTTGAATTCATGAAACTGAAGGAAAAAAATCCCCCATATTTCTAAACTATAGAAGCTGAAAGTCCAGAAGAAAATGTGGTTTTCTTCTTGGTTGACCATAGTAAGGAGGATTAACACTGTACTTTATTAAAAAAAAAACCTGTCAGTTCATCTGTTTTTCTAGATCAACAAAGAATGAGGGATTCGAAACTTTGACCCTAAGAAGATAAGTAGTGTCTTTACCAATTAAGCTATACTTGTGTTGGTAAAATCTTGAACCCTAATTGGCGTATTTTGTGTGAGTATTTCAGGAGTTGAATCATATGGTGTGGTTTTGCCTGTTTGCTTTGAAGTCGTGGGTGGGCCTTTTGGCAAAGCTTTTGATATGATTCAGGGAGCAAGTTGGCGGGCTATGATGAAGGACATCGTGTTGGCCTGAAGCCTCCTTTTCAAAATAAGTGCCATTTTCTATGGCAAGTGGTTTCTTCACTATGGTGTGGATTTTATGGTTAAAAAGAAACAACTTTTTCAGGTGTTGACAGCACGCGGGAAGAGCTTTAAGGTCTAGGACATTTCAACGCTGCTCTATCTGCTCAAATCATTTTTTTTTCTTTTGTAATTATTCTTTGTTTTTTATTACCAAAAATGACGGATTGTTATTTTAATTTTGTTGTCCCAGGTTGATTAGGCCGTGTTTTAGTGTGCCCACTTTCCATCATTTGTCTTAACAAAAGTTAGGATTCTTTAATAAAAAAATAAAATTGAACAGAAAAGTAGTATATATTCTCCCTAAGATTCTTCTGGGAAAAAATAAAGGCTGTGGGCTCAAGGAAGAAACAGAGTCAGATGAAATGAAATTCAATGAAAAAGTAAAAGAGAACAGAGCTTCTACCTGATAGATTTTAATATCTCTATCTTAAAAACCTAAAACAATGAAAATCTAAAGGGAAGTTCTAATGTTTGGTTGCAGGCAGTATTTGTAGTCAGAATGAAATTTTTCTAAGACAAATTAAAAAATGCGCAGCAGCTGGGTGATGGTTAAAAACTTACAATGTTGTACCCAAAAGCCCACCAAAGGTTTTGCTTCACGGTCTTCATGGTCAACTTGCTAAGCTCCAAAGCATCAAGCAACTGCGAGGAAGTTCAGGAAATTACAAAAAAAGATTATTTGAAGATAACAATTAACTAGAAAACTAGCCACGTAGATCATGTTTGATTAATCACAATTTGTTTTTTTAGAGAGAAATAATTTCATTGATGATATGAAATTACAAAAGTGCCCCTAAAAAGGATTAGGGAAAGCTTTTCCATCTGAACCTGAGAGAGGAAACGCTATAGTTGTTAAAAAGGGGAGGACATTTACACCAAGAAATAGCCAAAAAGATAATTGATTCTATAAACCGATCTCAAGGAGAGATCTTTTCCATTAAAAACGCGCTGACTCCTCTCTTTAAAAGTTATCCAAAAGAAAGGTCAGATGAAATTCATCCAAAGAACAGACTGACATTGCCTCTATCTTTTGATCACTCAATATAAAAAGAGTTTCCCTATGCTGCTTTGCTCAGGGGCATTGGTAACAAAAAGAAAAATATAACTTACTAGGTTTCCTGCCCTTGGTTTCGCATAGCTAAGTTTAAGAGCATTGTGGTTAAAAACTCTAAATACGATTGGGTAATTGGACAGCCGTCATATTCGAGGACAGAATGTGATTGAAGATAGACCTCAAATTTGTGTTCTCCTCATTTCTATGTGGTGTTGACTGTTGAATTCCAGAAGTCTTCCACCAAGGAGTGTCGGACGCAATACTTTCGGGGGCAGCACTAAAGTGAATTGCATTACTCGAACTGATTAGAGCAGTAGAACTGACTTCAGATATGACTCTGATCGAAGATTCTAGGTGGAACGAAATGAGAGCCCTTAGTTGAAGGCTTGAAGCACTTGATGGTTAACAACTGAGTAACAGATATAAAACTCTTTGGTCTAAGAACCCTTGTTGAAACCTTGGTATAGACATCTTTTTATTTTAAGGGGTTCAAAATTGAAATTAACATATTCCAAGGACTTGTCTCTTATATAGCTCCTAGTTGGATTTCTGTTATTGATTGCTGACTAGGGAGCCTCTTTAGCAATCTCCTCTAGCCTTGAGTGTGACAACTCGATTGTTTTTTTTTTTTTTGAGATAATTGTTTGTTTCCTATCAAGAAAAAGACATAACTTCTCTAATTTGTTAATTAAAATAAAAATTCCTGCAAAAAGAATAAGATTGCAACCTTTCAACTCCGCATGGTACAACTTACATTGACTAAGGAGAAAAACAAGATATGTCTGCCAACAAAATATAGGCTAAGAAATAAATACGAGCAGCAGGCCTTTAAACAAGTACAAAGGTATTTCGATTCTATGATGAACAAGATTTTTCCGGCTACATGTACCTAGAAATATAGATACTGGCAAATTGGCAATAAATAACACTGTTCAAGTACCTGAGAGAGTCTGTTGCCCATTAACACAATAGGAGACACCTCACTAGCAGCTCCAACACCCCCACCCATTGCAATTCCAATATCTGCAGTAGCCAAAGCAGCAGCATCGTTGATTCCATCACCAACCATGGCTACAATGTTGCGATTCTCCTGAAGTTCACTAATAAACTTCTTCTTTTCATGGGGTTTAACTCCAGATTGCACCTACGATTGAAAGATTTTAGTTTGAAACTGGATAAAATCTGTCTCGTACAACATTTAACATTGTTATTCTATATTGTAATCTAGAAGAATATAAGAGGGAAAACGAATGCTGCTGTCATTTTTGTATCAAGTTATAAGATTGTCCAAAAATTCATCAAAAAATCATCCACATCTGCCCAACAAAATACACAAAATCCAACCACAGAAACACTCAACCACAGCCATAAAATCACACTAGACAGTAACCTTTACACCTTCAACTTCTATGAGCTCGTTCTGGAAAAGATTTATAGGAGATTATCTCTATAGAGAAAGGTTTCTTGGCTAAAGGAGCTCAGCTTACCTCACCTGATCATACTTATCTAGCCTCTAGAAGCAAATATATAATTGCGATCTAAAGAATAAAAAGTTTCTGTTATTGTTTCTTCAAATTATCTTTCCTCGCAACCATGTCTCCCTGTCATAGTTCTCCTTTTATTTCTTCACTTTCACTCAATTCTAATGCATCATATATCAAATACGCAAGGGTGCAAGGATGTCCATCTAGACCTGCTTTTCAGGTCCCATAATTATGATGAGCCCAAGAATACTGCAGGAACAGAGAACATCAAAATTCAAAATAACTGTACGAGGAAAATGGAAATTTCTACCAAAGCCCCACGAGTATATTGTCCTAATTCAACTCCTCACTCTATCTTTATGCGCAAGCATATTAACTAATGTTAGAGAAAAGAAGAAATCTCGCACAATGGACCTTTAAAAATTAATTAATTAACAACCATGTCAATAGCATCATGGTGAATGGTCAATGCCATGATAAAATGTAGTGGACATACGGGTAATATAAATGAAACTTCGTACCTTCTCTTTTGGAATTCCAACAAGAGATGCAACGTACTCAGCATTACTCCTTTTGTCCCCAGACAACATATAAGTGTTAATTCCTTGCCTAGATAAAGTGTCAACAACATGACTAGCATCTTCCCTGATGCCATCCTCATAATAAATAAGACCAGCAAGAATATTGTCTATTCCAACATAAACTACCGATTGAGCCTTGAGATCATCCATCTCTCGGAAATTATTGACAACAACTCCATGCCTGAGGATAAAGTTAGTTCAATGTGATTACCTCTAGAAGAAACTCTTATGCAAGATAACTTATTTACAAATAAAACCTCATGGATAGAGAGATGGGCAAAGACATCATTTGAATTGTGGTTTGAAACAAGAAATAATTTTCATTTATACGGTAAAATGGTACACGTACATCATGCTTAAAAAAAAGGCATGTATCCCCTCATATGAGTTAACAAAAACAATTACAAAGGGGATCCCATTATAAAGAGAATCTGGAAGGGCGCCAACAAGAACAAAAATACTCAGAAAATCAAAGATTTCTTCCCGGCTCCTATTTTTCCCACTAAGAAATCTTCGGTTCCTCTCCCTCCATACTCACCATCACAGCTTTCAACTACATTGATTTTTGTTTCTTTCAATGATATGTTTCTTATCCCGGGAGGAGGAAAAAAAAAAAGACATTAACTCAAAGCGTATTTTCTTTTCTTTTGAATCATCTATCGCTGCATAGGAGTTGAGAGCTGCTATGTACTTTCAGTCACTAAAATCCAGCAACTTGCAAAGGTCTAAAAAAGATCAAACCAGCTATTTTGACTACAAGAACATCAAAGATTAGTCGGATTGATCTTCCCCAGCTTTCCTACAAAGAATACGCCAATGTGGCCTGGAAGCAATGTTAGGACACCTATGTTTTATTTTTCCACCATATAGATTCCCCCACTACAAATGGTTCAAGTAAAAAATTTCACTTTCCTTGGGTCCCTAACTGTCCCCAATTGCATTAGAAATTATCTCACTCTGTGCTATGCGATTGAAACAATAGAGACTTGCATGGAGCCTTTAGCGGAGGCGGGTGTCTAAATATATAGGTGAGCAAACCTCCGACTCCCAGTTATCCAGAAAAAAAAAGGGGATTTTGGTCTAATTTCTACTCATCCCTCCCTTTTTATATTTTTTGGAACAATTATCACTCATCTAAAAAAGAGTAAAATTTAGTTTAAATAATTTCTCACAAAGTGGATCCCAATTCCCACCCCTAACCTTAATTTTTTTTGGATAAGAAACCTAACTTTCATTATGAAAAGAAGAGATACAAAAAACAAAGAGATGGGATATCCCCACAAGCCAAGGGTATATCTCATCCTTAATGAATGTGTCAATTCCAAATAGATTCTTGATATAGCATAGTTCCCATCATAGGTTGCGGAATTAGGATTTATTTTAATAAATATTTCAATAAATGAGGTGGGAAAGACATGGTGCCATTCTATCAGTATGCAGAATAGGGTGTTTAAGAGAGAGAGGAAGAGAGAAGAGGTAAGGTTCATAGGCAGATTTGAAATTTGTTTGTCAGAGAAGCAAAAAATATAGCTAATATTTTGTCAATTCAAAATTCCTAATTCTTGTTTCTATCCATCAGAGTGATGATTTTGGCCACGGAGGAATAGTGCCTTGAAGAATATTGGATAAGTTGGGGGCCAAAATTGAAGCTATTCAGTATAAATGAAAAATAACAAAATAAAAATATCAAAATTTTTACGTCAGTCTCAGAAGAGAAAATTCAAGGCATGACAAAAAGTGGGGGTAAGATCACTTGTCACCCTCCAATAACTGTTGGTAAAAAGATTTGTAAATACAGTTGGAGGTGGGATAGGAACAGACGAACAGGTTGAAAGGGGACAAGAAGTAACTACCTCTGAATCCAGTCCAATGTTCCAACAGATATTATCTTGTTTTCTACAGCTGCAACAGCGCCAGAACCAGGTTCTTCCATAAACGTTCCTTCAACCACCTGTAAATGTTTAAATCTTCAAATTTAATAATTAAAACTGTAGCTCAAAATCCAATGGAATTGCTACTATTTCTCTAGAATTTTTTCTTTTTAGGTGGGGTGGGGAGGAAGCCGTATATCACTGATCAAAACCATAGCAGTATGGGATTTAAGCTTTCAGAGAAGCCATACACTTCGGAAGTTGCCGTAGTCTATATTGGTGCATGCATGTGTCTGAAAAAAGTAGAAGTTTCATATAACAAAAGGCCATCCACTAAAATTTTTTCACAATAATTACATGTTTCATCAATTAATGAATTTCCTTCACTAAACTGCTCTCTAGCCTGGAACATTTACATTTTTACGGGATTAGAAACAACTATTTCGTTGACAATTACAATCAGCCTTTTATTTCTTTTATGTACATTCATCGCCAGTCCACTTCAAAATACCGGTGACAATAGGGATAAAATGCGTGGTATTGCAAAGAAGAAATTTCTTCTTGGGTGGCAAAGGTCATGTCAGTCTTCACTGATATGGGACATTCCCATGGAGCATTTACAACTTCTGCGCACATTCCGAAATGTCCTCTTCCCAAATTACCTACTGGTACTGGCTAGTTCTCAATATAATTGCAATCAAAGAAATATCCTTATTAATTAATTACCACAGTTAAAAACATTTTCCATGTAATAAAAGCTTTCATTTCTTGAAAAAAAATTCAGAAAATAAGCTGCCTATCTGATTTGTTTAAAATTGTTTTTTATAATTTAATATATCTGACTATATTATAAACTACCTTCAAATTCTGACCATTAACAGCTCGAGCAGCTTCCACAATTGCCTTGCCAACTGGGTGAACTGTGTTAGATTCCACTGCAGCAGCAAACTTGAGAATCTCATTTTCTGAATGAATGCCGTGTGAGTTTATCCTGTGTCCAAATGAGCAGTTTACTTAATCTTAGTTGTGACTGTGAGATCTGTAATCAAAGAAAAGTACCTCATTGGTACAAACAGTACATCCAATTTCAATGGATAAAATCCATAACATTTATCAAATATCTTCAATTCAATACAAGCCCAAGTCCTCATATTCTTACTTCAAATTGCCAACGCAAAAGGCCAATTGCTTGAATGTGAGTTGACAAGCATGGGTAACTTATAACTCCGGGTTGAAACTTTTTTTATTAGGATAACCTGAGGTTTCCTGTGGTACCAATTAAACAGGTCTGAAACGTTCTTTTCTAGATTAGAAAAATGTGCTCATAACAACTCATACAAAGGTAAGATGTAGCAGATGGCAAATCCTAAAAAAGAAAACGAAGAAAAAGTAAAAGTGACTGTTATGTGTATCCCTTTGGCAAGACTGAATGTTCCATATGTACATTTCTTCACAAGGTACTTCCAAGATCTTCAAGAACCAAGCAAGGGGGGTTTCGTCATGATCAGTTAGAAATGATTAAACATCTAAGAATAGCATGATTTGGCCAGATTACATCCGTAATCAAATATTTTAGTATGCTAGCATTAATATGGAAAAAAGAATAAAGAAAGAGAACATCCCTAGATATAAGGAGCAGTTTGAACTTTCCTTTGGTAGGGATAATTGAACAGAGTAAATTGAAAAGGAAACCGCACTCAACTGCGAATCTACATTTGTCTCATATCTTGGAGTTGCCAACACCTTTGTCACAATGGGTTTCCCAACCGTCAAGGTCCCGGTTTTATCAAAGACAACAGTATCCACCATTGCGAACTTCTCTAAGATATTTCCCCCACGCAAAAGTAATCCTTTAGTCGCACCTAATGAAGTTCCAACCTGGTAGACTCGTAAACAAAGGGCAAAATCATAAATAATTCAAAGCGAACTATTTCCCTTACACAGAAACGAAGCAACTTTTAGAGATAGTTTACCAGCATTGCAGTTGGTGTAGCTAAGCCAAGTGCACATGGACAAGCAATAACCTGCATTAAGAATATAGGCCAGACATATATTGATCTGTTAAACATGCCAATTAATAAGTTTACAGGGAAAAAAGACAAAATTTCTAGCATCACAGAATCTAAAACGTGTGTTACTTTCCATAGTTCTAAATTTGCACTTAAGTTTAACCAAGGTTTTAGCAAAAATTTCTAGCATCATACCAGAACACTGCAAGAAAGCTGCAGAGCCAATGAAACTGAACTTCCATGATAAAAAGCTGCAGGCAGAATTCGTGAGCCAAATTGACTCCAAAATAAAAATGTTGCTGCAGAGAGTGCCATTACTCCATAAGTGAAGTGCCCAGACACCTGGTGTAGTATAAATAGCCAACAGAAAAGATCAATTGAATGCATAAATAAACCATAAGAAGCAATTAAATATATTTGGAACTTCTCTTATAGGAAGAAAGATTCAAAAGTGGAGTGATAAGAAATCCACCAAAAGACTATATATATCCATAGGTATATTAACTGGGGGGAACACATAAAGAGCATAGAATAAGTGAATGACTTCAAAAGATAAGACCCTTTTTTTCTTAACCATAGACGTACAAACAACTGACATGCACATTTATTAACCCTATAAAACAACCCCCAACCCTACAAGGTTGTATCGTTATTGTAACCTAATAACATCTCAGAGAAAAAGAAAAAAAGAAAAAGAAAAGCATTTGTATTTAGAGGTTGCTCATTTGACTACTGAATTGACTTGACTGTTGTGGTTGAAAGGAAGATATCGACAGATAAAGAAAAAAAAAAAACAATAAGAACGCAATAATCATAATTTAAAAAAAATCAGATATTGAAGAGGAGCTCAAAATCAATAAGAGTGTTGTACTCATACAGCGTGAGCTCAAAAACCAAAAAAAATTACTCTATGGCTTCCTTGGCCGTTGTTTCATAAATATATCTTAAAACCAATCTAGCACCAAAACAAAAAAACAAAGGAATAAGTAATACTGCAGCTTGAGAATCCTGTGACAGGGTGATGGCACTCTCTCTCACTCTCACTCCTTCTCTCTCCCCTACCCTCCACAGCAATGCCTTCAGTAAACATCTCTCCGCTCCTTTCTAGCTTCGTCTCCCTCCACTCCCCTCTCCTCCCATGGCTTACATCAGACGAAATCAGAGGAAAAGATGAATTCAAAGAGAGACCCCAATTTGGAGAACCTTGTCAGCCAACTTCAAGCGATTGGAATGCAGAATGTAAAAGGAAAAAGAAAATATAAATTCAGAGAGAACCTTGTCAGCTAACTGTTGAACAGGAGCTTCCCGGCCTTGAGCCTCTTCTACCAAACGAACAATATCTCCCATAGCAGTCTCACCGCCTGGTCGACGCACCTCAACTGTAAGAGTTCCATTAAGATTTATAGTGCCTGCTGCAACTTGGCTCTAGCACAGGGGAGGAAAAAAAAAACTGTCTATGATAACATGAAACTAGCATACTCGTAGATTCCGGAAGTGCTATGCTTTAGAAAACAAAAAACACAAATGATACGTCATAATGGTCAAATGCAATTTACTTATGATGCACCAAAGATACGCCCCTTAACTTTCAATCCAGTAGTCGCAATAGAGACCATGTTGTTTTGTTTTATATATGATTACGTGCAAGAAGGTAGACTCATTGCTTGCTGATAAACATGCAAAGTCATCATCAAAATGAGATGATGATGCATTGACCATAATTTTATTACACATAAGAAAAAAAATTGTACCCCAGGTAACTTGGTAACAGGTAATGGCTCCCCAGTGAAACTAGACTCATCCACAATGCTTCTACCAGATTTCACAACTCCATCAGCAGGAACACGGTCCTAAAATCAAGAAAAAATTGTGTGAAGTGGTCAGTGAAATTGTTAAATGTTTAACTATAGCTCCAAATAGTTTTTACCTTAAATTTGCTCAACAGCTAAACAAGGAAAATTATTCAAATGAAGACACTGGATTTTTTTTTTTTTTTTTTGATATCCGTGAGTAGACACTGGATATTATGAGCTAAAAAAAGGACATATTTATTGAAAGTAATTGGCAATAATAAAGATATCACTTAAGAATTTGGGGAAATATTCATTTTACTAACCCCAGGAAGTACAATAATTTCATCTCCAATTGAAAGACTGGAACAAGGAATTTCAACTGTTGAACCCAATTCTTGCGTATCACCATCAACAACTAGACGAGCTTTTGAAGGTAAAATACTAAGAAGTCCTGTCATATCACTCGCAGCTCTAATTTTAGCTCTCTGTTCAAGGTTCCTTCCTAACAATACAAAGGCTATTAACATAACTGGTTCCTCAAAGAAAGTCTTCCAACCCTGTACAAAAAATAAATATTATACGTCAGGCACTTTATATTGAGGATTGAAGAAAATCCATTAGTTGATACTCTGGTAAGAGAAGTGGGTGGCAATAAATTCAGATTGAAAAAACAGTTCATAATAAAATCACTGTAATGAAGTCGTCCTCCAGTCTGATGGATTTATTTATCATCATATTTTAACAACAGTATGTAATGATCCTAAACATAAATTTTCCATAATAAATCTCAGAATAATTAAGCTTTCAGTATTCCAACAACTAAATGACACTGTAAACTCATTCAAGTACAAGAGTTAGATAATGAAATTTTATTCCAACAATTAAATCCAAATACTCATATGCTCTCATAATGGGAAAGGGTATATTACATTCATGTTTATGTTATTTCCTCTCTGGACCAAATTCAAGGAACGCGTAACTAAATTCCTCCCTAAATTGGTGTTTAACAATTATTTCAGTCTAAACTTTCCAAAGGATTGCACAAAACCCCCCTACTCAAAGCACTTGAAGCTTAGTCTTTGAATATGTGGCCACAAAAAGATTTGAGTTTTAAAAAAAAGGTAACCGACTGATAATTGAAAATGGACAGAACTTGAACTGCCGCAAAAAATATATTGAATCCATGACTGTAGCTTAAGAAAACGAAGAAAAGAAGAAAAAATATGCAGAACAACTTCATTTATAGACTCGTCACTTACAAGTTTCGGAATTAAGGCAGCCAATGAGCTGACGGTAAAGGATGATAAAGCTCCGAGACCAACTAAAGTGTTCATATTTGGAGCTCCTTTAACAAGACTTTTCATACCATCAAGAATAAGTTGACGACCAGGCCCAAGTAATGTAAATAAGCACAATGATAGATGGAATTGAGTGGTATGAAATGCATGGATCCATGAGGCCTTAGCACCAAAGAAATGAGAAATGTGGCCAAGGAGACACACGGCACACAAAGCCCAGGAGAAAACGAGATTGCGACCTGACAAAGTGTAAGAAAAGAGCAGCATTAGTTATTATAATATAAATCAAGAATAGCAGCTTGCCATTTTTCATTAGTAAGCATAATATCCAACAAAAAGTAAAAACATAACAGTAAAATAATAAGTTTTTGCATAAGAACCACTCTCTTTTAAACGATTGTGCTTTTCTTCCATCTTCCTTTCAAAAACCATGAAGATGTTGTCTCTTCCTGACTCTGCACATATAAGAGTCGTTGTATTATCAAGCTATAGCTAACTTGTAGAGATTCCCAGGAATGCAAATATCTAATATATCAAATCCACTTGCATTCGGGATGATAACATGTCCATTAGGAAAGATGAGCTTTCACCTCGAAGACTAGATGCAAAACCGCATTGAGTTAGATGGTTAGCAAGCGTCTGTCCCAACTGCTTCTCCCAGTGAGGTGAATCTTTCACCTCAGGTACGGGCCATATGACTGCAGTCTCTGTTGTGAGGTTCACACTAGCAGATGACACTTGTGGCTGCTCATGATTTTACAAAAACAAGAGCATTGGTTCACTTATCAAGGACAATCATGTAATTCCTTGCCGTAATTTTAATTTGGCGATGATTTGCACCAACTGGGAAGGGTTTATGCAACTTATTGGCTTTTGCTAGGCTGGTCTAGTACATTTCATTCATTCAATTAAATCCTGCTTCTTACAAAGCAAAACTAAACAATTGAACTCGGAGCAAAAAGAATAAGTAATTATGACCTGATTTTCGAGTATTCTCTTCACACTTGCTGCACATCCCCCGCAAGTCATTCCCTACGATTTTTTTTTCTATGAGAAAAAAAATAAATTACAATAATATTGAACAAGAGGTTGAAGAAACAGAAGGATTCGAAAGAAAAAACGCATCCAAATCATCAAAGAGTTCTGTAGAGATAAGAAACGAACGACAGCACAGGTACGAAGATAAGGAAAAAAAAAAAAAGCAAGAATCAAGAAAGCGATACGAAATCCGTACTCCAACATCGAGTACAATCACGTTGGGCAATGATGAAGAAACCTCCTCAGCACTACCGGAACCAAACTTATTCGCATCTCCACCGCCTGGTCCACCATCTCCACCGCGACCTCCGCCGCCATTCTTCCCTCCAAGACCACCGTTCCCGCCGCCAGAAGCAAAAGACACAGAGGAGCTCGAAACGCACTGCAAACGACGCCGCAGCGAAGGCAGCACCACCTGTAGAGTCCGGAGCGAAGTAGAACAGGAGCCAGAACATACAGTTCCGTGGAGGCCGAGGTAACTGGAAATGCAGCTGAAACGGCGAGCTCGATCACCGCCGTGAATACATTTTCTCCGAACAATTTCAGAGAGTTTCCGATTCAAGGCTCTGGAAACGCAGCAGGTGGCTACGTTGCCCGTCGCGCCGAAGAAGACGGAGTCCATCGGAGGAATTCGTACGAACTCTGGCTCCACTCTGCAGACGCGCTGTGAACAAACAAAGAACACGTTCAGCTCAGCAGATAGCTATACCAAAATTTTGAAAAAGGATACCACAGAAAAACCAAATATTTGGAAAAATAGCACTAAGACCACCCGCGGTTAGGTGACGTTTCCTTCTTGTGTTAGATTTCAAATGATTGTGTGGATAAATAATAATGATTAGGTACAGAAATTATAAATTATTATAATATTTTCTTTTTGTTTTTTTTTTCTAGTCAAATTTTATTTTATATTTATTTTATAAAATTGGTGCTTGCTTTGTCACTATTTCTTAGAGAAGGTAGGTCGGCTTGACGATCCACGTGTATAATGTGTCAACAAATGAGCCCAAATACAACTACAGATTTAAGTTTAATTGATGGATACATTCAATATATCAATGGTTTAAATTAAATATAGATTATTTATCTCGATCAAAATATTGTAAGTTCAAATCTTCGTCTTATACTATATATACATCGTTTATTTTAAAATTATTAGCGGGTTGGATTTTAATCAAATAACTTTAAATTTGGTCACGAGACGAATTTAAGTCCGACAGGAATAGTAACAAATAAAATAAATATAGATTTTGAATTGATTATTGTAAAAATGGTTAATTGACATTTTTCCTGTATAGCCCTAGCACAAAATAGTTATACAAATAACAATTAAAACATTTAAACTACTTAAGATTTTTTTCTTTAATTTTTTTCCTTTCGTATTTAGTTTTTTTGTGGTCCAAAATACATAGAAACTCACATCTGTAAATTATTTCCACCAATTTATACCATGTTTAACCTTCACTAAAATAACGCCCAATAATTCAATGTCAAATATCAAACTGTAAATATTCGCTTAACAAAAATACGCATGGTTGAAAAACATAAACTATCAAAAGTTAGGTAAAATAAACATCGAAACAAAATTTTACACGTCTTTAAAAACAAATTAAAAAAAAACAAAAATATTTGTTAAAATGTCCAAAACAAAACAATCTTAACATTTTAACAATTTCAACAAGAAATTACATATCAACGATAAAGATTTTATATTTTGGAAGGGATGTGAAAAATACTTACTATGGTGAATCAATATTCATAAAAACGTAAATTGTATTTATTCGGCCCAACTTCTAGAAGCCAAAACATAATCAACATTCATAACAAATTACAAACTTCATCACGAGGATAAAAATAAAAAAATAATAATAATAATAAAACTAAATACCAAGGACTTTACTTTTGTTGAATACAAACGAGTACGAGTTGAAGATTTGAACTCATGACATCTTGGTTTGTTTATTGAATCCACAACTAACATCGTCGTTTTTGTATCATTCATAATTGAAAATTGAATTCCTAGAAATTTACAATGAAGAATCATCGAGCGAGATTGATGCTACGTGGGTGCTTGCACCTAATTGACTTTCTCTCAACATTCATTTAATTACTATTGAGACGTACGAGTAGAGATGAAGGGTACATGAATAAACCGATACCACATTTGAATTGGGATATACTAAGATCATAAAAGAATGGTCAATAAATACTTAAAATAATTGATAGTCACTACTTATATTAACAAGGTGCACATTAATTTTCGCGACGATTAGGCCGAAATCAATACCAATGAATTCATCCTACTAATTTTTCCTACCAAAAATATATTTTTACGCAAAATAAATAGAGTAAATATGAACAAAATAATGGGGAAGAAAACTTACTAAAAATTATTTGATTCTTTTATTTTATGTTTGTTTATTTTGAAAAAATTTTATGTCTAAATGTATAAGGAGTTAATTAGGGCTAAAAATAAGGTTAAAACAATCCTAATAAACCCTTAAAAAGATATTTAAAAGGGATAGAAGTTTAACTTTAACAAAAACTTGTTTAAAAAATAAAAGACATAAATTTTCCATATAAAATAATTTTTTAAAACAAAGAAGTTTATCGTAACAAGAAAGTAATCTGCCGAACAAAAAATATCTCTGAAGCTTCCAACCAAATTGTGTAACAAGACTTTCTACTGGGCGTCGACGACATGTCGTTCCTGGAAGGCCGTAAATTTTCCCACAGGATCCGACGACGACAACCAATCGAAGTCAAGAAAAAATTGGGACCTACGCTGGACACGTGTCCAATCGCCAACACCGGCTTACATTTTCCGGCTCCCAGTTTAGATCGACTAAATCGACGGTGAAAAATCAATTGTTAATTTGATATTATTTAGGTTAAAATACATTCCTGTTCGATTTCTGTAGTTCAAAATATTCATTTTAATTTATGTATTTTAAATATAAACTATTTAATATAAAGTTATTGCTATATTTACAAAAATGAATATAATTTAATGATTATTGACCTATATTTTTAATCACAAGAACAGTTCGATCCCCACTCCTCTATATATATATATAAATAAAAATGAACAAGTTATTGTTATATTTCAATGAAAATGAAATTAAGACCTTTTAAGACCTTTTAACTATGCTCATTTTGACTATTTATCAATTAGTAAAACATTATATATTTGTTCTCCAGATGTTTAAACGATCTCATCTATATTACTGGACTGAATTAAGAAAACACAGAGCATAAACCCAACAAAACTTACATGTCTAACAATAATCCATAAAAAGAAAAAAAAAAGATAATTCCAAGGATAAACAATTATAGACCACATGCAAAACTTATTAAGAGCTTTATTGGTTGTAGATTCAAGTGATACTCTATTTACAAATTACAACACATTGACTAGAAATTGAGACAAACGAACTCATTTCTATTTCTACTTGTACACCTGACTACAAAACAACAAGTAATAGAATAATACTCACGTGCTTACTCGGCAGCACTTATGTTTTCGGACTACTATTAAATTTGTTACGAATAGAAGAGAGAAATACCTTTTCTCTGTAGCGGTCGGGGAGTGTTGACTGGCACCCAAATAGCGAGTACTATTACAAGTAGTATATCTGTTTAGTACTAATCCAAAAAAATAAACCAAATAATGGGTTTAGTGATATCCAAGAGGGGCTGCTGATTCTTTCAGTTCCTTTCCTTGGAAATGGATGTCCTACACACAACAGAAAACCAGGCCATTTCAGCGAAACATGTTCAAAATATGTTCACTGCAACAGTTGCATTCTAATTTTTGTAGATTCCCACACAGCATTTCTAGAGTTACAAGCACAAAAGAATCAAGTTACTCACAGAAGCAAAATGGTTGACATCGCGGTGGTGCGCCTCATCGGCCCGAATAACCATGATGACATCCTTCAACCTTGCATCCTTAGGCAGCCTCCAGTAGTCGATGGCAATGGCGGGAGCGGGCACGTTCTCGATCTTACCGTTCTCAATATCCTTCAAGTACTCGGTGTAGGAATGGATGGCTTCCTCTTCCAAATAGCCAACAATTCTATGAGCCAATTTTGGGGACATCAGATAGAGCACAAAGAAGGCATTGAAGAAGACGCCCTGCACTGTGATCACCAGCAGCCGCTCGTACCACTTGGGCTGCACAAGCTCAATCATGGTCATTAGATGCATCCTCTCATTCTCTGCTTCTTCAAGCAAGGCCTTGATCCACCCTCCACTGTGCTCAAACTTTCTCAGAGATTTCAGATGCAGCAGCATCCCTCCGACCATCCCCGGGACGGCTGCCACCGTCTCGAGCATCACGGCCCGACAACCATACCGCCTCTGCACAACATCCAAAACTTAGAATCCAGGACGGGCTACAACAATGTGGTTGATGTGATTTTATACAGCTACATATATGAAGAAGAAATTACAAAACATGTTTCAAATCCGTATCCATGTTATTGGGGACACACAGATTCTGAATCAGAGATGATATTGTGACCAGCCACAATGAACGATTTCTCGAATTCTAGACCATAGACCATAGGAGCAGAGACTTGTTTGACAACGTAAACGTTTATTTTTCTTGTTTGTTCTCAAAATTGAACGAATCCCTCAGAATTATGTATGCTAATTAATGACCCACCTGGAAGAAGATATCAGTTGGAATTCGAAGAAGCTTCACAACGCGGTAAGCGACTTTGTCCAGAAAAGCTTTCGGCTCGTGGTGCTTCCCAAGATCAATTGATACGTCCGCTCTGTAGGTTTCCCATGGCTGCATTTACAGCAACAGTTTTTAAAAGCCAACTCATAAAAACCAACAGTTGCAGAAACTCGATTTCTATGCTTAACATGAAGCGGTGGATCTAATCAAAACACTAGACCATAAGGTTTCAAATTTTAATCGCAGCTTCCAAAACTAAATCCGGCAATTTCAAAGAAAATCGAACTACCCCATAAAAAGGAACATGGTTTTATTTTATCAAACAGTTCACGGGAAAAAGTAGAGGGACCAAATTCATACCATAAAGCAATTCCATGGCCAGTCGGAGCCGTCTTCTCTAGTAATCTTCGGCCTGTAAATCCCCCAATAGCTAGAAACCAGAGCATTATCCTTCTCCTTCTCCTTCTCCTTCTCCTTCTCCTTCTCCTGCTCCTGATTCTCTACATCCTTTATCCTGTGTTCTAGTTTCTCCTTCCCCTGTTCCTCCGCCATCGCCGCCGACGAGCTCAACATCCTCCGCCAATGGAATCCCCCATCGGTCACCGGTTGATACTTCGTCCCCGGCGAGGCCACCGCCGCCAAAGAAACCCTCACACCACCAACACCGGCGCCGGCACCGGCAATCGAACTGAAGCTTCTCCCATTAATCAGACCCCGAAAGAAATTCCTCATCACAATCCGATTCATCTCCCCAAGATTTCCGGAGCCTTCCAACAATCGCTAATAAACGGATGAGTTTTTGCCACAGAAGAATTCACGTTGATTTATTTTGATTGACTGTGAACCAATGACTCGTCCGTTATATGTAAAGACGAAGAGAGGGCGAAGATAACCGACTACAGCTACGACCCTCTGCTTCGCGCTCACCGTACGACGGTGGATTAGGTTCGGACCGCGACTTGGCTTGGGGCTCAAGAAATCTCCAACGCCGAGGGGCGTGGAGTTTCCAGAAGGTTCGAGGAGGGTGGGTTCTTACTTCTTGGGGAGCAAGTAAAGTCTTTTATAATACTCCGCGAAGCAGGGGATTGTAACCTCAGCCACCAATTGTGATTGTAGATATATCCGATTTGGCGGCTGTTTAGGGGAATTATTGGGTGCTTTTTCGAGTCTCGTTATTGGCCGTCGGATCTTTTTTGTGCTGTGGGACCCGCAGGGAATATGAGTGGCGATGCGGCTCCGACGGAAAATTAGTTGCCTTGTTTGACTATTTTATGAGAAGACGATTTTGCCCTCGTGATTCGCCCACCTTTGAAGTCCCCACTTTATGGCAAAATGGGAAAAAGTAAAATATTACGTAATAGATTTTGATGACCTGTGTGTTTGGTTTTCTTTTTCTCTTTTGGTAAATTAAAATCATTTTACCTTTTTTCCAGTACCAAAAAATAATTTACAAACTTTCCATTTTTATTTTATTAATTCTTTTGTGGGATATTAATAATAATGTGATTTTTTAATTATCATTTTAGTTTATAAAATTTCAATATTGTATTGGTAAAGTTGTCTATTTTTTATACAAATGTCTACTAATTCCTTCAACAAATTTATTTTTAATAAATTTTTAAAAAAATATTCTATTGTTTCTTCCTTGTTTCTTTTATCAAACGTTGTTTCCTCTCTATTTTTTTTATCTAATATTAAAACTCATATTCGTATATTTGTAGTAGTATCTCTATTAAAAACATAATATATATAAAATTGAAAGTTCAAAAGTTTACTAGACATATTTAGAGACTAAACTTGACAACTTGTAATTTGACTTTTTATCGGTACAATAACTGAGGTGATATTTTAACCTACGTGTCTCCAAAAGTGTTGATCGATTGAACTACACTCACCTCGATATATATAACAAAATATGTTAGATTTAATTGATTAGTACTGAAAATTTTGATGGGAGCCACGAACAATATTTTATACCAAACTTTTCGTTCAACATGCATATTCTTAGAATAAAAAACATTGAATAATAAAATTTTGGGAGGTGATATAATATTAAGCTTGGCGTTTTACTTGATCAACACGTGGAGGTGGAACGTGGAAGTACAGCTGGTTGGCAAAATGGAATTATGGAACTGGTCAAGATGTTGACCTAAACCAAATTTCAATTTGAACTTAAAAAATAAAAAACAATTCTACTTTTTAAAATGTTCTTTAAACTTTTTATCCTGGGGGAATGTAACCAATTTTAGGAAGAGGTCAGAGTCAAAATTATATATTTAATAAATCAATATGACCATATGAAATATCGATAAATTAGGTCATGTCCATTTGGTTTTTGATTTTATGTGTTCACAATTTTCTGAATATCATTTTTAGCTAAATTTATTTAAAAATAAAATAAATGATTTAAACTTTGTCAAAAATAAAAAAGGACCCGCAATAAGCCTTTTACACCAAGCTAAGAAATGAAAAACTCGGCCTGATCAAGGATGGGCTCTTTGTCACAAAAGGGAATCCACTTTTTTTTTTTCTTTCAAAACCTTGATTTTTTCGATATGTCGCTCCGCGAGCAAGGAGTGCCACGCACGAGCGGAGCGAAAGTAAAGCCAAAATAAGGGGAATTCTTCGTTAAAGGGTAATTATGACTCGAGATAGCGAACGAGATAGCAAATGGATGGAAATTCTCCACTTAATGGCTGCTGCTTAACGCTCTATTAAATAAACATAAAATAATTTTTAAACACGTATTTTTTTGTTTATTAAAAAATAGGAAATGACAAATAAAAAATAAAAAATGGAATAGTTACCCAACAAAACTGGGTAGAATATGCTATTTTTTTTAATAATATTTGTAAATCATATTTTTTCCTTTTTTGGGTGAAGGGCCATCCCTATATATTTCAAAACAAAACTTGACTATTTTATATATTTTTATATTGTTAGTTATTAATATTCATCCACCCATAATAATATATTACTAAATTGCCACTTTTGTTCGATTAAAACATTTCATGATGATAGTGGCGGTAATAGCACGAATTTATTTTATTAGTATTATTATTTTTTATGACAAAATAACAAAATACTAATTTATTAACGAACTAGTGGCTGCATTTTATTATTGATTATATTATCCAAGTATTAAAAAAGAATATATTTAGTCCACGTATAAACAATATATCTAGTGTTTGAATGAAGAGTCGTGTACCGTTTGAAGCCATTTTAAAGTTTGTTCGGTGTTGATTATGTAATTTATATTTATATTTTCATTTTGTTAGTTTTTTAATGAATAGTCTAAAAACCATTAAAAAAATATATTTATATTTATATTTTTGTTAGCATTTTAATGAAGAGTCTAGAAACAATTAAAAAAAAGTGCGGTTTGAAGCCATTTTACAATTTTGTTAAGTGTCGATTTTATTTCTAAATATTATTTTCATTTAAACTTATTTTCTAACAAAATTTTATTGTGTAATTATTAATAAAAAAACCTTTGAAATCCTAGTAAAATGTTAAAAAACTATAACAGACCTATTTTTTGAGTAACAAGACGAATATTTCTTGGGCCTTTGCATGACTCATGTACCAACAGCAAAAGCCCATTCGCAATTTTTGGCCCATGTTTCCAAAACTATTCATGATTAATAAATAAATAATTAAAATACTATTTTGGTCCACTTTGATTTTCTGTATCTTCAAAATATTCCTTTTATTTTACATACTTTTACTTTAGTCTATGGACTTTTAAAAAATAGTCATTTTGGTTAAATTTACAAAATTTTAACTCATATTCTACTTATAATGGAAACCCTTCGATATACCGTAATTGTTACATTTCAATAGATATATCGAGTACTGCAATCTTGCGTTGAAAATTTGGTAGGAAAAAAAAAGAGATTATAGATATAACTAATAGGCCAAAATAGTCACATTTGAAAAGTATGTTGATCAAAGCGAACATTTTGAAGGTACACAAATTAAAATAAAGCAAAACTGATAGTATAGAAACCAAAATATTATATTAACCTAAACAAAGAAAAGCAAGCCTTACGTATATATAGCACTTTAACTTTAATTATTTTGCCATTTTTAAAGGTAAAAATAGGCGCAGCTGTTTTCATAATTTATATAATTAATTATTGGAAATTGATATTAATGTTGTTTCATTCTTAATGTCATATTGATTGGGGCTCTTCTCTTATAATTCACTCTCATTTGTCCATTCAAATACTGAGAAGGAAAATGACATTTTAGAAAAGAAAAAGGAGCGTTCAATGTGAAAGTATAGTCAAAGCACGAAGACCCATCTAACTAATAATAATAATAATAATAAATAAAATAAAGCTCCAATTAATTTAATTTGATTGCTTCAACAATTGGTTCATAAGTTACGAAGGTAAAAATGTCACTATTAATCTAATCATTTTATTATCTTTATAATAAACTTACATAGTTCAACTGGTTAAAATATCCATTTCCGACTAAAAAATCTTAGAATTCAAATTTTATTAGTTTTATTTGAGGGTTTGAATTTGATATTTTAAATATCATTATAACAAAATTATTAGCCAATAAATCTGAATATAACTCAGTATATATATTTTTCGAAAGTTTTTTTTGAATAAATAATAACTATTATTCCTTTTTGAACGAGTTGTTTGGTCAAATACTATTTCTCAATATTGATGTGAAATGACTCTCCCCCAATAGCATCAAATCTATTACTCATGGCATTCTGTGGACTCGTCAAATTTTTATTTTTAATGTCTTTTCAATTGATGACGCAATCTTCTTTGAATTTTCTTTTCATTGTCAATTCTTTTATCTACCAATTTAATTTATATTAAAATTTTAAATGTACTTTTTAGTTTTGGTTAACTTTACTCTTTGAGTTCTTTTTTGGTTCCTATATATTTTGAAATATCTATTTTAGTCATTTAATTTTATTTTAAATCTAATTTTTAAATAATTTTAACATGATGCTATATTTAATATATTTCTTGAAGCGTGTAACTATTACTTTATATAAAAAAAGTTTTTTGTCATGGGTAAAATTCGTATTAAAATTTTGAAAGTAAATATTTTTTTTTGAATCCGTGTGTCCGGGCAACTCGTAGAATATTAAATCTTAGGTAGGTGGCCACCATGGTTTGAACTCATTCCCTCTAAGTCCTTTACTATTTACAAAAACCATCATTGACCACTTGAGTCATCCCATAAAAGTAAATATTAAAATAGTATATTTTTAAAAGTACAAATATTAAAATAAATATTTTGAAAAATATAAAAATTAAAGTTAAACACTATAACTACATATATAGATATTAAAAAATAATACAGGAATTAAAATAAATTAAAGCTAAAAATGTATATCAAAATAGTATTTTAATCTTTAATTCATAAATAGGTTAAAAACTATTGGAGTGTACTCTAGAGATTTTGAATTATACTTTTATTTGAAATTTGTCATTGATACTAAATAGACAGCAGTACTAAAAATTAAATGTATAAATTTAATTTTATTCTCTCCGTTATTCTTTTTTGTTTTTTAATGGACAGTAATTTATCTCTTGATATATTTCCTCAAAATATATTTACCTATATAATGGTTTTTTTTTTTTTCATATATTGGGTTTTTATCTCGATTTCTCAAAAATATATTTAACTCTCACTCATAATTGCTAGGCAAAAAACTACGACGTCATAAAAAAGAGAAACGAGAGAAATTAAAAGTAGATAACAAATGAAGTTAAAGTTGTTGGTAAGAAAATTTCTGATAGAATAATATATCTTTCTTTTAATTCCATAATAAATTATAAACAAAGTTAAAATCTTTTTAACTTAGTATAAAATGAAAGGATAAAAATTGTTGTATTCAAGTTTTTAAAAATTTCGTCATAAGTTCAGATCTCCTCTCTCTTTTTTTTATTGATTCAATAAAAAGTTGCACATTAATCCTCGGGATATTAATCATACGTTGAAAGATATCTATGTATATGTTTTCAACGAAAAATTTTAGAAAATGATGTGATTTACGAATTAATCCTACATTTTTTTAATATCTTAAAAATATTTATGTGAGTACTAAAAAAATCAATTCTATGATGTATTAAAAAAAAAATTGTAGGAAGATTTAAACCTTGACTGGTTAGGATGCTTAGACACGTCTTCCACCCAACCAAAGTAGAATTTTATTAGTATGTTCAAATTATTTGGTATATTAAATATATATAAGTTCCTTGGACCTACAATAGATCTGTCTCGCGTAAATTAAATTTGTTCATATACCTTATGGTCATCTCTATTCTTAATTTAGTATTTATATTAAACCAAACATTTTATCTTACAATTTGGATCTACTCTGCAATATTTTATTTTATTTGTCTTTCATTTTTCATTCTATCATAGTGGAATTGAAACCTTCAATATTTAAGTTTATGATATGTCTCCAATTAAGTCATACTTCAAAATATAGCTCAACTGATTATAGTATTTACATTCAGTCAAAATATTGTGAGTTCGAATGTATATTGTACTAAAAATACCCATTAAACCATTTTCATATCCTGACATATATCTAAGTTTAAATAGATTATTTTTGTTTTTAGAAAATAGGGTTATAAAAATTGGAAGATTTATTATTTGACAATAATAAATAGGACGGAGTCAAAATGGGGGAAAAGTCCAATAATAGACAAATTCATGGACCAAAAAGAAATTGAATTTTCTTAGCAAAGACAAAAAATTACGAACAAATCGAGGTTTCCATATGGAAACAGAACGGCTGACTTTGGTATATATGTGGGCCCCACCCTCCCTCTCAGAATGCACGTGCCAGTCCAAACAAGAATTTGTGTGAAATTCCAATTTTACCCCCCCATTTTAACCAGTTGAGAGGTTAGTAAATTGTAATTTTGACAGTGTTATGGATAGATAAAATCCAAACAGAGAGGTAAAAAATTTGTACCAAACATATTTTGGTTATGTTATATGTACATCCTAAAAGAAATTGACTCAGTTAATTAAGTAGGACCAATATTTGCATGTGGGTCAACGGGTAAATGTCTTATTTCTCTCTTATTATATTATTGTTATTTAATTTAGATTTTCCAATTAAAAAACTAGAAACTAAAAAATCAAATTAATACCTTTTCAGGAGAACATGCACCCAATCCTATAATTTCCTTGAAATTTCAAACAAAATAATTCGAAAATTAGAATTAGGGACATTATTTAATTTTTATTAAGTTAAAATATGTTTACTTATTAAACATGAGCATAATTCAATTAATCAAAATATTTAAACTAAGTTAAAAACTTATAATCCTTCACCTTTGGTTGAAGTTATAAAAAAAAAACTATAAAATTTCAGAGCATTTCATTGACGAGACCTAAGTTTTTTCCTTTTACCAAGAAAAAAAGAAAACCGAATGATGAAGACGAAGGAAAGGAAGCAAAAGGAAAGCAGAAAGAGGGCCACACTGTCAGTAAACAACTAACAATCGGGTGGAGAAAAAAGAGAAAAAAAAATGGAAAAGGAGCGCTAAAAATCAAAGTCAATAAGGAAAAGCTCTGCCCCATTCTCGGTTACTGCTTCCATTTTTCCTCTTCTATTTTTGCTATTTCTTTGCCCTCCGCGTGGACTTACCCCAACTCAACTACAACGGTTACACAAAACTCCATTGATTCCTTCTTCATTACACCCTTTCCCTCTTTTTGGTCTTCTTCTTCATAAAACAGTGATTGTTTCCAAGTCATATCTTTCCAGGACTGAATAATCAATAATTCGCCTTCTGGGGTGGTTGTCTTTTCTCGTTTTCTTCGAAATTCCGACGACTTCTGGATCGGTAAGCCGAATTCCGGACTGCCCTTTTGGTATTTTATATTGTTTTTTATGATTCCTTGACTTTTTGGCGCTATTGGGGTGTTTCTGATCGTGGGTTTATGGCGTTTGGTTGATCGGAATTCGTTTTCCGAACTTGCAGCTTGTGGGGGCCCTGTGGTTTTTCCCTCTTCTTGTGGGGGTTTCTGAGAAAATTAGGAATTTTCTCTTCTTTTGAGGTGGATGATTGTTGAACGGGGAAAGAAGGCGAAGTGGGAAGAATAAATTGTATGGATAACTTATGCTGCTTCAATTCTGTCTATTCTCAGGTAGTGATATCTTCTTCTTTGAGTACTTTTACGTTTAATTCCTAATTTATACGTGTTGACTTCTGTAGAACTCTGTGAGATGGTAATTTCTGAGCTTCTGATGAGTTGTATGATCTGTCTTTGAGCATACCATTGTTGAGGTCCAAATCGTGATTTTAAATGTCTTTTATACCAATTAATCATGATCGGGACTTGTTCTGGATTTTTTTTAATTGAAGTTGATTTTTGTTAACTTTAAAAGTACCTCCTGGTTTAAGTTTGCCTTAACATGGTAAATAACTTTATGGTTTTGGATTTAGAACTAGTCGATTTTTGGTTTATGCAAGTTTTGACTCTGAATTTAGCGAGACTGACAACATTGGTTATCTTCTTCCAATATTATTTTGAAGAATTGTCAATTTATCTTTGTTCCTCGAAGTTCAAAGTTGGCGATACTTGTACTTTGTTCATTTAAGATTTTGCAATTTGATTAGACCAAAAAAGGTTATAAACTTTCTGTATTGCTAGTTTATCGTTATTTATGTGAGGTATTTGCCTCAATGGTGATATCCACAGTCTGAAAGTCAGTGACTCTGGAATTTTCTTTATCGTGAAGATAGTTTTTGACTCGGGCTCATTTACTTGTTTCGTTCTCTTTTTAGGCATGTAATCTTGAGTGCTTACTTGAAAGGAACTTTGTTTTATCTTTTGAATGTGGAGAAAGATGGGAAAATTTCCCTAGAAATTTTGCAATTACGAGTAAAATCCTAGTTTTGCGAATTTCTGCTAGGCATATTCATTTTGATATTATTAATTATTAACTATGGAACATTTATTTGGAATTGGGATTCTCCTTTGCCTTTAGTTTGTAGGAGGACGTTCGTCATGTAGCTCCGGGAAGGGCAGGGGCAATCAATGCCCTGCCAGGTATGGATTCAGCCTAGTGAAAGGTAAAGCAAATCATCCCATGGAAGATTATCATGTTGCTAAATTTATCACAGTACATGGCCGTGAACTCGGCCTTTTTGCTATTTATGATGGACATCTGGGAGACAGCGTACCGGCCTATCTACAAAAGCATCTGTTTCCTAATATACTGAAGGATGTAAGTTATTCACCAGATGCAATAATTGTTTCATTGTGATTTCAATATATTATCAGTTATCAACACTGGCGAAACTTGTTCGAGAATTATAGTAATGCATTCAAAAGTTAGGATGTTCTTTTATCCTCATGATGGCTAGTTAGAAAGGTGTATGCTAACATCTTGGAACGATATCTTGTGACTGCTCCAGGAGGAATTTTGGTCGAATCCCCGTAGCTCTATCTTTAAGGCTTATGAGAAAACAGACCAAGCAATACTCTCACACAGTCCTGACTTGGGAAGAGGTGGATCCACTGCTGTCACAGCAATTTTGATAAACGGCCAGAAATTATGGGTGGCTAATGTTGGAGATTCACGGGCAGTCCTTTCAAAAAAAGGGCAGGAATTACAAATGTCTATTGATCACGAACCAAACACTGAGCGAGGAAGTATCGAGGACAGAGGTGGCTTTGTCTCTAACATGCCAGGTCTGGTAATGCATTTAATGTATCCTCATGATTGCTCATAGATGCATGAATGCTAATAAAAATTCGAAGACTCTACAGGTCTATATGAATTATATCATTAACAGGCATTTTAGGTTATAGGTTCGTCCTCTGCTTGGGAAATTAAATATCTTATGAATTTGGTGATGGTCCTGTAAGATAGATAATCTGCAGAAAGTGGTCCAGACACTCATAAAGAAACCATTAATGGGGATTAATCTTTGCTGGATATCATCTCAAACTGCTTTGGAATTAAGTGTTGCTTATTTTTAATTTTTAGAGAGTGAGTTCCTACTGCAAACATTGTTTGCAGATTAGAGGATGGACATTTAGAATTTCTTGTAAATTCTCTAGAGCATGTGATATTTTAATTAGATTAATTCTTTCCATTACTTTCAGCCTATATATGAAATTTTGGTCCTTTATGTGAGAAGGTGGGGGTAGCTTGTTTACTTTTTTCGAATCACCTGGGAAATACGTAGAGGTTGGGATGTCAAAAAGATATTTTTTGTTGTGGTTCACTGGTATTTACTATTATTCTGGCTAAGTAAAGAACAAACTTTTTCTTGGATGATGCCCAATACTTCAACCAAATTCTGCTTTGATGGTGAGAAATGTCTTCTTATTGAATCATTACATTCTTTTCAAGTGTACTCAAAATAGAAGTTCCTATTTCAATTAAAGTTTAGGAAGTTTATGCAGCAGCCCCTGCCCTGCCCACCACCACCAACCCAGAAAACTATGGATCGGTGGATACGAGTCCTATATTTTCCTCCTCACTCTCTTTTAACATATTATGCAAAGAGAAGAGGCCATATTCTGTTTCTGCAAGTTTATGATGTTGCCAAGTACCACCAGTGGCTTAAAAATTAGTGGCATTCTGTACGAACTGAAGAATGAGATCTTTGGATGGGCGGGGGCTCTATTGAGCCTAGGCAATGCAACTATTTGGGCAAGTTGCGGCAACTCCATTGATAGTCATAGCGCTGAAGTCATGCTTTTGAAGTTATAGGACGTTGGAATGATATTTGTGGGCTTAAATGTTGAGAATATGAGTAGAGAAGATGTCTATTTTGAGATAAAAGAATAATAAAAAACTTAAGAATTTCTTTTCATCTCTCTAGATTGGAAGAACATAGCAGGAGTTTTACCAGAAAATTAGAGCAATGCACATGGTTCCATTTCCTTGTTTCTTGAATTTATAAAAATTTTCTATGATGGAGGTTATACACGAGGAGAAATGGTAAGCTTCAGAACTCCTATAATGGTATAGTACCCTGTGAATTTTTCAGAACATGAGAAGCATGGACGACACGAGATAGGAAATGGACAAGGTGATCCACCATTTTGTCACGGAAACAGCAAGGACACATTGAACAAGATTTTACTTGGCTAAGACATGTCTGAGATTTAGAGAAGTAAAAAAATTGGACACCCTAAATCACTGTTTAGAGTGAGTCTGACACTGACTTTTTGTTTGAAATAAAGTGTTCATGCTTCCTAGCTAGAAACTAACCCAACTATTTGCAAAGAGCGAAAAGATACAGATGACTTATATCTCAATTAAATGAATATCTTTGTGCTGAGTGAGGACATTTGAAGGTGAAAATGGCTATTGTCAAATCATCATTGCCTTCAATATTTTTCGATTATAGGAGATGATACTTATGATTAATGATCAGTCAATGTTCAATATGTCCTATAGTTGTAAAAATGTTGAGGTGTATTAATTGGCTGTGAGAACAAAAACTTAAAAGACATTGAGCATTAAATTATTTTGAAGGTAGCAGATATCAGGCTGCAAAACTTGTCCTTCCCCGTGCTATTTTGTCTGTGAAATTAAAATTGTCACAATTGGAAATGAGAAATGAGAGAAGAGACACCATATGCCAACTTATTGACATAGAAAATCTTGAGTGGTCTCGTAGAATGAACATATGCCTTTGGTTCCTAGATCAGGGTATCGCTTTGGGAGTGTTCGGTAACTAGAAATCTTGAGAGGTCTCTTTTGCATATGTTTTCAATAACAAATGTTTTCTAAGATGAGTAAGAGAAACAAGTAATACAGGTTTATAAAAGAACAGAAACAAGAAATGAGAACATTAGCGGACGACCTCTAACTAACTACCTCTAACTAACTGGATAAATTTTTTTTTTGACACTATAAGGCATAGGGGAAAAAGGTTTAGCGTCGTAGTTGTTCAGTAGACAATGCTGCCACATCTTTTTCTATTCATATTCTTGTTGACATGTGAACTTCTACTCATAATTTCTTATACTAAAATCAAAGTCTCCACCTGAAAAAAGGAAAAAATATCTACTCAGATTTTGTTCTAAGACATATTGTGGTGAAGAGCCACGTCTATTCTATAAATCGTCTGACACTTGAGGGTGAACGGTTAAAGATATCATACAGTCTGAGCTTGCTATGCTTTGACTTGATAGTACTTCGATTATTTTTTTTTTGTCATATTAGGAGATGTTGCAAGAGTGAATGGGCAGCTTGCAGTTTCTCGAGCGTTTGGCGACAAGAACCTCAAAACACACTTGCGATCTGATCCCGACATAAAGAATGCTGATATCGACTCTGACACCGAGCTTCTTATCCTAGCAAGTGATGGTCTATGGAAGGTGATTTCTTCCCATCAACTGCAACAAGTGTCCGTTTTGAATGATTCGTTTGTTCTTATATTTTTATGAAAAGTTCAGGTCATGACGAACCAAGAAGCGGTGGATATAGCGAGAAGGACCAAGGATCCCCAGAGAGCAGCAAAGCAATTAGCAACAGAGGCACTGAAAAGGGAAAGCAAAGACGACATATCGATCATCGTAGTTCGTTTCAAAGGGTAAAAAGGTCGAGTTGAGCTAAATATTTGTTACCATTACTCATGTATTCTGGGCGTTTAAAATCCATGGCATGCAACTCTAAAATCTTTATGCCAACCCCAGTACGAAAAATCTAAAGAAAACGCATAAGTTTCGATATCCCGAATCTCCCTTCGCAACGGAAAAAAGGCATCTCTGTAGTATATTATGATGTTCTGGTGAAGTTTGATCTTCTTTTTGATCTGTAGATCCATGTATACCTTCATTTTTCTGTAACTTTTTGTGAACTTGTGAAACAGTTTGGAACTATAGGTTTGGCCTTTGATCTCCTTGGAACACCTGCATGAGATGTATGCGACTATTGTAGTAGATTGATAAGCCTTTTGGTTGATATATCCATATCCTTTAAAATAAATCATTTCTATGGTAAAATTGTACTTTGATTTCCCGGATGGCGTTTCCTGTAATTGTGCACTCCATTGACTCCTGAAATATAGAGGATTTTTTTTTTTTTTTTTTTTTTATCAATAGCCACATAAACACATATTACATTTTTGTCCTTGTTGATTGAGAGTGACTCATCAAGAGCAATAATTCATCTCAGAAGCGTGTGGAGATTACTTATCTTGATATGTCTTTTTTGTAAAATAGTACAAGGATCAAAATTTATCGTACGTCGTAAAATTAATTTAATCAAATTGGGTTTCATCCATTTTAAAAATAAAGAATAAAGATAGACTTTAATATATAGCTCAACTGGTTAAGAGTTGAGACATCTATGAGTTTTTATTCCTGCCTCCATTTGTTGTTCTAGTTAAAATACCGTAACTTTGAATGTTATAATAATTTTAAGAAAATAGATGTTAGCCTTTTCTTTGAAGTCTTTTATCCTTTAAGTTGAGATTTTATTAAAACATTAGGTTTCAGATAGAGAGGAAGTGACTCGAACCTATAACTAAATAAAAAGAAGAGGCATTGATGATAACATGTTTCACTTTTTTTTTTTGATAAAAGAAACTTTCGTTAAGAGGAAAGTGCCACGGGGCGACATATGAAGAACTTTCTCCTTCAACATCTCCCAAAAGCTAAAGGGGAAAGTGAGAACATGTTTCACATTTAATTTAATGTAAAATATGCATGATTTATATTAATACTTTGGATTTCACCATAGACTTTTAAAGAATATTTTTGACTTGTTCTTTTCTAAAAATAAGTAGATTGCTATACGTCAATTAAAAAGTCGTGAGTTTGAATCGCTATCATCATATATTGTACTAAAAAAAATATTAAATAACTTCAAACAAACTAAGATCTATTTGTTGGCTTTTTCTTATGGAATAGGTAACAACTTCTCAATAATTTTGAAATCTAATCGATTTTACTATATGAAAGTTTATAGTTTATTCTTATTTCATTTTGATCCTAAAGAGCAACTGGTTTCACATCAAAAAGGTATAAGAAAGGGGCGTGTTCGAAGTACTATAAAGGGATTCATGCGTGATTGTTTTAATCATCTCAATTGAAACACTTAAACATGATATACTAGCTTTAGTTAATTGAGTGATATTTGCTAGGAGAGAGTGTTTGTGTAGTTATAATCGGGAGAGAGAAATCTGTGTGATTGTACCAATTTTTCACATAGTGTATTTTTCTTTATGGACCGTAGTTTTTTCTCTAGTTTGAAATTTTCCACAGTAAACTTTGTATTTTCTTTAAAGTATTAATTTTTGAATGTTAGATACTAAGCAGAAACCTATCCTCAAACTTAAAACTAAAAATGGAGTTTTATTCTTATTTATTATATATAAATATATATATTGATAAAACTAGATTTGGTAATTGATGCTTTAAATATTGGACACGTTTTCCAAACACCAACAATATTTAATTACCTAATTGATTAAATATTCTCAAAACTTCTTAGATGTTATATGATCAATGCAAGATTGAATTTAAAATACAAATTTATTATTATTTTTTTTATCACAACTAAATTTATTTATTATTATCATTGTTATGTGCTACTTTATTATTAAATATTGTCCAATCATCCATCTTTCTTTTTCCTTTTTAATATAAAGAATCATCACACTTTTTTTCCCTTCTTCTTCTTCCCTTTTTTAGTTAATTTTTACTATATTTTTATATACACAACTCTCAATAATAAAATAATAAATCAAATCAAACGAAACCAACTCATTACTTTGTAACTTCTAAAAGGCGTGGAAATATAACTTTTAACGGGGTCCAGTTGACTCGGTCTGATCGGATGGTTTGATTGACTTTTATCTAACAAGATGGTTTGACTCGAACGATTCGACCCATGTCACTTTATAGACTTCATTTCAACTAAATCTAATACAGTTATTTCACGTATAATAAAATTAATACTATTTCTAGAATAAACTAGAAAAATTATTGAAGGCGTGTTTGGTTGGCAATTCGTTATGTTTATTATTTTCAGTGGATGTAACAGAGGTGCTTTTGACCGCATTTGGAGATTTGTTTTTCAGATTTTGAATTTGAAAATTTAAAATACATAATTACATTACAAAAGATAAAAATTTTGATAAATATATTATTTCATGTTATAAACTCATTTTATTTTTGTTAAAATTAAAACAAGTAGAATGTAATATATTATAAATCATGCAACATTATGAAAGGATAATTATACAAGATTTATAACAAAAATGTTAATACATTAATTAATATTATTTAGTTGATAAGTTCTCCTTAACAAAAATATATGGGATCAAAATAAAAACAAATATTTTTTTTAACAACAAATGGAGGTGGAAAAATTCCAACTTACGAACTATTATAGAAAAAAACATGTATCAATTGCTGCGTAAAACTACTTATTTGAGAACAAATTAAATTGCTGTTTAATAAAATTTCTTTATATTAATATTAAATGATGAAACTTTTAAAAAAGGCGTTACGAAAAAACAGAGGAAGTCTCTGTTCTATTTCTATGGTTCCCCTCTCGTCTTCCGCTCCATCAGAATATATATAGAAGCAATCCCGTCCCCTCGCCGGACCTTCGCCGGTACTTCGCCGGACTGCCATGACTATGGCCGAACCCTCTCCGGCCACCATGGCTCCGCTGCTTCTGCGGAACCTCATCACCTCCCTCTTCATCTTCGCCGACAAATCCCTCCTCAATCTGGCCAAGAAATACAAGCTCCTCGATCTCATCCACTGCCTCGCCGTCTCCTCCTTCCTATTCTTCCTGCGTTTGCTTCCTTCTCTTTTCCCTTCCATCGATTCGGTTTCCGATGATCGTTCCCCTCTAAAACCCCCAAAAAATGCGACCTACGCTGCGCCGTACAGCGGGAGCCGCGATTTAGGTATTTCTCGTGCCCTAACGCAGTTGCTCTCGATTATTAATCATGTTCCCGTCAGTTCTCGCAAGTACGAAGTTGTGCGATCGTTGGCGGAGAAGCTGATCGACGAAAATCACAGGGAAGGAATTGAGGAGTTGCGCGAGGTGAACCGTGCGGTTCTCTCCGCGGCTTTCGATGGGACTATTAACCAAATCGAAGCTGCGATGGTCGACCGAGGGTTTCGTCAAGTCGTCGACGACGACGACGACGGCGGCGGCGGCGGCGGCGGCGGGGGGTCCGGACCGGTCGATTTCCGGTTGTCTAGGGTTGTGAGGGCGGTTCGGTCGTTTGGAGACTCGGCGCGAAGCCGGTTCGGGAGGACGAAGGAGGGCGGGAATCACGGCGGAGGCTCGGCGGAGAAGCTGGCGGCGGAGGCGCTGTGGTTGGCTCAGAAAATGGCGAGTTGTGGTTGCGGCAATGACGCGTGTACGCGGTTGGCCTCGGCGGCTCAGTTGGGCAGGCTCGCTCTCTCGGCGGAGCCGCGGCTGCAGGGCTCTTTGATTAAAGTCGCAGGTACGAATTACGATTTTTTTTCTTTCTTTTTATTTTTTATGGCTCGTAAATTTAGTTGCATATCATAATATTATTTCAATTTTTGATCTCTCGAGTTAATAAGTGTTATAAAATTTGTTTCTTTTTATATAATTTATTTTATACACGTGAAGATTGAAAAACTTTCGTGAAAATAAATTAATTAGTAGGACTGCACACGTAGGGGTATCAAAGTTAGTGGGGTGTGTGTGTATTTATTTTAATGTATTTACCAAAAATAACTTGTCCTAAAATCGTGGACGATTTACTAGCAAAATTGTATTTTTGGAAAAAGTTTGACTCAAAGTTTTTTAGAGAATTTATTCTAATTTAGAATGAATTTGAAACCAACTAGGAGAGAAATGTATTTAAACTCCATCATAGCTATCTATTTTAAAAATTAATTCCTATGTATTTTTCGACATCAAATGTTATAGGATCAGACAGCTCTCCTGAGTAGAGGGGTGAGTAAGTCGGGACGCTCATGGATTTTTTTGAAATCATTTTAATTTGAAAATAACAACATTATATTTGAAAAAAAAAACTTTTCCTTGGACTAGGCTCACTAGTCACTGGAGTGTTTGGCTTGGCGATCTCTAAACCCTTCTAAGAAGGTACATCCTCCACATTGAATTCTTGGAGATATTTAACCATATGTTACGTTTGTGTAAGTTGGGATAAAAAAGACAATGACACATAGGGCCATTGGTTCATTGGTTTGGTAGGCATGAATTTTACTTTTCTAGTCTTATATTTCTGATTCTAAATTACTCGTTTGTCTGTTGGTTTTTTTCTTAATATAATATAAGTCAGTGTTTAGTATCACCTACTACATATATGGTTACAACATATATGGTTGTTAAGAAAAAAACTCATAGAATATCAAATCTCAGTAAGTCTATGATTTGAATCCATTTCTTAAATGCTTTATTTTTTTCATTGACTTGGAGTGTTAAAGTCAAGGATGCTTTACTAGTTTGGTAAAATATCGAAGGGGTAAAACAATAAAATTAATATTAATTTTTGAAATTCATCCCTATACACTAACTTTTAAAAATTCCAAACCTTAGACTGTGCCTAGTTGAGGGTTTTCAAACTTATTCTTGTATTCAATCTAAACACAAAATAAATCCAATTTAGATTTTATAACCCATTCCAAATACTAACACAAATTCATGCTTCCCAAATGCTTCATAGATTTTGACTTTTCAATCTTAAACCAAATGCTCCAAAGTCGAAATGATATCCTCAAATATCACATCCAATTATTAAATTTTAAGTTTCTAGTTATGGATTTGTGACATGAATCCAGCTGAAACCTAAAAGCTGCAATGCGACTTTTCAAATTGAGAAAAATATAGGTCTTTATTGGTAGTAGAAGGATTGAGTTATAATGATTTAGGGTTTTTATCTTAACACATATATAGTATAGGGTAGTTTTTGGCAGTGGCCATTTACTTTATAGCATTTTTCTAATCCCAATGAATTCTTCTCTTCTGTTGGTAATTATTTTTTTCCATATGAATAATCCATGAAAGATTTATGAACTTTCCAATTTTCCAATTTTTTTGTTTTTGTTGAATTTCAACCTTTTCTATTACTGAAATGGGTATTTAAAACCTTTTGTTAAATAAATCGAAATTCCACTTTCCTTTTAAGTTAAAAAAATAATTACAAATTAATTATTTAAATTTAGAATTTTTATTTGAGGCTGCAAATAGCCATGAACCCCAGCCGCCCTCTCTTTGTCTGCAAGTGTGTATTGAAGTTATTGTCGCGACTCCATGAGAAGTTATTTAATAGACTAATTCTTCCATGCGTTGCGTTAGGTTTGGCATTACCAAGTCAAATCTACAACTTTTTCACTACTTCTATCTTCTATTTGTCTCTTGTCACTGTGTTTTACTGTATTTACTTGTCTCGTAGTTGGAGTGTTTTTTTCAATTTAATCTCTATTTTAAAAAGTTTCAATTTAGTTTTTTTTTTTATATTTTAATAGTTTTTAATTATAATTTTCCTGTTATGTTAAAGTTGATTGATGATAAACTTACATGGTATATTGCTTGGTGAGTCGACATAAATTTAAAGGAGAAACAAGGCTAATTAAGAGAGAGAAATTTCTAACTTCTTTTCTGAATTTTTTTAGAAGTGGACAGAAATTTCACTTTTTTTCTCCAAGGTGGCCTTATTTTTCTTCCAGGTCTTTCTCAATCACCAAGTAGAATGTTACTTCACCCAAAAAAAAAAAGGTAGTATGTTACTTAAGGTTAATCAACTAATTTTAACATGCACGGATTGGAAGAATATAACTGAAAATGTTCAAACCTAAGGAGCTTCATTGAAACCTTTTAGATAATAAAGATCAAATTGAAAAAATACTCAAATATTACAGACTAAAATACATATTTACCCTAGCCTTAATCAGCCTTAATTTGTGTAACCTAAAGTTGAAAACTTTTGATGGATTCATGAAAACAAGGAAAATGTTTCCCATGTCACTAGCAGCTAGTGTTTCCCACTTCTTGTATATACATATATGTATATGTATATATATGTATTTGTGTATATATTTCTTTTTTCCGGTTTCTGGGGATTAGGGTAAAAGTGGAGTGCGAGATTGAAATCGTAGGGATGCTAAATCAATTGTATTTTAACTATTGAGCCAATTTGATATATATATGATTTGTTTATTTATTACACTGTTTTGGTCCAATTGTCATTTATTTGATGAGTAAAAGACAGAAATGGAATCAGTTCTTGATTGATTCTCTTAGCATCAAAGTCCAAAGGAAATCAATTTGATATCTCTGTAATGATATAATATGAAGCTGACACTAAGGAAAGATTGAAGAAAATGGTTTAGGCTTTTTTTTACTTTGAAATTAATTATTTATTCTTGTAACTTCCATATGTGACTTGTTTTAGTGTTTCCTTGTTGAATTTTCGTATTGTATTTTACTGAACTTTTAGGTAAACTATTTCTGAATACAAATTTAAATTTAATGTGACATTGTGCAATAGTTTTCTTAAATTTAATAGGGAGATTTAAATACGAGAATTAAAATGCATTTTTATATAAAGTTTAGGACTAAGAGAAAATATTTGGGAGTAAGAGAATCGATATGAAACAAGTATATATGAAAGTTTAAAGTTCTGCAAGGTTCAAAACTAGACTGAATGCCAGTTATTTTCAATTCAGGAAACAAGGTAGAACAAAATGGAGAAAGGTCTAGTTTTTCATATCTAACAAATCGTAGTTATGATTCAATGGTGTAGCATTCTTGTTGAAGCAATCGAGCGAAATGGAAAAGGATGAAGATGGAGAAGAAAGTGAGAACCAGCAGCATAAGCAAACCAAGTTGAGGATGCTCATTTCATGGCTTCCATTGCTATGCAGAGGCAGCAACGGCACCGATGCTCCGGTCCTGAGCCTCGGGGAACGGTGTGAGGTGGAGTTGGTGTTGGAGGAGATGATAGGGACACTGCAACAAGACGAACAAGAGCAGGTTTTGGCTCTGTGGCTCCATCATTTCACTTACTCCTCCTCCTCCGACTGGCCGAACCTCCACGCCTCGTATGCGCGGTGGTATGGCGCCTCCCGTAAGCTCTTGATCCACCAGGATCATTAATAGTGTAACTTAAAAACAATAACCTTGTTAGAAATATGCTGTTAATTAACACCATACACTATTAGAAGTTCAAAATATTGTAATCATTTTTCTGTTGCTATTTGAAAGCCCTATTGTATTCTACTTGTTGGTAAATGTGGGAAATGTGAAGGTTGGAAATAGTGAGTTTTATTGTATAAAAGAATTCTCACTCAATGATTATTAGTCAAATTGATTTTAGCTGTTCTTGTGGCTTTTATATATATATATATATATATATATATATTATTTTATTAGAGAGAATGCATTTGTTATCTTTTTTTTAAGTAGCGGTAGGAAATTCAAATTCATAATTTCTTGGTTAGAGATAACTAGAGCTAAGCTAACGTTGACAAACCACATTTCAAAACACAACATACACGATCTAGTTTGTATATATCTTCTCTCCTCTTTTTTATTTTCTTTCTTTTGCTGCATCTGTAAAGAAGAGCACCATGACCATCTATAGTTAGTTATCTATACACAGTCGAGAAAGCTTTGAATTTAAAAAAAAAACCTTGAATTTTGCTAATATGCAAGAAATTAAAGAAAGATATTTGATTAAACCAACCTTTATTTATTATACCACCACTCCTTTTTACTTAGAAAGTATCAAATTTTCATGGTGGGAATTACAAAGCACTTGAGAGAGGGAAATTAATAAAGGATAATTTCCATTAACTTGTTGGTCCATAAAAAGTTTAGATAACTACTTGAGCAATTTTAGCCATCCTTGGAATTGCTCCCTCACCCACAGGCTCTGCATTATAACATATCACACAGTTATATAATGTCAAAACTATATATTAATCACACAAGATTAAACATACCTTATATTAACCATTAATTTCTCGAGTGATTCGAAGAAGAAGAAAAAGGAACTTACCGAAATCGGGCACGTCTGTTGGGAGCAGCCTAACAAATGTGGGGCATGATAGTGAAAACGCGCAATTACGTGGCTGCAACGAGTAAAGATTTACGACGTTTGTCAATTGGTCACATGCATTATATATTAATTATGAATATTTTTGATATAACCATACATTAAAATCTTTGTCAAAGCATAGCCAGATTTCCTTGACAACTCCATCTTCAGCACATGTAATCTTTGGCATTGCATGGAAAGCCCTTCGAAGTTCATCCAAGATGTACATAATAGGATATGGAGCAACAGAAGCTACAATTCCAGCATCATTCAAAACTTTCTGATGGGTAACAAATAACAAAGCTTTTATAAATGTTATGCACCAAAGTTTCAACCTATCTCAAATAGAGAGGAAAAGAAAAAGGAAAAAATTACGTGTTCATATGTACATGCTTAATTGTTAGCGCCAGCCACCGGCCACCGTTACATTTTTTATTTTTGACCAGTAGGAAAGAAAAATACTTACAAGACCATAACAAAAAAAAAAAAAACTGTAAAATTTTTAGTAGTGAATAGCAAGAAGGACGAATACTGATAATATTATTGAGAAAAAACATCTATTAAATAATAGAGGAGAAGGTATCTTAGGTGTTTATAAGTAGGCGTCTCCCTACCTACCTGTACTGAAAAAATGGCAACTATTTAATCAATTTTATATACTTCCCTTTATGCATTTGTGAGATAATAAATAATTAAATTGGCAATATAATAAATTCTTTTTTAATTTATAAAATTTATTTTAATATTTATTCAAATTAAGTTTTTGTTTTAGTATTAGAATTTTTAAAGATTATAAATTTTGTTGTATCATCTTATGTTTTAAAAGAATATATTGTATTGGGTTACTTTTTGAAAATTACATTTATATTTCTTTACTATATTAATATAAAGAAAAAGAAAATTCATCAGAAAAATAGAAATGACAATAAATAACCCTACTAAAAACTAATCAATTATATATAATTATATGTATTTATGTATGTATATGATTATTCAATATATATTATTATGTTTATTATATTGGATCTTGTCTTTATGCAAGTTCAATAGACCAATCAAAATAGGATCTGGATCGATCCATTTTAAAAAACAAAATTCATATTCAATCCAATTTATAGAAGGATCGGTCTGGATGGGTGTGATGATCGAGGATGAAGCGACACACCAAATAGTCTATTGAATAGAGAGCGGTTTTATAAAAGCTTACGGTGACATCGTATTTGGTGTAAAGGGTGGTGGCTTTGGTGAAGTACTCATATTGACCCTTGATTATCGGAGCTGCGCAGGTTCCATGCTTCTCTGCACAAACAATTGGAAAGCAAATTTTGAAAACCTTTTTTTCAAAATATAAACAATAATATATAAAATAAAAGAAAATACAATGATAGTAATAATAATAAATTTATTTTTATTATTAGAAGCTGTGATGGAAATAAATAATGATAATATTAGGTAGAAAAGAGAAAAGAGATGATTAATTGTTATAAAAAGGAAAAATATATGTCCCAAGATTTGAATCGAGTATGGAAAGGTTAGCAAAGTAGTAATACACCCACTATACCACTAAGAGAATTTTTACATTTAAACTACTGAATATATATATATTCAGAAATCAACATCGGACCGTCCGGATATTGTCTCTTGAAGAGACGACCATGTGAGATGGTCGTCTCTTTCTCTTCAAAAGACGACCACACTCCCGTTAAAAAAAATTGACGTGGCACCATCTAGCGCCACGTTAGATGGTGACGACGATCATGTAGGCAGGAAAACATGCAAATCCCATTTTTTTTAAAACATCAATAGTTTTGGAATAAGTTTCCAAAGTTGCATTTTTTACATTTTTTTTCTGATAAACTGCATTATTTTAAAAATAAATTTAATTAAAAACAATATTAAAAAAAATCCATAAAAAAGGAAGTGGAATTTGAAAAGACATTATAGGTAGAGATGAAAGGAGAAAGAATAATTACCATACTGCAGCCAATGGTAAGATGCCAAGTGGTCACATTACATCATCAAATAACGCAAAAAAACACAGAAAATAAATTTGATTAGTGTCAAATATAAATCTAAAATTTTGATAGATCATCAGCTATAAATAAAATTAAATAAGGAATAATAATAGGAAGA